>NC_140975.1:41148863-41231363 GCF_056783735.1 Eptatretus burgeri
CAACGTGTGACGGACAATATTAGAGACGTGACCACCGGGGATTTAAAAGGACACCCCGTCCTCAAAAAAACACCCCCCATTTAACCATGTACATTGTGATGGAGGCTCGTCTCATGGGGCGAACATAACAAAAGGCACACTTCTCAAATAATAGAGCATTTCCATGTGCAAGTCGTGCCGAGAGCTCGTGCGATCGTTTGGGGTGTTCGCTTGGCCAGCATCCCGTGAGCGGTGCACACACACTCAGAGGTACGTCGTGGTGAATGCTCCGTCACCGGCACTGCTAGTGGGTGGGAACTTTTATTTATTGGAAGGGACCGCGTTATTTACGAGGCGTTAACGCTGCTTTGGTTGAAAACGTCTATGGTTATGGGAACTCTTTTCGCAGGCTCACACGTATAATGGAAGCTTATCCCCCCACTGCTGCTTCTGGGCTTAAAGCAGGAGCGTGGATAGGTGCAACATGCGCTTACATCCCGCGAAGCTCCAAAGCATCCCGGAGGCAACGTAGGATAAGCGGATTCCAGGCGTGGCTTGGCACGTCGTGGTCGGGGTATCACATCTTTGCAATCCGAGCATGAATCGTGGACTCTGATGTTTGGGTAAATATGAAATATCGTTTTGAAAATTCATTCGATTCGCACGTCAAAGCGACGTGGATGTTTGATGTGAGCATTGCAGTGATATCTCTGATTGATGTTACCATCGCAGGGGGTTAACTTATCTTTGGCATTCACCATAAGATCTATATACCTTCGAGAGATTGACGTGCGGTATTCAGTTTCATCTTCCTTGATTGTTTCTGGCTGGTTATCCGAGCGGGTCGCGTCCTGTCGTTTTGACCTGATGGGATCCAACCACACGCGCAGCCCGAGCAGCCTATGCCAGGATAAAACACATTAGGGCAGAAAGTGTTCAGCTTTTGTTCATGTTAACACCTGTGATTAGTTCCCGTTCTCAGCAACACCCCCTCTAATCATAGTATGCTTGGGTCGACATTCGTGAAATAACATTCCTGTGTAGTTAACGACTTTCAATCAAGAATAGCCAAACGAGACGAGGAGTCTCTGGTCCACAATGATAGGATATTTTGGATGATGTCGTTTTCAAAGCTTTCTATCAAGTCGAAGTAGCTGGAATGTCAAGCATGAGATATGGCTGAGAATATCCAGTTGGCATCTGGGTTGAGGTCACCTGCTAATTTTACAACAGGTACGCCACATGCGAGAGTTGCAGCATGAGCTCCAGTGTCTGGGATTGTTTTCACGATTATAGGATTGTCACACGTGGGCTTTCCCGATGAAGTATGAAAACAGATATTTATACCTGTGATTAATTTTAGGGTCCACGTTTTCCACGAGCTTCTCATTGGCAAAATAGTTATGGAGCTGTCTGCAAAGTACAGAAGAGGTTGGCTATAGAAGCAAAGAAGAAGAAAATGAAGCAGCTGCTATAACTTGATCACCCGCCAGAATAATGCCAACCTGCAGGCGAACCTTTTCATTTTGAAATTTGAAATGTAATTTATCGTTTGCTACCCAGTTTATAACCTGCGAACCTGCTTATTTGTCTCTCATTTGCCATAGTCAATCCAAAGTTACAGACACGAACCTGGAAATTTCTCAATATTCTCAGAAGTAATCACAATCACGTGTGCAATTGTTTTGTTGAGGATTTATTGAGCTGCTTCAAAAAAAATGTAACATTGCATATGAAAAAGATAAAGACAAAGAAGAACAATCGGCATATCTTTAGCTGGGTGTCGTGGCGTGCGCCTGTAATCCAGCTACTCGGGGGTTGGGGTTGGGGAAATCGCTTGAGGATGGAAACCCTGCGTTGTGCCGCGCTAATAGACGGCACAGCCCAGCTGATATGGTGGCAACCAACTTTGATTGTCAGGTCAGGCCAGATCAGATTTGTGCATTTCTACGGGTATCATGTAACACTCGTACTAACATGTACATGGTCGATTGGTGTGGAGGGTGTATGGACATGGTCACCCACCAGGATTATACACAAAACCTGCCAAAGGGTGCAGGAGCTCCTTGTGAGCCAATGGCCATCCATATCTGGCGCCAACTGGGTCTCCGGACGTCCTCCTGCAGTTGGTTATCTTCCCTAAGAGGTTGGTGGCAGGATTTGCACTCTGGCCACCACAAAACACCACTCCACAAAACACACTGTGGTGTGTGCCAGGGTGGTGCTGAGGTGTCGTCCACCAGATGGCGGTCTCTTTGAGTTAACCTGAGGCAGTCCCTTCGGGTGGGTGCCTGGAATGTCCTATCCATATGAAATGGGGATGGGCCATGCATCTGCAGGATGGCCAGACAGAGGCCCCTGGAGTACAGACAGAAAAGTGGACGCAGCAACTCGCTGTGGTGCATGCTCCCCATGTATGTATGTATGTATGTATGTATGTATGTACTATAATGGAGCAAACGTCAATGCCACCAAACCCCAACATTGCCATGTGGTGGAAATAGCACCACCTTCGGTGGTAGCCGGTATTACAAATCATCTTCCTTTATTTTATGATGAGCAGGGGTACCTGACATTGCACGGTGCTGTTCTCATCCTGTTGGCATTTTGAAGAAATCGAATTTAGATTTTTTTTTTCTCCATGTATTTGTAGAGGCCTAAATCACTTTCTTGCACTCACCAAATAATGGAGTCGGGGATCATTTAATATTACCTTTCACATCGCTACAAAGGCTTAAGCACTACAGAGCAATTTTAATAAAGAAATCCAACTTTTATATTCTTACAAATTTTCAATTTTTTATTTCGACTAAAACACTCCCTGGCACTCACTGATGAACCTCTGAAAGTTTGACGAAGATCCGTTTGGCCATCTCAGAGAAAAATGGCGACACAGACGCACAGACAGACAGACGTCTCGCTTATAGTGTAGAAGACGATACGGAGTATGACATGTTGAGATCAATAAAACTTATTTCAAAAATGACAATTAAGTTAAATTTTCAAATGCAGCTTGTGGCTGCTGGTTGCATCATTGCTGGGGGTGCGGCCATTCCACTGATGCAGTGCCCCTGTTTCCAGTAAGCTGATACTCATTTTGCCGACTTCGGGAGAATGACAAAAATGATAAAGGGCATTTCCAAGACTGTGCTGCAGCACATTGCCCACCTAAGGTAGGGCAAGAAGGGTACTCCTGGTGTATAAAGTCATGAAAAGGACATCAATAAAGACAAAGAATTACCGACAGCTTTGGTTGTGTTTTGTGCTCCCATCCGTGTACTTTGTTCTAGATTCCATGTTCAAATCCCAATTACAGAATTCCTTCTTTAAATGCATGCACTGAGGCTCATTGAAGAACAGAATGATGGGGTAATGGATTAACAGACAAAATATGGGAGAGATTATGGGGTTGCAGTGGGCAGTGGACTTTAAATCCTGTAGGGAAGATCTTGAGGCTCACGAAGATAGTCGTGCAGGTGATAACGAAAAGGGTATGAAAGAGTGGAGGTGAGCATTTCGCTGCTGAGACATGTGGAGGATAACAAGGAAAGGGTCACTAGCAGAATCTGTAACTCTTGCCATAGTCTCTTAGACCATTCCAAATGATTTCTGATTGACAGACCATTCCAAATGTAAAGATATCCTCAAAGACCACACTTAACAAAGCCACTGAGCTTGGGGCAAGTGCAGCCACTTTCTGGGATACTCTGGGTACCAGCAACATCACAACAATGGCGTCGCTTTTCTCACCACACTCAGCAGGACAATTCCTAAGAATCAATTTCCTCCTCCCCATGGATGTCAAACGATTGAGATTGTCTATGCTCCATCCTTTCAAATGCTCAACATCAAACAAGGAAGCAGCACGTATGGTTTTTAAAGTCTTTGGTATGACACGGCGGTGGTTTGAACTGCCAACACCCCAGACTTGGAGCAGACGCTCTCAACATCACTCCACTGAGTCGGGTTTCAACAATCATTGCACTGGCAAAGCTGATTCACTCTTTAAAATTTAACACATTGTTACATAATGCATGCAAGACCTTTTTGTCTCTTTTACCAGCAGATCAAGTTCATCCAAGAGAGGTAGTCCTCAAATACCCGGCGTACGGTACCAATTTCAAATCGAAATTCAGGTCATGATCATGTCACTGATTTGGCATCCATCTCATACGAGCAAGCACAAGTGATAAAAATACTGTAATACTGCTCGGGGCCAACGAGAAGGAAATGAACTAAGTCGGTTCGAACAGGGGGGTAAAATGGAAATAAATAAAAAAATTAAAAAATGGTGAATTTCGCAAAAGTCCAGTTAGCCCCGAGTCAAGGGCGATCGATAACAATCACACTCCATTCTACGAGGGCCGCCCGGCCAACACAACCCTTTTGCTTACCATTGGGAGTTGCATCTTCCAGTCTGGCTAAAGCAGCAGTGAATGCATAACCTATGATTATCCTTGACAAATCCCAAACATAATGTTTAGTTTCCGGTTTTCGATATTATGGCTCCCCTCGTACGACTCCACATGCCCTTCTCACCCCCATGATAAACCTGTTTCGTGTGCATACATTAAAATAAGTTATTTTTCTCTCTCTCTCTCTCTCTCTCTCTCTCTCTCTCTCTCTCTCTCTCTCTCTCTCTCTCTCTCTCTCTGAGGTACCATACTCTTCGCAGAGTGTCGGTGCCACTGACGAAGTTTCCCGAACAAGGGTTACATTGGGTGGTTTGCTATTGCCTCCCAACAGTTGCTTTGTGATTTGTTACCTTGCAGTTGCCTTCCAACAGTTGTCTCGCAATTCCCAGCAGTTGCATTGTAATTTCCAGCAGCAGTTGCCTTGTAATTCCCAACAGCAGTTGCCTTCTAATTCCCAGCTGGAGTTGCTTTGCAATTCCCAACAGCAGTTGCCTTGTAATTGCCAGCTGGAGTTGCCTTGTAATTCCCAGCAGCAGTTGCCTTGTAATTCCCAACAGCAGTTGCCTTGAAATTCCCAACAGCAGTTGCCTTCTAATACCCAGCAGCAGTTGCCCTGTAATTCCCAGCAGCAGTTGCTTTGTAATTCCCAACAGCAGTTGCCTTGTAATTCCCAGCAGCAGTTGCCTTGTAATTCCCAACAGCAGTTGCCTTGTAATTCCCAGCTGGAGTTGCCTTGTAATTCCCAGCAACAGTTGCCTTGTAATTCCCATAGCAGGTGCCTTGTAATTCGTCGCAGTTGCCTTGTAATTCCTCACAGTTGCCTTGTCATTCCTCACAGTTGCCTTGTCATTCCTCACAGTTGCCTTGTCATTCCTCACAGTTGCCTTGTCATTCCTCACAGTTGCCTTGTAATTCCTCGCAATTGCCTTGCAATTCCCACAACAGTTGCCTTGTATTTCCCAGCAGTTACCTTGCAATTCCCACAGCAGTTACCTTGCAATTCCCATAGCAGTTGCCTTGTAATTCCCAGCAGCAGTTGTGCTGTAATTTCCAGAAATTGCCCCATAATTCCCAGCAGTTGCCTTGTAATGCCCAGCAGTTGCCTTGTAATTCCCACAGCAGTTGCCTTCTAATTCCCAGAAATTGCCTCATAATTCCCAGCAGCTGTTGCCCTGTAATTCCCAGTAGCAGTTGCCTTGTAATTCACAGCAGCAATGACCTTGAAATTCCCAGTAGCAGTTGCCTTGTAATTTTCAGCAGCAGTTGCCTCTAATTCCCAGAAATTGCCCCATAATTCCCAGCTGTTGCCCTGCAATTCCCAGTAGCAGTTGCCTTGTAATTCCCAGAAATTTCCCCATAATTCCCAGCAATTGCCTTGTAATTCCCATAGCAGTTGCCTTGTAATTCCCAGCAGCAGTTGTGCTGTAATTCCCAGAAATTGCCCCATAATTCCCAGCAGTTGCCTTGTAATGCCCAGCAGTTGCCTTGTAATTCCCATAGCAGTTGCCTTGTAATTCCCTGCAGCAGTTGTGCTGTAATTCCCAGAAATTGCCTCATAATTCCCAGCAGCTGTTGCCCTGTAATTCCCAGTAGCAGTTGCCTTGTAATTCCCAGCAGCAATGACCTTGAAATTCCCAGTAGCAGTTGCCTTGTAATTTTCAGCAGTTGCCTTGCGATTTGTTCATGGTGGTGGCGTTATCTTTCCTGTTCTTCGTGAAGGATACCATGGGATATTTAACATCCACCAACGAATTCCAGCAGACGGAATGCCAATTTAGCATCCATTCAAGGAACAGCACACACATTGATGAATCACACTACTTCTGAAACATCAGGATAACACTTTGTCGCTGGGTCGGGATTCAAACCCAGGCGAGACAGCGTAGAGGCGAGTGTCTGTACCTCTAGGTCATCCTGTGAGCCCCTATGTCAATGTTATAACACAAACCTCGATTGTAATTCTTTATTTCCCTGAAAAAGCACCTTTTTGGAGTGGAATTGTCACAGGTCCACAAGTAGGGAAATCCGTTTAATCCCCGAGGGAAGAGGGGGGAGGGGTGACACGGTGGGGGGGGGGGGGGGTTGAGGAAGGGAGGTGGGGGGGGGGAGGAAAAGAGTGGAGAAAAGAAAAGAGACGTGAATAATGAGATGTATGTGAGAGTGAGAGAGAAGGAAAGAGAAAGAGAGTAGTCCTTCCTACATCCCGATAAACATGCTGTCCAAGGGAATGCACAAGATTTCAGGAGACGACTATACATTTGGAACAATTCGTGGAGGAGGAGAGAGAGGAGAGAGAGAGGGAGAGAGGGAGAGAGGGAGAGAGGGAGAGAGGGAGAGAGGGAGAGAGGGAGAGAGATGTATTTAAGGAAGGAACCACAAACTGCAACCATAAAGAAAGATTTTGCAGTAAAGTGTAATCGTAAATGGGTAAGATTTATTTGGCCAAGGCGTCAACCACAACGAGTTCACAAACCCGTGCGGATAACACAACCGAACGCATCGTTTCCACGTGTGCCGAGTGCAGACTCTCAGCGGAGGTTCGAACATTTGGGGAAGGAAAGGAAAGCAGACGAGATAGCCGGCTTAATATCACTCAAAGGACGGAGTGCTCCGTGATGCAACACTGTGCCCAAGAGACCAACCCTTTTTGATCCGATTTGCTCTATTCGGCTTGTTTAACTGGAAAACCTCCACCCTCAATGGGAAAATGGTGCCAGGTGCAGACGAGCAGCTGTTTCACACATCATGACCCACTCAGCACGAACGGTTTGAAATGATGAAAACAAAGGTGGAACGGTTTGTCTTTAAATATTTGTGCAGGGTCAAGCTGACAAATGAAACAAAAAAAAAGAGGGATGCAGTGGGTGTGAAGCTGAACTATATTCCCATGCAGCTCCAGTCTTGACACGACGTCATTACGTGATCCTACACCTGGTTCATGTGCCTGACGTTACCAGACACCAGGGGATACAGACAGGTGTAAATGTCTCCGGTTTTCTTCAAGATCCCTGCGTAGGTGGAACTTTTCAGCCCCCATTAAACACCAGGACTGGCCAATTAGCAGCTCGTTAAATAGCTAGCTTATGACTTGGTTTTGAGGCTGGCCTTAGTTGATGTTTAATTGGGCAAATGGTCGAGGTTACGATGTCATTTTGACAAACAACAAACCTTAAGGAGCAAACTGAAGAAATCACTGCATTCACCTAAATTGGGAGAAATAATCAGTGTATTTGCATAACTCTTGCCTATAATGTGTGTCAACCATGCCAAGGTGCTCAGGGGCCATGGAGGTATGGATATGCAAAATGGTGGAATTTTAAATCTCCCAATGCCCTCTTCAGTACACCCCTTTTATCATTATATTACTTATTTCCACCCTAGTTTCCCTTTTCTCCAACACATGAAGTCGCATTGTAACCTCCGCCAGGAAAGGTTGTTTTCACCCACGTTTTGTCTGCCTGTCATGTGAGCACGATATCTCAAAAGGTTAGGGATGGATTGGGACGAAACTTGGGAGATGGGTTGCGTGTATGACAAGGAAGAATTGATTCAGATTTGGTGAAGATCCGAATCCGGATAAGATAATTTTTTGATTTTTTTACAAAAGTGATTCTTCACCATTGAGAGATCGGGCCAAAATGACACACCGCAGGATATCTCAAAAGGTTAGGGATGGATTGGGATGAAACTTGGGAGATGGGTTGCGTGTATGAAAAGGAAGAATTGATTCAGATTTGGTGAAGATCCGAATCCGGATAAGATAATTTTTTGATTTTTTTTAAAAAAGTGATTCTTCACCATTGAGAGATCGGGCCAAAATGACACACCACAGGATATCTCAAAAGGTTAGGGATGGATTGGGATGAAACTTGGGAGATGGGTTGCGTGTATGAAAAGGAAGAATTGATTCAGATTTGGTGAAGATCCGAATCCGGATAAGATAATTTTTTGATTTTTTTTAAAAAAGTGATTCTTCGCCATTGAGAGATCGGGCCAAAATGACACACCACAGGATATCTCAAAAGGTTAGGGATGGATTGGGATGAAACTTGGGAGATGGGTTGCGTGTATGAAAAGGAAGAATTGATTCAGATTTGGTGAAGATCCGAATCCGGATAAGATAATTTTTTGATTTTTTTTTAAAAGTGATTCTTCACCATTGAGAGATCGGGCCAAAACGATATACAGCAGGATGTCTCAAAAGATTAGGGATGGATTGGGACGAAACTTGGGAGACGGGTTGCGTGTATGACAAGGAAGAATTGATTCAGATTTGGTGAAGATCCGAATCTGGATAAGATAATTTTTTGATTTTTTTAAAAAAGTGATTCTTCACCATTGAGAGATCGGGCCAAAATGATACACAGCAGGATATCTCAAAAAGTTGTGGATGAGTTACGACGAAACTTGGTGGACGAGTTGGTTCGTGACAAGAACAAGCCGATTCGATGTTGGTTCAGGTGGGGTACCGAGATCAGGCCTATCAGTGGGGTACAAAACATTAACTGCTCTCTATCAGTAGAGGTATGCGCTCCACCCAGTGCCATTGAATTATGACGTCATCACTAACTTTCTTACCAGAATACTTTTGCATTGAACCTTGATTGACAGAATGGATGATCAGGTAACAAAGGATTGTATTTCCTTGGAAAAGCAATTCCGACAGCCTTAACTCAATCATTCTTTCTTACATTTGAAAAGTGTCTTGGTTTCCAAGGAGACACTTGTGCATGTAGAATGTTAGGGTCGTTTTCCACACATCCAGTTCAAACTTAACAGTCACAAGAGCAGACAACAGATTCTCTCGATTTGGAAAAACGGTGTCAATGTACACAGTGACAGCTCAATTTTCTTCCTCTGACGAATGTAACTAATGGGAAACACCTGAGATTCTTGAGATCGCAGTAATTTGATTTTCTAATAGAAAATACCACCCGTCACTTTGCTGACATGAATAGAGAGAGAGAGAGAGAGAGAGAGAGAGAGAGAGAGAGAGAGAGAGAGAGAGAGAGAGAGAGAGAGAGAGAGAGAGAGAGAGAGAGAGAGAGAGAGAGAGAGAGAGAGAGAGAGAGAGAGAGAGAGAGAGAGATAGATAGATAGATAGATAGATAGATAGATAGATAGATATATATATATATATATATATATATATATATATATATATATATATATATATATATATATATATATATATATATATATATATATATATATATATACACACAACGAGATACAACAAATGGATAGAGGGAAGGGATGGATGGAAGGAGGGAAGGGATGGATGGAGGGAAGGAATGCATAGAGGGAAGCAATGGATAGAGGGAAGGGAAGGATAGAGGGAATGAATGGATAGAGGGAAGGAATGGATGGTTGGAGGTAAGGGAAGGATGGGATGGATGAATATCAGGGAAGGGATGGAGCGATGAATGGGATGGAAAGTGAATTCACAGCAAGTTCTACAGTTGTTCATGAACACAAGATGCTCCAATGTTACAGAGTGAACATCTCATGTACAGAATGAATGATGAGTGAATGAATGAGTTCTCACCTGTTATTCCTTTGTCTACCATTACATTCCCTGCAGCATCTGCAATGAGCTTGCGTTTTGGAAACAACTCTCCCCTAATAACCACTAAAGTACTCCAACAGGAGGGTGTTTCTCCGAGCGTCTCCGAGTGGTGCTCAGTATGACCGCTCCAAGGTGAAGGTTACATTTTAAACTTTTGTCAGATTTAACGAAGCCAACAGAACACACGTTTACAAATGTACTTAGTATACATTATCACCTAACATTGTCTTGAATGTCAACCGGGCGCAGTGGCGTGCGCCTGTAATCCGGCTACTCGGAGGCTTGGGTTGGAGGATTGCTTGAGGACAGGAGCTCTGCGCTGGGCCGCGCTATGAGAGGATGTAGGGCAGCCCGGAATCATGGCGAAACCCAATCCTTATCCCTGTGTCGTAAGAGGCAGCCAGGGTTGCATCAGGAAGGGCATCTGGCGTAACACCTGTGCCAAATCAGGATGCGGATCATAATGGATGATCTGCTGTGGCGACTCCTAACGGGAGCAGCCGAAAGACGAACAACAAAACATTGTCTTGAATGTCAATTTGTAATTTCATTTTCAAAAACGAGATAAAAAAAGTCATTTACACTGCCGTCTACTGGCTCGCCATGCCTTACAACCATCGGTTTGGTCCACCCATCAATCCATCCATCCTATCCATCCATTCCTTCTTTCCATCCATCCGTTGATAAGAAACGGCAGGTTTGGCACCGCATGACACCACGGGGCACAAGTGCACAAGACAGGCAGGTGGGACCTGAACTTTGCATGTCGATTGATGTATTTTTGATTGTGTTTAGCAGAGGGAGAGTGCGAGTACTTTTGGCATGTATCTCCATGGCTTGCAAACGAACATCCAAGCAGCTTGTAGAGCGCTCGCAGAGTGGCTTAAACGCTCAAGCAAGCTCTCCAACAAAACAGTTGATAAGGAATGGCAGGCTTGGCAATCAATTAGCAATCACCAATCGGTCATATTAAACACCAACCAGAGATGCCTGGAGTGTTAAACAATGTGCGAATTAGACAAATGAACACAATTTTTTTTTTTTTGCAGTCAGAACTACTCCTGAGGTCAATTCTGCAGTCTAAATTTTGAAATTCGGCTCATGTTGATATATTCTAGAGCTATCGCATATGCGGAAATGAGATAGAGCAATGAACACGGGCGTCTCCAGGCGTTTATAAGCATTACAATGTATCCAGTGATTCATAGGTATGAAGAACAATGATATGAATGAGGAAAGCAAAAAAAGTTTTTTTTGAGCACTTTATCATGAAGAAAGCATTTCAGGCTGTTCCAAGTCAAGGCATTGTTGAGCAGGCAAAAAAAAACCCCAAAAAATTGGCAAATTAAGACCCCAGTGAGGTGGAGCGGGCTGACAAAGGGGTTGACCGAGGATTAAACCTTGATGAAGGGTAATTAAATTAGGCCGTTAATTATGTTCAAATGGGATGTTTTAATGAACCCAAACACCCAATTTTCAATCATGCACTCCCTTGGAGTTCCCTTAGTATGCATGCAAAGTTTCAGGCTGTTAAGTTTCATGGTTTTGGAGTTTTAGAGGGGACATACACTGATGGACTAACTGCCTGACTGACTGACTGACTGACACGCACTGACATTTATTATAACCTCAGCCAGCGAAGGTGAAGGAGGTTGTGTTTTCACCCCTCTCCGTCTGTTACTTGCAAAATCGAAGATTTTTCAAGTATATTGGTCAGTCAATTTTGTTATTCTGTCTGTCTGTTTTGTCTGTCTGTCTGTGTGTTTGTCTGCCTGTCTGTTTATCACCTACATGTCACAATTTTAAATCAATATTCATGAAACTTCACCACATGGTCGAGTTTGCCATAAGGAAGAAGCTTATCTTTGAGGTTAAACAAAGACCAAAGGTCAACAACTAAGGTGGGATTTCTAAAATCCTCAATTTTCATCCCATTGACTTGAAATTTGAAGAGGATTTGCATATCAGGTCATTGAATTCAACCACCAATTACTTTTGAGGTCAACATAAGCCAAAAGGACAACATAGGCCGAGTTTCTAAAAGTGTAAATTTTCATCTGATTGACTTAAGATTGGAAGAGGAGTTGCACATTTGATCATTAAATTCAACCACCAATTATTGTTGAGGTCAAATTTGTTTTATGGATTTTGCAAGTATCGTGCTCGGCACAACGTCTTCATGTTACTTGCAAGATTGAAGATTGTCAGTCAATATTATTCTGTCTGTTTGTCTGTCAATCGCCTACAGGTCACTATTTAAAACTGATCTTCACAAAATTTCACCAAGTTCTAGAGGTTGTCTCAACTGAGAAGACTATTGATTTTGAGATCAAAGGTCATCTTGAGGTCAAACTTCTAAAATCGTCATTTTTCTTCTTATTGCCTTGAAAGTTGAACAATATTTACCTCGTCCTTCACTGAATTGGGAAAGTAACGATTTTTGAGGTCAAAACATCAAAGGTCAACTCAACTTCAAAAATTCTTCAAATTTCATATGAAAAATTGTCATTTTTTATATGATTAAGCTGAAAATTAAGCAGCAATTGAATCGTGCATCACTGACATTGGAAACCAACTATTTGAGGTCAAAAGGTCAAGGGTCAACTCAAGGTCAAACTTCTAAAATCATCAATTTCAATCTGAAAAATAATCAATTTTTATCTGTTTGACCTGAACTTTGATTAAGATTGTCGATTTTAAATCTTAACGAAATGGACAATTGGATGTATCCATGGCAACCTTTGGAGAGCGGGAGGGGGTGGATTGTGCAAATATCGTGCTCTGCACGACATCTTTTTCTTGTTTGTTTGTCCGTTTGTCTGTCTATGTGCAGGATATCGCAAAACGTTGTGGACGAATTGGGGTAAACTTTGCTGGGCTGTTTGGGTGTATGACAAGGACGAACTGATTAGATTTTGATGAAGATACGGATCCAACTACTAGAATTTTACAAGTGATTCTTCATTTTTGAGCGATAGGGCCAAAAATGATATATAGCACGATATCTCAAAAAGTTGTGGATGGATTCGGACGAAACTTCGTGGACAGGTTGGGTGTGTGACAAGGAAGAATTGATTCAATTTTGCTAAAGATCCAAATTCGGAACCGGATACAATAAGTTTTTAATTTTTTAAAAGTGATTCTTGACCATTGAGAGATAGGGCCGAAAACGATATGGAGCACAATATTTCAAAAAGTTGTAGACAAGTTATGACAAAACAAAGGGAATGAGTTGTTTAGGTAACAACAACAAGCCGATTCGATTTTGGTTCGGGTCCGGATGCAGATCCGGTCTATCAGTGGGATACAAAACGTAAACTGTTCAGCCTGGCGGAGGTTTGTGCTCTACCGAGTACCATTCTAGTTTGTTACTTCAACAAGTAAGTTTGTAAGCCACAACGTTATCATTCTGTAACCTCACCATACCTTCATAATACCGAGTTTTAAAAATACCAAGACAACGACATCTTCAGCTTCCTTGTTCAAACGTTCCACCATCTCTACCACTACTGTTCATGCTCAGTGTTCATGTTCATGCTGACTCTACAAACATGATATCTGTCATACAAAATGAAAAGACACCATGCTTTCCCCAAAACAATTAAGTTGAGCGGTTTTGAACTTGAACCTGAAACTCATCGCTGATTGGTGAATCTGTCAATTAGTCTGCCAGTTAATGAATCATTGGGCCAACCAGTGGAGCAGCCAACCAACTGGTCCGTCAGATGGCTAGCCAATTAACCTGCCAGCCAACTAATCATTCAACCAACCAAGCAGACGGCCACCCAATGAGGAAGGCAAACATTCATCGAGCTGTCCACCCGACCAACTACAAAGCTAACCGAGACCCCATCGAATTCACTCAATCATGCTGCGACTCGGACCCATCTCCCTTCATGGTTCCACCAAACTCGTCCCGCACAGAGAAGCTCACGGTGCGTTTAATTAAATTCCATTCACTCTGAAAATAATGTGCGATTAAGATATACGGTGTTAATCGGGGGCGATGCTCCCCTTGCAGTGGTAATAAGTCTTTGATGAGATATTTGGGCGCGTTTAGGCCGTTATGGCACATTTTCCTCGGGTGGTCTCGCTGGGATTCAGGTTCAGGCATGAGAAAATATATCGGTCACCGCATCACGGGACCATCCAAGGGGTCACGTTTCCTTGAAACATGTATCAGTATTTAAAGTTTGACTTCTGGGTTACATTTTCAAGGCTCTTTCCTCTGATGGATGATCTTATATACAGTGTTATATATATTGTTGCGGATTCGTGCCCGCCGGCGTGCGAGCGGCCACGTAACTCGAATCGCGGCACGTCGCCCACCGGACGGACAATCCCGTCGTGACCCTCTCGGACTAACGCCGAGAACTAGTCACGGGTGGGCCTTTCGGCCTCACCACGATCGTGCCAATCGGCCCCCCGCGTGGGATAGGGTTGCTCGCCAAATTCGACCAACCTAAGTACCCACACGGAGTGTAGACCGGGCGATCGCACCTCGCTGCAGGTCGACTTCGGACACGGGCCACTTTAAGCGACCCGTTCCGTACTATCGGGATAACCGAGCGGTGTTATCGTCAACCTCGATGGTTCGATTATTTATTGGGCGTATTTAGCCCACGACCAACCCTTTACGTGAAGTAAGACGGAGATTCAATAAAGGAAAAGACGAAGCGAAACGGGAAAAACAGTTCAACATAAAGCACATTTATTCCGCGGCAAACGGAAAGCACACATATACAATTACACCAAAAGCAAATGTAAAAGTAGAAGAAGCACAACAATTCTGCACAAAAAGCAAATGTAACAATGCAGATCTACTACCGACTACCGAGCACACGGCAACACTTATACAGTTTTACTTCACAGACGGCGCCGACAACACATATACTCAAAGCAAAAGAAAAAGGGACCACCCTCAACGATGAGGGGGGCAGACGGGCCTGGGGCCGAGACCGCGTCGAGCCTACCCATCTGGTGATGAGCCGCAAAATGGCGGTGGCGCCCCGACTCCGCGGGCCTCGCTGGCACTGCCTGGAATGGGGTGGGAACGGGGCCCCCTTCTCACACTATCTCAGCGCGGGGGGAAACAGGAGGGGGTTGTTGATGCTCGGGGGAATGAGGATATCTCGCTGGCTTGGGCCCCGCGACGAGCGTCTCCACCGCGAACTCGGTCGCGTTACCGGCCTCCCCTCTCCGCAGCTCCCCGACTCTGACACGAGCGCCCTCTCGACTGCCTTCGCCGCCGCCACAACTCTCCAACTCTCCACTCTTCTCAACTCCGTCCAACTGCGTCCAACTGCTTTCCTCTTCTCAGAAACTCTCAACTCTTTCCAACTCAACTACTGCCTTTTCGGCGAGCGAACGCGGCCCTTTATAGACCCCGGGGCTTCGCTCCTTCAGCTTCGACCCTTCACCTCTGGCTGGCTCCCCATTGGACAGAGGAAAAGTGGGCGTGAATGATTTTTGATCCGCGAATCTGCATATAGCGATTATACTCCGACGCACCTGGAGGCGGAGCCAAATCGTCCCACGCTCGCTGATAGGACGGAACAGAAGTGGGCGTGAATCGTTTTTGATCCGATTTCTCGGAAAGGCTGGTGTTTTTGCACCCGCTGCTCAGTGCGCGCCCTGTACGAGTCCAGAAACGGTGCCCACAAGCGGTGCGGGAATGGCGGTGATGCGATGGTTGCGAGAGCGAGATGTGACGGCAAGGGTCGTGGCTGTTGTTGTGAAGCGGCGTTGCGGTTGGTGGTTGTTGTGTGATGGCTGTTGAGACTGGTTGGTGGTGGTTGTGGTGGTAGTAATGGCGGCTGGTCCAAAATAAAGATAGTAAAAGAAAAACGGCTATCTAAAAGGGTCGCAGCCCGAATGAATGACATTTATTCCCTCTAAACAACGGGTTTGGGCCTAACTACACATATACTTACAGAGATATCTCACCTACGGGACCTGAATGGTGGTTTGCGAATTTCGTCAACCACAACACTACCCCCTCCCCTTTTTACAGACTCGTCCCGAGTCGTCAAATTTTCATGTGCCATCATGTGTAGTTTTCCCCTAGTACATTTTACCTACGGATCCCTGAGTGCGACTTTCATGGTATTCGTGTCCCCAAAATAAATAACCTGAGTAACTACCTAAACAAACCCACTCACACGGACGACTTAAATAAAATTGCCGGCGCTAGGACAGACATGCCGGGGGCGCACTCATATTTACAGTACATCTTAACCTTAACTTACAAATTTTACACTAAACCATGGCCCAGGATCAATGGTCTCTGCAAAAAGAAAGCAGTTAGCAGGGAGCCAGGCTGCTCGCATGCAGTCTCTGGCTCAAACAACGCAGGTGACAGGGAACATGGCCGGCTGCTCACACTCAGTCCAAGGCCTTCCCTTTTGAACTGAACGCAGTGAACCACAACGGTGCATGGGCTGCACAAACGCAGTCTCCGTGCCAGCTAAAGTGGCACACGCAATGAACACAACGAATGGATGGATGAATGGATGGACGCAAACACGGTGCACGGGCCGCCACTGCAGGCCCGTGTTGTAGCTGCCAACAGGGCAGTTCTCGCAGCTTGCAAACTGTTGCTTTCTGATCCTGGCGCACATGGCAATGAACAGGGGGGGGGGGGGCAAAGCAAAAATTGAACGGGGCTGGTGAACAGGGGCAGTGGGCATGGCATGGCAAAGGTGATCAGGCAAACACAGCCTGCAGAACCAGGCCGCTGCAGGCAAACACAGCCGGCAGATGAACTGGCCGGCACAGGCCTTGAAGCACAGCAGCTGCAGACAATCCGACCGGCACAGGCCTTGCAGCACAGTAGCTGCAGACAATCCGACCGGCACAGGCCTTGCAGCACAGCAGCTGCAGACGATCCAGCCGGCACAGGCCTTGCAGCAAAACAACAGCTGCCGATGAAGTGGGCCGGCCTTTGCCTTGCAGCAACGCAGCCAGCAGATGAAGCTGGCCAGCCTTTGCCGTTCAGTGGAGGTTGGTGGAGGGAGTGCGGTGGTGCTGGCCACTCGGAAGGCGGGCTCGGACCTACCTACCTGTCTCCTTCCCACCTATCGCCTTTGCCTGTCACTGTACATACCCACTCCCTTAATTTGTCAAACCCCAATTTAGCCCCAACTTATTTTCTTTTATTTTTTTACTTCCCCACTAGAAATCGTTCCCTAACCCCCCTGTACTGTCCTTGTTCGGCTAACCTATCCTGTCACCTAGCCTACTCCCAACCCCTACGTTCCCTTCCCGGAGGGGAACAAGGGAGAGCTAGCGTCCTGTGTCGAGGCCCAACGAAGCCTCAGAATGGCCTCCCCAGACTTCAGCGATCTAACCCAAAGTGGGTCCAGCGGCCCACAACGAGAGCGAGGGGATGGATGGTGCGGAGGGGTACACTTCCTATCTACCCTAACCATTTAACTGTTAAACTACACCGGGGCTTTCAACAAGTGCCTCGCGCTTAAGCTATTGGTTCTAACAACCCAGATTCCCGTTGCCTGTGTTGGTGTCCTCACAATTTCGGGCCTCGCCCCCCAATTTTCTCTCCGTGCCCTCACACGGTCTCATGGCTGGGACGCGTGGCTCCCCTTGGCAGGCACGACCCTCTGCCGAATCTCCCGCTATGGCACCCCCGGGCACTACACTGCCTCCGAGCCTACCAGCTCCCTAAACACCGGGGAGTGCCCCCCATGGCACCTCCCCTGAAACGCACACGTCGCAGGCTGGCTTCCCAGGCCCCTTTCCGAGGGTCACCCGTGCCCACAACACTGCCCACACGGCTAATGGCGCCCCGGGCCCCCGCACCAAGCAGGCGCACCCGTGCCCACTACGCTATCCCGGCCCCCCATGGGCCCTTGGCCTACCACGGCCGACTAGCCTGGTGCCCGGGGTACCCACTCAGCGATACTCACCTTTCGCAGCCACGCTCCCAGCCCGTCAACAGGGCTCCTGCACCCCTCCAAACGGGTTTCGAGCCTACTTTCCCACCAACAACAAAACGACCTCCATTTTGTAAATTTGACTAACCCAGCTAACTCACTCTACACTGACCCCGGGGTCCCTTGGGCGGGAGTCACTCCTCCCCCCAATCACTCATCACACCATGCAGTCCCCATTCGCTCCATTCACACAGACTCGCTGGCCTCACCCACTCACCAAGTACACGTTTCCACTTCTCACCAACTCTTCAACACACACACCACTGAACTCTGCCATCCTTCTAACTACCTCCCCTAACTAACTCGTGCTCCCACGTCGTCCCTTAAACTAGTAGCACGTTCCTTTTAACACTACGTAGCTAAGCTACGTCCCCTCTACACATTCACAAGTCTGTCACTGTTCTCAAATGTCCCAAAAATTATTTACCCAACCTACATCTGGCTGCAATCCGTCTAACTAATCCATTCCACGGGCCCCATGAGGACTTACCCCTGCCCCATGGAGCCGGTCTAACTAAGCTAACCCTTCCCCCTAACTAGTTTCCTCCTGTGCCCTGGTAAGGGGGTCTTCCACCCCTTGCCCGGGAATCCTGTGCACCCGAAAGTGAGGCTTGCTTTTTTTTTTTTTTTTTTTTACATGCGCAGCACCAGCGCGGCAACTCACAGCTCGCGCACTTTGCACCTGCCCATGACGTCATGCAGCTGCACGTGTACCTCGTCCCTCCTTGGACGGTACCATCCGGCAGGGATACCCCTCCTGCCGGATTCCAACCCCGCGTGCAGCCATGACGTCACCGTGCGCATAAAAAAAACACAAGCCCCACGTCTCGAGGGGTTCCCCACGCATACACATGTGCTTTGCCCGTTGGAGCTTAACACACACGATCGCGTGGAGAACCCGTCCGGTCCAAATCCGTAATCCTGCCTAAACTTTGTCCGTCCGCGGGATCGGCAAATCCACCGCGTGCGTTTCCGGACCGGGACTTCATTCCCGCAAGCGAGCACGTGGGGGCCTCGTGCGTTGCACAGCACGGACCTCGTGCTCGCTGCTGGGTGAACCCGGCACGGTCCCCGAAACAGCTACAGCCGCTACTCGGCTTTCTTTCTTCTGTCGCCGTCGTCGTCGCCATTCAACACACGCACTCCCGCGTGTTACGATGCTAACACACCTCACCATTAAACTCACACCGGGAGACGCGGCTGCATGTTCACACATGCCGACCGACATCTCCCTCACACACAGCGACCTTGCACACGCTGTCTCTCTCACACTCGGCCGCTCACTCACGCATGCCACCTCCCTCGCACACGTGGCTCCACTCACTCGCGGCCTTTCACTCACTCGTGCCATTTCCCTCACACAAACCATACCACTCACACACGCGGGGGCACTCGCCCGCGGTGCCTCACTCATATTGGCCGTTTCACTCACACACGGCGACACTCACACACGGTGCCTCATCCACACACGGCATGCTGGGAAGCACGCCCTTTGGCACACTTGCCACTACACCACTCACACACGCGGGGGCACTCGCCCGCGGTGTCTCACTCACACACCGTGCCTCACTCACACGCGGGGGCAATCGCCCGCGGTGTCTCATCCATACTGGCGGTTTCATCCACACACGGGGACGCACTCACACCTTGCACCACACACACAGGGACAACCACACTGGGGATTCGTGTCCCCACAAGAGTCTCCGGGGCCTCTATACCCCCCAAGCTTTCCGTGCACCCGTCCGCAGCACTCCTCCCCTCGACCTCGCTCGACACGACCGAACTCACCTGGTCGTGATCCGCCTCAAGGGGGCATACTCCCTCCCCTTGTTCCTGGAGGAGGCCATCCCGCTGCTCGCACTGGGTCTCCACCCAGTCCGCGAGCTCACCCCCATTATCCTCCACTACCTCCGTGTGTGTGTGTGCGTCACTTACCCCGTCTTCATTGTGTAGTCTTCCCTCTTTCGTTCCCATCTCCCATGTCTCTGCCAACTCAGTCACCTCTTCACCCTTTACCTCCCTTGTCTCAACTATTATTTCCGTCTCTTCCCTTGTTATCTCCCTCGTGCACGTCTCCGTCACCCCAATTCGTTTTTCCCTCTCGGTTACCGTCACTTGTTCCGTCACGACCCTCGCCCAACACGTCCCCCGAATTATTTTTCTTACCCGCCTCCACCGCGGGCCCGACAGCCGTTGCACTCCCTCCAAGCTCGTTCGCTCCCACACGTGGAGTCGCCATTTTAAGCTCCCCGGTTACTGCCTTCATGCCCGCCTGCAGGCTTCGGCCCACGCTCTGCGTCTCACCCCGCAGCCCTTTCATTTCTTCCTTCATTTTGAGTGCGTTTGTTTCCATCTTTTCGTTCATGCCTTTTATTTCGTTTATCATTTCCTTTGTGTTTGTATCCATCTTTTCGTTCATGCCTTTTATTTCGTTTATCATTTCATTTGTGTTTGTATTCATCTTCGCTGTCATTGCCGCCAGCATGGCGCATAGCTGGGCCATGTCGGGTGCGCTTGGGTGAGCCGTTTCGGCAGGGATCGGGGAAGGGTTTTGGTGGAGAGGGGGTGGGGAGGTGTCATACACCGCGGCGGCCGCCGCCGCACCGATTTCGGGCTCTGGGTTCAGTTGGGGGAGTTCGTGTTCCTGCACAACCAACATTTCCTGCACGGGGTTTTCATCCCGGACCATGGATTCTACACATTCTAAATCCATTTCTAATACCCCCGGCTCTCGCTCGCCTTGAGTCGCCATCTTATTTCTCGTAAAGGGTTAATTTGAATCGCTCGTAATTTGGAGGGAATGGGGGGTCGCTCCTCTCACCCCTGGACCAATTCCCGTGAATTTAGCTGGAGACAGGAGAGCCCGTTTTCCCGCTCTCCGACACCAGTGCCGCGAGGAGGGGGATGGGTTTGTGTCCCACTCCTGACACCAGTGTTGCGGATTCGCGCCCGCCGGCGTGCGAGCGGCCACGTAACTCGAATTGCGGCACGTCGCCCACCGGACGGACAATCCCGTCGTGACCCTCTCGGACTAACGCCGGGAACTAGTCACGGGTGGGCCTTTCGGCCTCACCACGATCGTGCCAATCGGCCCCACGCGTGGGATAGGGTTGCTCGCCAAATTCGACCTACCTAAGTACCCACACGGAGGGAAAACCGGGCGATCGCACCTCGCCGCAGGTCGACTTCGGACACGGGCCACTTTAAGCGACCCGTTCCGTACTATCGGGATAACCGAGCGGTGTTATCGTCAACCTCGACGGTTCGATTATTTATTGGGCGTATTTAGCCCACGACCAACCCTTTACGTGAAGTAAGATGGAGATTCAATAAAGGAAAAGACGAAGCGAAACGGGAAAAACAGTTCAACATAAAGCACATTTATTCCGCGGCAAACGGAAAGCACACATATACAATTACACCAAAAGCAAATGTAAAAGTAGAAGAAGCACAACAATTCTGCACAAAAAGCAAATGTAACAATGCAGATCTACTACCGACTACCGAGCACACGGCAACACTTATACAGTTTTACTTCACAGACGGCGCCGACAACACATATACTCAAAGCAAAAGAAAAAGGGACCACCCTCAACGATGAGGGGGGCAGACGGGCCTGGGGCCGAGACCGCGTCGAGCCTACCCGTCTGGTGATGAGCCGCAAAATGGCGGTGGCGCCCCGACTCCGCGGGCCTCGCTGGCACTGCCTGGAATGGGGTGGGAACGGGGCCCCTTCTCACACTATCTCAGCGCGGGGGGAAACAGGAGGGGGTTGTTGATGCTCGGGGGAATGAGGATATCTCGCTGGCTTGGGCCCCGCGACGAGCGTCTCCACCGCGAACTCGGTCGCGTTACCGGCCTCCCCTCTCCGCAGCTCCCCGACTCTGACACGAGCGCCCTCTCGACTGCCTTCGCCGCCGCCACAACTCTCCAACTCTCCACTCTTCTCAACTCCGTCCAACTGCGTCCAACTGCTTTCCTCTTCTCAGAAACTCTCAACTCTTTCCAACTCAACTACTGCCTTTTCGGCGAGCGAATGCGGCCCTTTATAGCCCCCGGGGCTTCGCTCCTTCACCTTCGACACTTCACCTCTGGCTGGCTCCCCATTGGACAGAGGAAAAGTGGGCGTGAATGATTTTTGATCCGCGAATCTGCATATAGCGATTATGCTCCGACGCACCTGGAGGCGGGGCCAAATCGCCCCACGCTCGCTGATAGGACGGAACAGAAGTGGGCGTGAATCGTTTTTGATCCGATTTCTCGGAAAGGCTGGTGTTTTTGCACCCGCTGCTCGGTGCGCGCCCTGTACGAGTCCAGAATCGGTGCCCACAAGCGGCGCGGGAATGGCGGTGATGCGATGGTTGCGAGAGCGAGATGTGACGGCAAGGGTCGTGGCTGTTGTTGTGAAGCGGCGTTGCGGTTGGTGGTTGTTGTGTGATGGCTGTTGAGACATGGTTGGTGGTGGTTGTGGTGGTAGTAATGGCGGCTGGTCCAAAATAAAGATAGTAAAAGAAAAACGGCTATCTAAAAGGGTCGCAGCCCGAATGAATGACATTTATTCCCTCTAAACAACGGGTTTGGGCCTAACTACACATATACTTACAGAGATATCTCACCTACGGGACCTGAATGATTGCTGGAATTATAGATAGATGTACTCAGCTCGCCGTGTCATTTCTGCCATTGACTGGGTGTGTCGTGCGTGTGAGGGATTAGCTGGCCTTTGAGATAATCGGGCCGACGGAACTTGGTGATTGAAACCACTCGGCATTGCACATGGAACGGGCTTGCTTAAGCGGCTTGTTTCTGTGCGAGTTTCATCGAGGGTGAAATTCCCCGGTGGCTGGACCACGTGGGTAATTAGGTAAATTGAAGTTGGAAATTAACCCACCCCACGTGGTTTACCCATTAGCGTATTTCGGTCCAAAATAACAAGGACCCGTCAACCCGGACTTTTCTGGGCCGGCAATCTGACATTCCGGGCGATCGAGCCGAGACGACTCCACTGCTCCATCTGGTGGTAGTGCTCGTGGTGATGCGCTAGCGAAACTCCAATATATACAAAATGAAATGTGTGTATATATATATACATATATATATATATATATATATATATATATATATATATATATATATATATATATAATGTACACGTATGTATATTGTTGTGGTTACCAAATTCGCAAACCACCATTCAGGTCCCTTAGGTGAGATATCTCGGTAAGTATATGTGTAGTTAGGCCCAAACCCGTTGTCTAGAGGGAATAAATGTCATTCATGCATGCTGCGACTCTTCAGGATAGCCGTTTTTCTTTTACTATCTTTATTTTGGACCAACCGCCATTATTACCACCACCAACCACGTCTCAACAGTCGTCACAACATCAACCACCCACCACAACGCCGCTTCACCACAACAGCCACGACCTTTACCGTCACACCTCGCAACCGTCGCATCGCCACCGTTCTTGCGCCGCTTGTGGGTACCGGTATTGGACTCGTGCAGGGCGCGCGCCGAACAGCATGTACAAAACCATGGACTTTCCGCTCCAAAAACGGATCAAAAACGACTCACGCCCACTTTTGTTCCGTCCAATCGGTGAGCAAGGGGCGATTTGGCCCCGCCTCCAGGGCGTTGGAGGGCGGTCGCTATATGCAAATTCATGGATCAAAATGCATTCACGCCCACTTTTTCTCGGGCCAATGGGGAGCGAGGTGAAAGGTCGAAGGCAGGGGGTCAAAGGCGAAGCCTTATATAAGCGGCTGCGTTCGTCAGAAAAGGGTCGTCGTGTGTGCGTTGGAAGGAGTTCGCAGGAGGAAGAGTTCGGAGTTGGAGTCGGAGCGAAGAGGACGGAGCTGTGGAGAGGCGGCGGCGGCGAAGGCAGACGAGGGGGTGCTCGCGTCGGTGCCGGGAGCTGCACACCAGGGAGGCCGACGGCGCGACCTGGTCGAGGTGGAGACGCTCGTCGCGGGACCCGAGACAGAGTAAAAATCCTCCTTTCCCCGAGCATCAGCAACCCCCTCCTGTTTCCCCCCCGCGCTGAGATAGTGCGACCAAGGGGGCCCCCTTCCCACCCCCTACCAGACACTGTCCGCGAGGCCCGCGGAGTTGAGGCACCACCGCCGCTCCGCGTCTCATCACCAGACGGGTAGGCCCGACACGGTCTCGGCCCCAGGCCCGCCTACCCCCTCATCCTGGAGGGTGGTTCTCTTTTCTTTTGCTTTGGGAATATGTGTTGTCGGCGCCGTCTGTGAAGTAAAATTGTATAAGTGTTGCCGTGTGCTCGCGTAGTCGGTATTAGATCTGCATTGTCGCATTTGCTTTTTGTCTTCCTCTTTTCTATGTGCTTTTGGTGGAATTGTATATGTGTGCTTTCCGTTCATCGCGAATAAATGTGCTTTATGTTGAACTGTTTCCCGCTTCGCTTCGTCATTTCTTTCATTGAATCCTCAACTTGCTTCACGTAAAGGGTTGGTAGTGGGCTGAATACGCCCGATAATTAATCGAACCGTCGAGGCCGACGATATCACCGCTCGGTTATCCCGATAGTACGGAACGGGTCGCTTAAGTGGCCCGTGTCCGAAGTCGACCTGCGGCGAGGTGCGATCGCCCGGTCTACCCTCCGTGTGGGTACTTAGGTAGGTCGAATTTGGCGAGCAACCCTATCCCACGCGGGGGCCGATTGGCTCGATCGCGGTGAGACCGAAAGGTCCACCCGTGACTGGTTCCCGGCGTTAGTCCGAGAGGGTCACGACTGGATTGTCCGTCCGGTGGGCGACGTGCCGCGATTCGAGTTACGTGGCCGTTCGCACGCCGGCGGGCGCGAATCCATAACACTGGTGTCAGGTCGTGCGATACAAATCCATCGCCCTCCTCGCGGCACTGGTATCGGAGAACAGGAAAACGGGCTCTCCTGTCTCCAATTAAATTCACGGGAATCGGTCCAGGGGTGAGAGAAGCGACCCCCGATTCCCTCCAAATTACGAGCGATTCAAATTAACCCTTTAAGAGAAGCAAGATGGCGTCTCAAGGCGAGCGGGAGCCGGGGGTATTAGAAATGTATATGTGTAGTAATGTAGAATCCATGGTCCAGGATGGAATCCCCGTGCAGGAAATGTTGATTGTGCAGGAACACGGACTCGCCCAACTGAACCCAGAGCCCGAAATGGGTGCGGCAGCGGCCGCGGTGTATGACACCTCCCCCCCCCTCTCCACCAAAACCCTTCCCCAACCTTATGCCGAAACGGCTCAGCTGAGTGCATCCGACATGGCCCAGCTATGCACCATGCTGGCGAACATGAACGAAAAAATGGATACATTCACAAACGAAATAAAACGCATGAAAACTAAAATGGAAACAAACATGAAGGAAGAAACGAAAAAGCTCCGGGGGGAGACGCAGAACATGGGCCGATGCCTGCAGGCGGGCATGAAGGCCGTGACCAGGTAGATAGGAATGGCGACTCCACGTGTGGAAGCAAACGAGCTGGAAGGAGGTGCAGCGGCTGACAGGCCCGCGGTGGAGGCGGGTAAGAAAATAATTCGGGAGACAAGAGACGAGGTGAAAGGAATTGCGAGGGAGAGAAGAGAACAATTAAGACGGAAAGCAAGGATGAGGTACGCAGAGATCGTGAAAGAGCAAGGAGTGAAAAACAGGGAAGGACGGGAGCGACTGAAGGAGAAAGCAAGGTTGACCTACATAAAGATAAGGGAAAGACGCCAGAAAGAAGCAGAGACCAATAGACAAGAGGAGACGACAGAAAGAATAAAATGTATAGAGACACGGGAGATAGAGGGTGAATTGGACAAGGTTAGTGACGCACACACACACACAGAGGTAGTGGAGGACCATGAGGGGGAGCTGGCTGACTGGGTGGAGGCCCAGTGCGAGCAGCTGGATGGCCTCCTCCAGGAACGAGGGGAGGGAGTCTGCCCCCTTGAGGCGAGTCACGACCAGGTGAGTTCGGTCGTGCTTTGCGAGGTTGAGGGGATGGGTGCTGTGGACAGGTGCACGGAGAGCTTGGGGGGTATAGAGGCCCCGGAGACCCTTGTGGGGACACGAATCCCCAGTGTGGTTGTCCCTGTGTGTGTGATGCAAGGTGTGAGTGCGTCCCCGTGTCTGGAAGCGACCCCGTGTGTGAGTGGTGTGGTGGCGATGGTGCCGGAGTACGTGCTTCCCAGCACGCCGTGTGTGGATGAGGCACCGCGGTTGAGTGCCCCCGCGTGTGTGAGTGAGGGACGGTGTGTGGATGAGGCACCGCGGGTGAGTTCCCCCGCGTGTGTGGATGAGGCACGGAGTGTGAGTGAGGCACCGCGGGTGAGTGCCCCCGCGTGTGTGAGTGAGGCACGGAGTGTGGATGAGGAACCGCGGGTGAGTGCCCCCGCGTGTGTAAGTAGTATGGTTTGTGTGAGTAGTGAGGCACGCGTGAGTGAACGGCCGAATGTAAGGGAGACCGTGTGTGTGAGAGAGCGGTATGTGAGGGAGATGTCGGTTGGCATGCGGGAGCACGCAACCGCGTCTCCCGGGGTGAATGTGATGGAATGGACTGTGAGCGTCGCAACACGCGGGAGTGCGTGTGTGGAATGGCGACGACGGCGACATGTGAGGAAAGAAAGCCGAGTAGCGGCTGTAGTTGTTTCGGGGACCGTGCCGGGTTCACCCAGCAGTGAGCACGCGGTCCGTGCTGTGCAACGCACGAGGCCGCCACGTGCTCGCTTGCGGGAATGAAGTCCCGGTCCGGAAACGCACGCGGTGGATTTGCCGATCCCGCGGACGGACAAAGTTTAGGCAGGATTATGGATTTGGACCGGACGGGTTCTCCACGCGATCGTGTGTGTTAAGCTCCAACGGGCAAAGCACATGTGTTCGCGTGGGGAACCCCTCGAGACGTGGGGCTTGTGTTTTTTTTTATGCGCACGGTGACGCCATGGCTGCACGTGGGGTTGGAATCCGGCAGGAGGGGTATCCCTGCCGGATGGTACCGTCCAAGGAGGGACGAGGTGCACGTGCAGCTGCATGACGTCACGGGCAGGTGCAAAGTGCACGAGTTTCCGCGCTGGTGCTGCACAATTAGAAAAAAAAAAAAAAAGAAACAGCAAGCCTCACTTTCGGGTGCACAGGATTCCTGGGCAAGGGGTGGAAGACCCCCTTACCGGGGCACAGGATGGAAACTAGTTAGGGGGAAGGGTTAACTTAGTGAGACCGGCTCCATGTGGCAGGGGTAAGTCCTCATGGGGCCCGTGGAATGGATTAGTTAGAGGGATTGTAGCCAGATTTAGGTTGGGAAATAAAATGAATTTTTGAGTGAGGAGACAGTGACAGACTTGTGAATGTGTAGAGGGGACGTAGTTTAGCTACGTCGTGTTAAAAGGAACGTGCTGTAGTTTAAGGGACGACGTGGGAGCACGAGTTAGTTAGGGGATGTAGTTGGAAGGATGGCAGAGTTCAGTGGTGTGTGTGTTGAAGAGTTGTGAGGTGAGTACATGATGAGCGAGTGAGGCCAGCGGGTCTGTGTGTATGGAGCGAATGGGGAATGCATGGTGCGATGAGTGATTGGGGGGAGGAGTGACTCCCGCCCAAGGGACCCCGGGGTCAGAGTAAAGTGAGTTAGCTGGGTTAGTCAAATTAACAAAAATGGAGGTTGTTTTGTTGTTGGTGTGAATGTAGGCTCGAAACCCGTTTGGAGGGGTGCAGGAGCCCTGTTGACGGGCTGGGAGCGTGGCTGCGAAAAGTGAGTATCGCTGAGTGGGTACCCCGGGCACCAGGCTAGTCGGCCGCGGTAGGCCAAGGGCCCATGGGGGGCCGGGATAGCGTAGTGGGCATGGGTGCGCCTGCTTGGTGCAGGGGCCCGGGGCGCCATTAGCCGCGTGGGCAGTGTTGTGGGCAAGGGTGACCCTCGGAAAGGGGCCTGGGAAGCCAGCCTGCCACGTGTGCGTTTCAGGGGAGGTGCCATGGGGGGCACTCCCCGGTGTTAGGGAGCTGGTAGGCTCGGAGGCAGTGTAGTGCCCGGGGGTGCCATAGCGGGAGAATCGGCAGAGGGTCGTGCCTGCCAAAGGGGGCCACGTGTCCCAGCCAGGAGACCGTGTGAGGGCACAGAGAGAAAATTGGGGGGCGAGGCCCGAAATTGTGAGGACACCAACACAGGCGACGGGAATCTGGGTTGTTAGAACCAATAGTTTAAGCGAGAGGCGCTTGTTGAAAGCCCCGGGGTAGTTTAACAGTAAATGGATAGGGTAGATTAGGAAGTGTACCCCTCCGCACCATCCATCCCCTCGCCCTCGTTGTGGGCCGCTGGACCCACTTTGGTTATAGATCGCTGAACTCTGGGGAGGCCATTCTGAGGCTTCGTTGGGCCTCAACACAGGACGTTAGCTCTCCCTTATTCCCCTCCGGGAAGGGAATGTAGGGGTTGGGAGTAGGCTAGGTGACAGGATAGGTTAGCCAAACAAAGACGATAAAGGGGGTTAGTAAAAATAAAAACAACAAAAAAATAAGTTGGGGCTAAATTGGGGTTTGACAAATTAAGGGAGTGGGTATGTACAGTGACAGGCAAAGGCGATAGGTTGGGAGGGAGACAGGTAGGTAGGTCCGAGCCCACCTTCCAAGTGGCCAGCACCACCGCACTCCCTCCACCAACCTCCACTGAACGGCAAAGGCTGGCCAGCTTCATATGCTGGCTGTGTTACTGCAAGGCCTGTGCCGGCCCACTTCATCTGCCGGCTGGCTGTTTTTCTTCAAGGCCTGTGCCGGCCCACTTCATCGGCAGCTGTTGTGTTGCTGCAAGGCCTGTGCCGGCCGGATCATCTGCAGCTGTGGTACTTCAAGGCCTGTGCCGGCCAGTTCATCTGCCGGCTGTGTTTGCCTGCAGCGGCCTTCTTCTGCGGGCTGTGTTTGCCTGCTGCCTTTGCCATGCCATGCCCACTGCCCCTGTTCACCAGCCCCATTCAATTTTTGCTTTGCCCCCCCCCCCTGTTCATTGCCATGTGCGCCAGGATCAAGGCAACAGTTTGCAAGCTGCGAGAACTGCTCTGTTGGCAGCTACAACACGGGCCTGCAATGGCGGCCCGTGCACCGTGTTTGCATCCATCCATCCATCCGTTGTGTTCATTGCGTGTGCCACTTGAGCTGGCACGGAGACTACGTTTGTGCAGCCCATGCACCGTTGTGGTTCACTGCGTTCAGTTCAAAAGGGAAGGCCTTGGACTGCGTGTGAGCAGCCAGCCACGTTCCCTGTCACCTGCATTGTTTTGAGCCAGAGACTGCATGCGAGCAGCCTGGCTCCCTGCTAACTGCTTTTCTTTTGCAGAGCTCAGTGATCCTGGGCCATGGTTTAGTGTAAAATTTGTAAGTTAAGGTAAGATGTACTGTAAATATGAGTGCGCCCCCGGCATGTCTGTCCTAGCGCCGGCAATTTTATTTAAGTCGTCCGTGTGAGTGAGTTTGTTTAGGTAGTTACGCAGCCCTCAGGTTATTTATTTTGGGGACACGAATACCATGAATGTCGCACTCAGGGATCCGTAGGTAAAATGTACTAGGGGAAAACTACACATGATGGCACACGAGAATTTGACGACTCGGGACGAGTCTGTAAAAAGGGGAGGGGGTAGTGTTGTGGTTACCAAATTCGCAAACCACCATTCAGGTCCCTAAGGTGAGATATCTCGGTAAGTATATGTGTAGTTACGCCCAAACCCGTTGTCTAGAGGGAATAAATGTCATTCATGCGTGCTGTGACTCTTCAGGATAGCCGTTTTTCTTTTACTATCTTTATTTTGGACCAACCGCCATTATTACCACCACCAACCACGTCTCAACAGTCGTCACAACATCAACCACCCACCACAACGCCGCTTCACCACAACAGCCACGACCTTTACCGTCACACCTCGCAACCGTCGCATCGCCACCGTTCTTGCGCCGCTTGTGGGTACCGGTATTGGACTCGTGCAGGGCGCGCGCCGAACAGCGTGTACAAAACCACGGACTTTCCGCTCCAAAAACGGATCAAAAACGACTCGCGCCCACTTTTGTTCCGTCCAATCGGTGAGCAAGGGGCGATTTGGCCCCGCCTCCAGGGCGTTGGAGGGCGGTCGCTATATGCAAATTCATGGATCAAAATGCATTCACGCCCACTTTTTCTCGGGCCAATGGGGAGCGAGGTGAAAGGTCGAAGGCAAGGGGTCACAGGCGAAGCCACGGGGCTTATATAAGCGGCTGCGTTCATCAGAAAAGGGTCGTCGTGTGTGTGTTGGAAGGAGTTCGCAGGAGGAAGAGTTCGGAGTTGGAGTCGGAGCGAAGAGGACGGAGCTGTGGAGAGGCGGCGGCGGCGAAGGCAGACGAGGGGGTGCTCGCGTCGGTGCCGGGAGCTGCACACCAGGGAGGCCGACGGCGCGACCTGGTCGAGGTGGAGACGCTCGTCGCGGGACCCGAGACAGAGTAAAAATCCTCCTTTCCCCGAGCATCAGCAACCCCCTCCTGTTTCCCCCCGCGCTGAGATAGTGCGACCAAGGGGGCCCCCTTCCCACCCCCTACCAGACACTGTCCGCGAGGCCCGCGGAGTTGAGGCACCACCGCCGCTCCGCGTCTCATCGCCAGACGGGTAGGCCCGACACGGTCTCGGCCCCAGGCCCGCCTACCCCCTCATCCTGGAGGGTGGTTCTCTTTTCTTTTGCTTTGGGAATATGTGTTGTCGGCGCCGTCTGTGAAGTAAAATTGTATAAGTGTTGCCGTGTGCTCGCGTAGTCGGTATTAGATCTGCATTGTCGCATTTGCTTTTTGTCTTCCTCTTTTCTATGTGCTTTTGGTGGAATTGTATATGTGTGCTTTCCGTTCATCGCGAATAAATGTGCTTTATGTTGAACTGTTTCCCGCTTCGCTTCGTCATTTCTTTCATTGAATCCTCAACTTGCTTCACGTAAAGGGTTGGTAGTGGGCTGAATACGCCCGATAATTAATCGAACCGTCGAGGCCGACGATATCACCGCTCGGTTATCCCGATAGTACGGAACGGGTCGCTTAAGTGGCCCGTGTCCGAAGTCGACCTGCGGCGAGGTGCGATCGCCCGGTCTACCCTCCGTGTGGGTACTTAGGTAGGTTGAATTTGGCGAGCAACCCTATCCCACGCGGGGGCCGATTGGCTCGATCGCGGTGAGACCGAAAGGTCCACCCGTGACTGGTTCCCGGCGTTAGTCCGAGAGGGTCACGACTGGATTGTCCGTCCGGTGGGCGACGTGCCGCGATTCGAGTTACGTGGCCGTTCGCACGCCGGCGGGCGCGAATCCGTAACAATATGTATATGAAGCCGCAGGCGGGCAGGGACATGCTGTACAGCTCATGCAGGGTGGCGCATCACGGAGCAGGCACATTGACCAGCGCGAGCCGGGGGTGTCCGGGCGGACATGTGGTGCTGACGCCACCCTCGGCCGGTCGTCGGGGCACGGTCCTGGAGTTCGTGCAAGGCAATTCATGTCGCAGAGTTCGGTGTGGGGGGATTCATATGTCGTGGGGTCGGAGCAAGACGATTCCACAGCTTGGGGTCATTTTTCCGGAAGTGGAGTGGAGCCGCTTCCGGCAATCGCACGCCGCGCGGGGGCCAGGGCCAACCAGAGCGCCCAATTCCGGTGATGACGCATCGCTTTGGGCCCCCCCCCCCGCTCCACACTGCGGAGTTTATAAAAGGCAGATCGTGAAGCCCTCCCCGCTCTCTCCCACGCTGGATCTCCAACTCGCCTTCTCCACACAATTGCTCTCGACTCCACTTTCTTCACCCGCTCGGCATCACCTGTGATTCTGCCTACACTTCTCCGCTCACACGTCTCTGACTCCACCCACCCCGTGGTCCCGTCTACCACTCCGCGCACTCCCTCTCGATTTCGCCTTCTCGACCCAAGTCTCTCCCTTCACGTCCGATGGTCGCGTCTCCTTCTCTGGACCGACGCCAGCTGCACGAAGTGCCACGAAGCAAGAAACGGTGCACCAGCTGTCAGGGAGGAGCGGAGCATCTCCCCGAAAACATATTGGTGGTGCAAATGGGCAATCATGCGAGGTATTCAGAGACCGTGAGCCTCATCTCCTCTCCTCCTTTTTTTCTTCATTAACTCTTCTTCGTGCGTGTGTGTTCGTGCGTGCGTGTGTGTTAGTTTGTTCGTGCGTGTGTGTTCGTGCGTGCGTGCGTGTGTGTTAGTTTGTTCGTGCGTGTGTATTAGTTTGTTCGTGCGTGTGTGTTAGTTTGTTCGTGCGTGTGTGTTAGTTTGTTCGTGTGTATCCTCCATAACTGCAAAATCATGAAAGCTCATGGCCTGATACTTTGCATGCTTACTGAGGGAACTCCAAAGTGGTGCAGGAATGAAAATTGGATGTTTGGATTAATTTAAACATCCCTTTTGAAGATAATTCATGGCCTTGTTTAATTGTAACACTGGTCAACACGATTTCTCTTGCATGGGGGTTTTTCAACGGATTCTAGCTAACTTTTGGGTGCTGAATCAAAATCTGTCATTAGTTTTTGCCGATCACATCAGGTTTTTGAACAATGAAAAATCATTATTTTTGAGAAAACAGCAATTTTACACTCAAAGTTGAAAAACACTGTTGCATTAGAAGATCGATAGATGAAAAAATGTTTACAATGAAAGGTACCTACTTCAATTACAATATTTAATCATACATTAACATATAATCCATGCTTGCTTGCACATATTTTTACACATTTTCTCGATATTTTTAATGTATGAAAAGTTTACAAATTTCACTAAACTAAGTTAAATAGGTGAAAAAAGTTCCCCTTAACATGGTGTACATCACTTAAATACAAGGCATCACTCAAGCTCAAAGCATTTTTCTGAGTTTTGTGACTTTTCACGACATTCAGAATGCAGCAATAAATGCAAAAATATGCGACTATAACAAAATAAGTACCGGTACTTGAAAGCGTAAGTATCCAAAGGCACAGGTGTAATCGTATTACAACATAGTAAACATCCTCTTTGTGGACAATCTCTTATGTACAGCATCTGGGACATCCCTCATCAAACTCCAGCAGTAATCTGCCATCATATTTGAGTCCCAACGACCTTGATGACGTTCTTCCATCACTTTAATGTCTTGATGGAAACGTCCACCCTGTTCCTCGCTTTCATCTCCAAGGTTATCTGGAAACTTGCCCAGGTGACTGTGCAAGTAGTACACCTTGATGCTCATTCTGCACCCCAGCGCTCGCAGACTAAGGAGCAGCTCCTCCACAATCTCTCGGTAGTTGTCATCTTTCTTGTTCCCAAGAAAATTCTGCACCACATTAGTGAATGCATTCCACACTCGAGCTTCGACAGCGGTCATCGTCGTAACGAAGTGTGGGTCCTTGAGTAATGTTCTGATCTGAGGTCCTTCGAATATCCCTGCTTTTTTCTTCTCATCGCGGAGACTCGGAAAGTTTGAACATATGTAGCCAAAGCAGTCTCCAGTGTGATCAAGAGCTTTAACAAACTGCTTCATCAGACCGAGTTTGATGTGCAATGGTGGAAGGATGATATTTTTCCGATCAACCAGTGGTTTATTAATGATGTACTTGTCATCAGGTATCAAACTCTTCCTTAATGGCCATTCCTTTCTCACCCAGTGCTCCTCCTTAGCCCGACTGTCCCAGTAGCATAGGAAACAAGGGTATTTGGTGTAACCTCCTTGTTGCCCCAAAAGGAAGTTCACCATTTTCAAATCCACACAGATCAACTATTCATGATCGTGGTTCTTCAATCGTTCAAGTACAACCTTCATGTTTGCATACTTCCCCTTTCGCGTCACTCAGTGTCTTATATGGATGGATCCATAGATGTTCCCATTGTGAAGTAAAACGCATTTCAAACTTCTTTTCGAACTGTCAATAAAGAGTCTCCACCCACTTCAATGATACGCAGGCAATCCCATAGCGAGAAGAAGCCCTTCAACATCATTGCAGTATACAAATTGACCATCAGAGTGGAAGTACTTCCTCAGTTCTGCCCTCTCTGTTGCGATAAAATGAGACACTTGTGCCAGGTTTGAGAAGGTTTTTCTCTTGCAGTCTGGAAGCCAACAACTCAGCAGATTGTTTTGGCAAATTCAAATCTCGGATCAGATCATTCAATTCAGGCTGACTATACAGAGAAGGTTGATCAAAAAACGAATCCAATGGCTTGTACTCCGCATCTGCTTCTTCATCATCATCATCATCATCGGATAAAGATGTGGATGAAGCAAGTGCTTCCTCATCAATCTCTGCGAGCTCGGTAAAAACAGGTACAGCTATTTCGTCACAATGAGGAACTGGCCGTAGAGCAGAGGGTATGCTAGGGTATTTCATGTATTGCTTGTTTTTCTTATTGAATCCTTTGACATTTACAAGGCAGAAGTAGCAGTCATCTAGGTGGTTTTTTGGTTCTCTCCAAACCATCGGCACACCAAACTTGAGCTTAGCATTCTTTCCTTGAGACCATGATCTCAGTTTCGACACAAGTCGTGCATACTTTATGAGGGGCCCAGTTTTTGTCCTGGTCTCCAAGCGGTACTTTAAAGTAGGCACGGTACACTCTCTTGACGAATGTAGTGATGTTGCGTCTTTGAGGTGCTAAAGTGAAGCATCCACAGATATAGCAGAAGATATCTGGGTCGTTGCAGCACTTTCTTCTCTTTGAAGGTGTAGACATAGCTAGCTTACAGTGTAAGGTACCAGGTACCGGTATAAACAACCCCACTGAGTCAGCTGTGCCCGCCCACTGAGAATCGTGTAATACAGTAATGCTCACGTCTCGTGAGATTAGGTAGAGTCTTAACAGCAGATTAGGTAGTCTTCACAGCTGCAAATCACAAATACGTCATAGACGTAAACTACTGATGCATACGTTGATTCTTTTAACAGAATCAGACAATAACTCCACTTTGCTCATGGCAGGCTGTTTACCATAGGGGCTGTTTACAGCTACGGGTACTCGGAATAATCAAGCTTTTGCTGTTTTATCCCCACCAAGATTGCCAGACTGGATGGTCAACTTTTGTAAAAATCCATGAATATGGATCATACAGATAGCACAAAAACTTGATGTGGTATCGCAAATCTGAGCTCAGATTTGGATTCAGCAGCCCAAAATTAGACAAAAACAGTTTCCAAAGTCTATGCAAGAAAAAAAAACAACTATTTTTGTAGACCAGTGTTATCCTTTAGAAAGGCATCATCCTTGGTCAGCCCTCTGCCAGCTTGCTGGGGTCATAATTCACCATTTTGTTCAGCCTATTCAAACATGCCTTGCTTTGGAAACACGATCTACTCTCATGGACTAATTAAAGTATATAATAAAATATTATGTCTAATTTGAGAATCGGATCTCATGGACTAAATAAGTGTCAAAGGCTGGAGTGAAATCTGCAAATTTTTATAACCAAGTGTATTCATTTAAGCAAAGCATGAAGCTAAATTTTTTCTAATGTTCAGACGATTATATTCAGTAAAGAAAAGATTCCAGATTGTGCAGAAAGTGTAACTTCATTGAATGCACCGCTGTGCTTTATTACCTGTTATTGCAATCGATGATGACACAGTCCATGGGGTCCTTTTTTGGCAATTACATCTGCAATTTGCTCTTTACTGTTTAGTGTTATCTACTTTCATAACAAATTATTAATATGAACATACTAATAGTTGCTGCAATATTTTAATTGTCGAGGTGTTTCTGTAAGCGAAGAAGTACTTTTTTGTTGCTGCAAGTGAAGACATTTTTTTGGCTTTACACCATTTTGTGCGATCTGCTTTCATGACAAAATACTTATATAAATACACTAATAGTTGCTGCAATATATTAAGAGTTGTCAGTTGCTGAAAACGAAGAGGTCCAGAGACAGCACACACGGACTTGGAACAAAAGGGTACAAATGACTCTCTGTGGGTTGTGCGTGTGGCTGCATGCTTGGTTAGGTGCGTATAGTGCACGGGTTTCGTGGGTGCGTGATCTGAATTTGAACTCGCACCCGTGGTGTATGATGCTGTGTAGGGGGTTATGCAGTCGTCTCCCCTCCTCCCACCCCACCCCCCCCCCCCCATGTGGGGAATGGACGTGCTGCAGCATCGACGTCACGTGGGACATGCCACTGTGCAGTGCTGGTGTGGGGGAAATCCATGCATAAATGCAAATGAAAGGATGAGCATATCGCCAGTGCATGTGCATGGTTGGCCTGGACCATGAGGAGGTTGTAGGAATGGGTATTTGGGGGGGGGGGGGTGGCGGCATGCATTTGCCAAGGAGATAGCATGGATTTTAACTTTTAAATGCTCCAACCCACTTTTCTATTGAGCACATTGGTCAAAAGGAAAACATTGCTTTTCAGGCGTGTTTTATCGCCCCGGTAGTGATCTCGTACACTGCATACCCTTAAATTTCACTGCCTTCTCTCCTCTCATGCTTTCCTCCCCTGCCCTGATGCTGCCTCCCTTCCCCTTACGCTGTCTTCCACTCCCCTTACGCTGTCTTCCATTCCCCTTGCGCTGCCTTCCATTCCCCTTGTGCTGCCTTCCATTCCCCTTACACTGCTTTCACCTCCCCTCACACTGATTTCAACTCCCCTCACACTGCCTTCCCATTCCCTCTCCTCACACTCCTTCCCCTTTCTGTCACACTGCCTGTCCCTCCTTTCATGCTACCTTTCCCTCCCTTCACACTGCCCCCCCATACACTGTCTTCCCCCACTCATTCTGTCTCCCTCCCCCTCACGCTGCCTTCCCTTCCCTCCCCTCACACTGTCTTCTCTGCCCTCCCCTCACGCTGCCTTCCCTTCCCTCCCCTCACTCTGCCTTCTCTTCCCTCCCCTCATGCTGCCTTCCCTTCCCTCCCCTCATGCTGCCTTCCCTTCCCTCCTCCTCTTGCTGCCTTCCCTTCCCCTCCCACTGCCTTCCCTTCCACTCCCGCTGTCTTCCCTTCCTCTCCCCTCATGCTATCCTCCTCCCAAACCCCCTCCACCACCATACAACTCTTCGGAGGAGTGACCAGTCTTTGCCATAAAGGCATGTCGCTCTTTCAAAGTTGTCATTGGCCTCTTCGTTGCCTCTCTGATCAGTCTCCTCCTTGCTTGGTCATCCAGTTTGAAGGGATGGCTTGATCTTGGCAGGGTCTTGGTGGTACCATACACCTTCCACTTCTTAATGATTATGTTCACTCTGCTCCAAGGGATATTCAAGGCTTTTGAAATATTTTTATACCCATCCCCTGATCTGTGCCTTTCCACAACTTTATCCCAGCCGTCTTTTGAAAGCTCCTTGGTGCTCATGGTTGAGTCCTTGCTATGAAATGCACTACCCAGCAGAGGAAACCTACAGGAACAGCTGATTTTATTCTGAAAAAAATCTGAATCACTGGACTTTAACACAGGTGAAGGCCAATTAACTTAGTGTGTGATTTTGAAGGTGATTAGTTACACCTGAGCTGATTTACATTGCTATTATGAGTGGGTGGACACTTATCCAACCAAGATATTCTAGTTTTGTATTTTTAATTAATTTTCTGAAATTTGTGGAATTTGTTTTTCACTTGGAAGTTGTGGGTTACGATGTGTAAATAAAGGATGTAAAAAGTCGGATTTAATTCAGGCTATAAGGCAACAAAAGGTGAAAATGTTGAAAGGGGGTGTAGACTTTCTATAGGCACTGAAATCATTCTCTCGCTCGAGAAGTGTCTTCATATGTTTGTTTGACTTCTATGCACGGCTGAACCGCTGGACAGAATGCATTGAAAACTGGTGGTTGTACTGGGGCTGTGCATGGAAATGTTTTGGTGGTAAAACATAATTCATAGTCCCTGGGGTTCAGGGAGGAGGACCACAATTTTTTCCATACTAGCACGTACGTGGCCATATGTGCGTGGCAATACGTGGAAAAAAAACAAACTTTCAAACCATGCCAGAAACAACAACCACACAGGCCGTTCCTTCGCTCTCGCTTGGCCGTACGTGCAAACCAAAAACCCCCCAAAAAAACTTTCAAACAACCACATAGGCCGTTCCTTCGGTCTCATAAACAACGACTGGATTGGGGCATTGTTTATCTATAAATGCGCATAAGAAATCGAGAAATTATTAGAATACAGTGTCATCACTATCCGGAAGTCCGTACGTTGTAACCCGTAATGGAGAACGCAGCTGAGGTTCTCTTCCCCAACGGCCACGCCTATGCAGCAACGTGTCCTGTCATTGGTAACTAAATGGCGCATCGGCCACGCTTATGCAGCAATGTGTCCTGTCATTGGTTTGGTAAATAAATGGCCATAACTTGGGAAGCACTTGTCCGATTAATATCAAACCTTGAAAAGGCACATCCACAGGGCCCCAGCAATATACCTGGCAAGTTTCGATTAGATCGGACTAGTGGTTGTCGAGAAACAGCGGACACACACACACACACACACACACACACACACTGCTGGAATTATAGAGATAAATATGTATGGCACAGCACCGCTCCCAGTGGGGTTGAGCATATTATAACACTTACTAAAATATGCCAATTCTGGGGGAATTAATCTGTCCTAAAGTTTGGGGGAATTAACCCTTCTGCAAAGATGGACTTCACTGGTGTCTAATAAATTGGTGAAAAATATTTCGGAAAGGAAAAATGGCTCCTAAGCCTTTGGATTAAACAGGTTTATTGAAGGATACGCACCAGATTTCATGAACTACCACAACCTTGCGAAGAAAAAAGTTTATGAGTCCGTGTAAAAAATAGAAAATAAATTGTCACAAAATATGGCTGAATAATTATGTCACGTGCACGAGAGAGGGCAAGATCACCCGCAAGATGCAATCAGATGACCACTGCCCAATAAGAAATTGAAATTGTTGCCCAATAAGGCAGCAATCGCACTCCAAGTTACTGAGCCTGCTGTGGCCTGGATTCCTAGCTGCTGGAGTCAACAGGCCTTTTAACCAAATACTAAAGAAACAGGATGCATGCCACAATGTTGGTAATAGAAAACGAACTTTTTATTAACAAGTTACACACTTATCCAGATTAACCGTAACCCTTTTCTAAACAAAGCATATATGCAGAAATGACAGTTCACCAAAATGTGTCAGCACAGTCTTGAGTCTGAGGCCACAACAATGATAGTATGTGAGATGGTAAATCAAATAAGTGCTGATCGACTTGACTATGTCACGAGCAGTAGAGGCAGTTGTCACAAATTTTTAATGAAGCGCAGTGTGGTTGACTTTCTGGTTCGCTGCGCAGTGGAGGTCGACTTTGCAACCACAAAAATTAAACCACAAAGGCAATTGTGAAGGAGATGAGAAAACAGGAGTAGACATAAGTTCTGTGTAGTGCAGTTTTGCGAAGAAACGGTACTTTTGTTTCATTTCTTACAATGCATACTGGTTTAGATCATTAACCTCATGCGTCACTGGAATGCTCCCGCTTCGTTGTGCGGAATCCCAGAGCAGCGAATGGCCTGATAGCAGGTCACCAGCCTTGTAAAAACAATGCACTCCAATCAAGAATGCTGTACTTCAAATAGCTGAGCTGGTCCCCACTGAAGTCGAGGCTCTAATGAACTCTAAGTTGCCGAAAGTGTCCTCGGCTTGAAGGTAGAAACCTGCCGGAGCACGAGTCAGTGCGATGCGATCACAGTCAAGTGACTTTACCAGCGTCTCTCTCCTTGATCTGCTTCCTCTGTCTGTCTGTCCACATGGTCTCCCGTTTGAAAGGAGAATCACCCTGAACAGTACAAAACACAAGTGACATTACCAACATCTCTTTGATATGCTCCCTCTCTGTGTCTCAATGTCTCTACTTCGCTGTGTCTGAGTTGTACATTTTATCTCTGCAAGCCTCACCTCTCAAGGGCCAATCATACAAACGTCAACTTTTTCAAGAACATAACTTGTTTGGACACAGCTCCACATGCATGGACGAATCCCTGCTCCACAACTCAGCCATGCTATTGTCCCACAACGATGATTGTGTCTGACCCATGATGAGTTCCTCATTGCATTCCGTTTATACTACGATTATCTGCCTTGTTCATATTTCTCTATTCTTTACTCATCTCGCTTTACATGTAGTAAATTATTTTATGAAAAAAAAAAAACCTGATAATCATACATGTACTAAATTTTAAGTCCAATAACAATCATTCACATCATCAACAATCTATCAAAGGAAAACATTGCAATAAAGTACTGAAAGTTTCCTTTTCTTGACAATAAAAAGTTATCAAAATTATCATATAATAATAATAATAATAATAATAATATAAAAATCCCAACAAAAACAACAATCTTCCAGCCAAACTGGCTCATAAGCTGATTAACAATTGAATAAACATCTTTTGAACACTATCTATAATACGGACCTCTACACCTGCCTATCTGTGATTCTATACTCTCCCTTTCACCATATTTGTCTGCCAGTTCCGTTTCCACATATTCTTAAGATATCATTCCACCGTCGCTGTGCAAACATTCCATGGTGTGCTGTTTGACTTGAAATACAAATCGACGTCTGTTTAAAAATTAAAAACAACAGGTGTGGATTGTATCTCACCTGGCACCGGTGGTGAGATGAAGAGAAATGAGAGGCATTAAAACGTATATATTTTTAAATCACACAAAATAATAACTCGTGAGATGATCAGCCAAAGCAAAATAATCTTCCTGTCTGAATCAAACTATAATGGGTTACAAAGATGGGATTAAGCACACGTGGAGAGACGAATCAAACGAACAGCGAATTACAAACAAAATCAGTCATCAATCTAGGTGTTGCACTGGCTGGGGTCCTTCATCATGAATGTACCTGTAGATTCTTTACAACAGCATCGGAGCTGCCGGTTGCCTTCCCAGCAGTGAGTCAGGATAGGAATTTGTAATTTGTTCAGGGTGTCGGCAATAGCCTGCCAACTGTTCACAAGACATGGTGTGATCTTTAGCGTGCAGCAACAACCAGTGCTGGGCGACGTGTCCTCTGGCTTAACGTCCTGGTTGATGGCACCCACATTGCTGCATCTTCCTGCATGTGAAACACCGTCGACATTCAAACTCAAGACTCAGGGGCCGGTGTACGTACCTTCTTCGAAGCAATCCTAACAGCTCTACTGGCTGCAGAAGCCAGAGTAACAAATAACCAAGTTAGGAAATGAAGACAGGGCCAGCAGTTTCCAGAGTTCAATCTTACATCATATTATTTACCGCTTCAGAGATGAATGCCTACGATATAAATAAGATTGAACTTGGTGAGCTTGTGTTCCATCGTGGTCTGTGTTCACCGAAGGAGAAAGCAAATCCCATCCGCTTATTCCCCAAAGCAACTGAGTATGTCAATTTTTTGTTATTGCTGAAAAGGGGCACTTAAACAAATCGATTAAGTAACTGTATTTCATCCGTTTTTCCTGTATCATTAACACCTGAAGTCATGCTGAAAAGTAATACCTCCTATTATTTTTCTCCAAAACAGGTAAATATATTGAAACTAGAAGGGCACTCGGTCGAGTGTTGATCTCTGACACGCAATGCCTGATCCACGAGAACATATCAGTCCAATATTTTTTTTAAATATCGTGCTATACAGTGATATATCGTTTATGGCCCAATCTCTCAATGGTGAAGAATCACTTAAAAAAATTAAATAATTCTCGTATCCAGATTAGAATCTTCACCAAAATCGAATCAATTCGTCATCATCACACACCCAACCTGTCCAACAAGTTTCGTCCGAATACGTCCACAACTTTTTGAGATATTGCGTTATATATCGTTTTTGGCCCGATCTCTCAATGGTGAAGAATCACTTTTAAAAATTCTAGTCGTCGCATCCGGATCCGGATCAGGATCTTCACCAAAATCTAATCAGTTCGTCCTTGTCCCACACCCAACCTGTCCACAAAATTTAATCCGGATCCGTACATAACTTTTTGAGATATCCTGCAAACAAATGAAGTTGCTCGTTGAGCAAGGAATTGCCGGAATAACTTTGTCATATCTCCATGATCTCTGAAAAAAACAAAAACCTGGAAATCAATTTGATTCTTATAAGTCGATAGTGCTACTGTTTAATGAGTTATAGCACTTAGTTTGGTCATGATCATAACTTGGAAGTCAATCGGACTTTATCGCAATTTGAAAGTTTTGACCCGACCCCCCTGACATTCGACCCCCGACCGCTAAGAAGGGTGTTGGTGTGACACCCCAATGAGACATATGGTTGGATGCAGAATTGGAAGATGCACATTTTGGATTTGGTTTGAAGTCGATACGACCATTTTAGCGGACGTTATTGTGAAAATAAGAATTTCGGTTTTTGGTGACCTTGACCTTTGACCTAGATTCACCAAAAACGACAAGTGTCTCAGTTGGACCATGGCCGACGTCTGTACCCAGTTTGGTCATGATCGCTGAAACGGTGTGGCTGCTACAGGGTAAACAAACACACAGACAGACAAACAAACAGACAGAAAGGGGTGAAAACATAACCTCCTTCACCTTTGGTGGTGGAGGTAATGAAATATAGACAAATACTAACATCAATCTTTATTCTCCTATGGTGCATATTTATTTTTCAATGTAATCACCATTGCAGTCCACACATTTCAACCAACTTTCAAGTAGTTTTGTGATTCCGTCATGATAGAACTGTGTGTGTCCTGCTGACTTAACCAGCTCTCCGCAATGGCCTTGACATCGTCGTCGGAAGAAGAATGTTCTCCACGAAGGTGTTCCTAACGTTTGGAGAAGAGGTGAAAATCTGATAGAGCCATGTCATGGCTGGTGATCCCTTGTGGCAGGACTCCATTTACTCGCCCTTCCTCTCATAATCATCATGGTGCACCCACCTGTATCTCCAGTCATCTCGTCTCCAGTCAATCATCCCAACTCTCATCTCCAGTGCTTCACACTTCGCAGCACTGACAATATCAGTTGTCTGCCATCTGCCATCTTGATTAACATAACACAGACATCTCGTGCTAGTATCACGAAACTCCGCACCCAGTGGTGGGAAGTCCTAATGTGTGGACTGCACTTTGTTTTAATTCAAATATCTTGAATTGTTTTGGAGAAAAATAATAGGAGGCATTAAATTTCAGAATTCCCACGTCGTTTGAACGTGATACCTGAGACAACATAATCTGACCTGTTAACAAGGAACACCATTCAAAAAGAGGTCACGTGCTTTTAAAGCTGAAAATGAAGATAAAAGGTGAGCTGAGAAGTTTGCGATGTTTTACCACCCATTAGTAAATAGCCACCCCCCCCCCCCCCCGGGAGCCAATTACGGTATCAGTGAAATACCTTGCACAATGCCATGTGCACAGCTCCCTCCCCCTAAGAAATATCCTGATTGTGCCCTCCTACCCCCCTTATGAAAATTCTGATTGTTCTCCCTCCCCACGTATAAATATCATGGTTGCACCTGCTTTGCCTTTATAAAATTGTGGTTGTACCCCCCCCCCACCCCCAATTTCTAAATTCTGATTTCACCCTCACATAATTAGGGTTATGCCGGACAAAAATATACTGGCAATTTGGTTTGAAAATGTGAAGCCAAATTCATGTTTTCCTTTGACAAAGAAAACCCTCTTAGTTGTTGAATATCCATCCCCAAATATCAACGATTTTTCAAATGTCTTTACTCGACACAGTTTCCTGGAAACGGTATAGATGTGTGCATATTTAATAAGCTTCCAAATGAGCTTTTTGTGAATTCCGAATGAAAAATATTCCCCAAATTCAACTTTTATTAGTATTTGGCAAATGACAGCTTAAATCATGTTCAAATAAATTCTGGCTGCACATCCCCTTTCTCCTTCGAAAAATTTTGGTTGTGCCCCTACTTTATGAATACTAGAAGCACCTGCTCCATACGGGAGCGGCCAGGGGGGGGGGTTGTGTTATTATCCTGATTCAAACATGTAATTCAAAACATCCCACTGCACTGGAAAACGTGGGGACAGGAATATTGTACTGTAAAGGATGGGGACTTGTAATACCCTCTCCCACCTGGAGCAGCGCTACACGATACACATTTCCATGGAGAACTTGAGTCCCTCCCCCTCCCCAAGACCACCAAAAAAGATAAAAACACTATCTATCCATCCATTGGGACCATACTCTGTGCAGAGCGTTGATGCTGCCTAAGCAGTCTCCTTGGCTATTGGGCACAATCCTGGACGGGTCACCACTCTGACACAGTATACCAGCAAGCTGGTACTCATTTTGCCAACCTCAGAAGGATGACAGGCAGAGTCAACCCAATTAACACCTGGTGTTAATTCAACAGGTGAGGGGGATTTGAACTCGGGATCCGAGGATCCCAAGCACACCACCCGAACCGTTAAGCCAACACCAGGCAAATAAAAACACCCCGATGCATTAATTGTGGTTATGCTGATCCTATGTATCAAGTGTGGATGTAATCAGCCCAGAACTGTAGGAGGAGGAGTGCGACACACACACACACACACACACACACACACACACACACACACACACACACACACACACACACACACACACACACACACTGCTCCATTATTAACATACTAATGGTTACCAGCAGAGTACCCATCCTCCAGGTGGGTTGAGTTTGTACATTACTTACTGAAAAAAGTATGGTCTGTGTTTTGCAATAAAACTATAAATGTTTGCGTAGTGTACATCCAAAAGGTTTTAGATGGTCTAAAGGGTCGAAAGGGTACATATCAATTGTAGTTAGGGTCGAAAGGTCTGAAAGGTTCTCGTCTATAAATTATATAAATGTCGTAGGGGCTTAAAGGCATCTTAAGGTGTCTCGAAAGGGTTAAAGTGTCTAAAAAGACACGAAGTGTCTAAAAAGTTCTAAATGGTCAAGGGTCTGAGCAGTCCAAAGGGGTCTAAAGCTCTCCAACATGTCTGAAGGGTCTGAAAGATGTAAGGGGTTTAAAGGAAGTCAAGGTCCAGAAGGATCTGTCGGGTCTAAAGGTTCCAGAGTCTAAAAAGGGGTCTAAAGGGTATAAAACTTCTCAAGGGTGAAGGGGTCTAAAGGTGTCGAAAGGATCATGAAGGTAAAATGGGTCTAATGGTTCTGATGGGTCTTATGGGGTCTATAGAGTTTTAAAAGTGTAATGGTTCTAAGTATTAGGGCTCTTAAGGGTCTGTAGTGTCTTAGGCTTCTCAAGGGTCATCTGAGTCTTAAGGGTCTATCGGGTCTTAAGGTTCACAAAGGTATTATGGGTTTAAGGGGTCTAAGTGTTATAAAGGGTCCAATGGGGGTATATAGGGTCTTGGGGCCGAAGGGTTCTAAAGGATCTCATGGGGTCTGCAGGATATTAGGTGCTTTTGGGGGTCTTGCGGTTATAAAGGGTCTAATGGGGTCTTTAGAGTTTTCTGGGGTTGAGGGTCCTAAGGGGGTCTCTGGGAGTCTTGGGTCTTAACTGCTGAAATGGTGTTAGGGGTTTGAAGGGCCGAAGAGTTCTAAAGGGTCTTATGGGTCTTAGTGGTCTAATGTTCTAATAGGGTCTATATGGTGTACAGCATCTTAGGGTTCTTCAGGGTCTTAGCAGTCTAAGGGTTCTAATTGGTCTAATGGAGTCTATATGGTCAATAAAGTCTTTGGGGTCATGTGTCTAAGGTCTGATGGGTCTTCGATGTTTTAAAGTGTCTTAAGGGTCTTAAAAACGGTCTTCAGTTTCTAAAGGGTCAAACAGGGTCTTAGGGGTTTAAAGGGTCTTCGGGGGTCTTAGGGTTCTAAAGGGTCGAATGAGGTTTTCGGGGTCTTCTGGTTCAAGGGGTCTAATGGGGTATTTAAGGTCTTTGGGGTTTCAAAGGCACTCAGTCGAGAGTATAACTTCCACCAGGCTGAACAGTTTACGTTTTGTATCCCAGTGATCGGCCGCATCTGGATCCGGACTGAACCAAAGTCTAATCGACTTGTTCTTGTCACCTACTCAACTCATCCACCAAGTTTTGTCATAACTCATCCTCAACTTTTTGACACATCATGCTATATATCTTTTTTGGCCCCATCTCTCAATGATGAAGAATTACTTGATAAAGGATGATTTTGGGGAATGTGCTGAGAAGGTTTTTTCCATCATGTTAAACAGAGGATATTTGGCTGATTGATCGGGTCTTGTGGGAATGTCTTTGGACCCCATGGTCACCTTTTATTCAAGTTTGTTTGCTTTTCATGTAAACAAGTTTCTATTGCATTGCATTTGATATAATAAAAATGCATTAATTATTTTAGTGAGGTAAATTATTTTATTAATCTATCTGTAATTACAGCAATCTCTGTCTGTCTGTCTGTCTGTCTGCGACCGCTGTTTCTCGACAACCGCTGGTCCGATCGAATTGAAACTTGCCAGGTATATTGCTGGCGACCTGTGGATGTGCCTTTTCAAGGTTTGATATTAATCGGACAAGTGCTTCCCCAAGTTATGGCCATTTATTTATCACCCAATGACAGGACACGGTGCTATGACGTCACAATTCTTCTTCTTTTTTATTATTCTTTTTTTGCACGTACAGCCACGCACATACGGGCACGCACTCGTATTATTAATTAAACATATACATATATATATATATATATATATATATATATATATATATATATATATATATATATATATATATATATGAGGTATTTAGATAATAAAATAAAATAAATAAACAATATCTATAAAATACAGCATAAATAGGTATTAAAATAATTTGTTGGTTGCTAGGATACGCAGTGCAGCATGTTAAAATTGGTTATTAATGACAGTTTGAGTCTATAGTAAGATAGAGGTGCTGTGTCATGGACATGTCTCCAAGGTAAAGTGTTTATTGGTTAATGTATTATCATATTAAGTGATGTATGGTTAAAGCTATTAATATGTAGTTATCTATCTATAATTCCAGCAGTGTGTGTGTGTGTGTGTGTGTGTGTGTGTGTGTGTGTGTGTGTGTGTGTGTGTGTGTGTGTGTGTGTGTGTGTGTGTGTGTTTGTCTGTGACCGCTGTTTTTCGACAACCACTGGTCCGATCCAATTGAAACTTGCCAGGTATATTGCTGGGGCCCTGTGGATGTGCCTTTTCAAGGTTTGATATTAATCGGACAAGTGCTTCCCAAGTTATGGCCATTTATTTACCAAACCAATGACGGGACACGTTGTTGCGTGGGCGTGGCCTATGGGGAAGGGAAGCTCAGCCGTGTTCCCCATTACAGGTTACAACGTAGGGCTTCCGGAGAGTGATGACTTCGTGTATTCTAATAATTTCTCGATTTCTTTTGCGCATTTATCGATAAACACAATGCCGCAAGTTATGGTCATTTTCATACGAGACGGTGCATAAATTTCGGTAACATCAGAGTGCTGGTATGTTCCGAACCAGGAAGTAATTTATTTTCTCTCTCTCTTCTCTTCTCTTTTTGTTTTTCCTTGCAATGACATTGCGAAAAGGCAAAATACGTTGGCGCAAATTGAATAATTGGCTATTAAAACCTAAATTGCGAATCATCGTAACTGTGACATGCTAACTTCCGCGCCACGCACATACGGGCACGCGAGAGCAAAGAAACGGCCTGTGTGGTTGTTGTTTGTTGCTCGCAGTTGGAATATTTATTTATTATTATTATTATTTTTTTTTTTTATGGGCACGTACTAGTCTATCTTTAATTCCAGGAAACTGTGTGTGTCTGTGTGTCTGTCTGTGTCTGTGTGTCTGTCTGTGTCTGTGTCTGTGTCTGTGTCTGTGTCTGTCTGTGTCTGTCTGTCTGTGTCTGTCTGTGTCTGTGTCTGTGTCTGTCTGTGTCTGTCTGTGTCTGTCTGTGTCTGTCTGTGTCTGTCTGTGTCTGTCTGTGACCGCTGTTTCTTGACAACCACTGGTCCGATCTAATTGAAACTTGCCAGGTATATTGCTGGGGACCTGAGTATGTGCCTTTTCAAGGTTTGATATTAATCAGACAAGTGCTTCCCAAGCTATGGCCATTTATTTACTAACCAATGACAGGACACGTTGCTGCATAGGCGTGGCCGATGGGGGAAGAGAACCTCAGCCGCGTTCGCCAGTATGGGTTTTTTTCTCTTCTCTTTGTGTTTTTCCTTGCGAAAAGGCAAAATACATTGGCACTAATTGAATAATTGTCCATTAAAACTAATAATTTATCAAAACGTTGGCAGATCCAGCAGCCTCCGCATTCTTGCCCTGGACGACGAAACAAAGAAGAAGCGCCGTTTACTCAGCAATGTTGTTTATGAAGAGGTGCTAACGTGATAAAGGTGTGTACATGGAGACAATTTTTTTATCATTTATTTATTGAAGAAAAATTGTTTTGAAAATAATTTATCAAAAAAAAGTGCACAACTTGTTTTTGTTCCCAACTGTGAAAACGGTGTGGCCTTTGGAAGTGTTAAGGAATTCAGCTCTACTCAACATGCTTGCCAACGAAATACATCTCAATTTGGTGGAATGCTTTGCAAACTATTTTTTTTTCAAACTAAAACAATTCGAACATGGAATACCTAATGACACTGTACTTTCAGGTCTCCTACAAATCCTACCCTGTCGCCTCACCATGGCATAGGAGTGGCAATGGTCAATGGCAGCGAATGTCATGGCAAGCAAAGACAGGGAGGTAAACTTGATTTTAATTTGGATTTTAATTAACTCTGTGCGTGTAAGTATCACAACAGTTGTGACTTCAATACAAACGATAATTCATGGAATTATGTGAACATTCCGTACGGGCACGCACTACTTCTGGATAGTGATGACTTAATCTATTCTAATAATTTCTCGATTTCTTATGCGCATTTATAGATAAACACGATGCCCCAATGCAGTCATCGTTTATGAGAGCGAAGGAACGGCCTGTGTGGTTGTTTGAAAGTTTTTGGGTTTTTTGCACGTACGGGCACGCGAGAGCGAAGGAACGGCCTGTGTGGTTGTTGTTTCTGGCACGCGGTTTGAAAGTTTTTATTTTTTTTTTGTATGTACGGCCACGCATGTACGGGCACACACATACGGTCACGCAGTAGGACACGCACGTACGGGCATGCGAGAGCGAAGGAACAGCCTGTGTGGTTGTTTCTGGCAAGCAGTTTTAAAGTGTATATATATATATATATATATTTTGCACGTACGGCCACGCACGTACTAGGGTGCATCAAACGCTCCCTTTTTTGCGAAAGTTTGAAAAACGTAACGGCGATAGGACAAATGTGTTCGAATACATGAAAAAACATTTCCCTTTTTTTCAGAATTTTCGGTCATCATCTTGGGGGTCCACATCGGGGTCAAAGTTCAGGCACGCAGCTCCTGTGCATTTTTCAGAATAAGTGTTATTTTTCAATGTATAGTGATCAAAACTTGTGTCTGGTGGTGAAATAATTCTGACATATCAATGTACTGCTCCTTTGGTGATGTTTGTGACATGGTTGGCTTGTAATTTGTTGGCACAGTTTCCCGGGAAATGGTATTTTTTCCCGGAAATTGTGTTTTTCCGGAGAATTTGACACGTGGCAGATCATGAATGTAAAAGTTTGGATGATTTGGACAGTTTGGACTGTAAAAGTTTGGACAAAGGAACTTGGACTATTGCCTATTGGGCGCTTTGGTACAGACTTCAGAAAGCTTCACTTCCCCAAGGACATTCACTTGACATCTCGCCTATCTGACTTTGTCTCGGTTGATTCTTAGTTTGTGTTCCGAGAACTTGAACTGGACGATTCATTCTTGAAGTGAGTGGGCAACACTTCCAGCCGATGTGGATTCAAAATCTAAAACCAAAGCACTCGATGTAACTAATGATGCGGCTGAACGTCTAATAAAACTCGGAACGGACTGTCTCGGTGCAGCTTGGTCTGAAGAACACTTTCAGAATGTGCAACAAGTCACTGAGAATGACAGGAAAGAGAATCCGAATCTCCGGAACGCTTGAAACTTGATCATTAATGATATTATACGAGTACCTTGATATGAATACACATAATTCTGGGTAATAAAGCCGTGAATTTGACAGAACCGAGGCATTTGTTACTATTTTGTTGTTTTTTTTTCTGGGAAAATCACCAGTTTTCCGCTTCTCCAGCAAATTCCCCGGAAAATTTGATTGGCTCTACATCACTGGAACATCACCAAAGTAGCAGTACATCGATATGTCAGAATTATTTCACCACCAGATACAAGTTTTGATCACTATACAGTGAAAAATAACACTTATTCTGAAAAATGCGCAGGAGCTGCGTGCTTGAACTTTGACCCCGATGTGGACCCCCAACATGATGACCGAAAATTCTGAAAAAAAAAAAAATGAGAAATTTTTTTTTCATGTATTCGAACATATCTGTCCTATCGCCGTTATGTTTTTCAAACTTTCGCAAAAAAGGGGGCGTTTGATGCACCGTAGCACGTACGGGCATGTGAGAGCGAAGGAACGGCCTGTGTGGTTGTTGTTTCTGGCACGCGGTTTGAAAGTTTTTTTTTTTTTTTTTTTTGCACGTACGGCCACGCACCTACGGGCATGCACTAGTACTTTAAAAAGAAGTAATATTTAAAGAAGTTTGAATAAGGATATTGCATTGCTGTGTTAACTGACTGTCTGGACACAACTTTTAAGTTATGGGTCCATTGATGTTGAGTAATCTACTGATGTGGACCTGCGACCGGGGTTGTGGATCTGTTGTTTAGAGAGGTTCTGGGCTGAAAGGATCGAAACCTCGATGAAAAACGGTGACCAGATAATACGGGCAGTTGGGAAATCGGTAAATTTCTGATAAGTTTTGGTAATAACTTCAAATAAAATAGCTCTTGTAAGTACTTGCCATTACATTGTGTGTGTGTGTGTTTATACAGTATGTGTGTGTGGGTGCACTGGTATGCTTCCTTCCTACAGTGCAGTAATTGGTCTTTATTTTGATTATGAAATTAAAAAAAATTATTGGCTCTATTTGTCACCAAAATCAAATAGAATCACCAAAATTGAATCAATTTGTCTGTGTCATACACCTAACCTGTCTACCGAATCCGTCCACAACTTTTTGAGATATCGTGCCCACAGACAAACGCGAAGGCATTATGTGGTAGCCTGACAGGTATGATGAAAATAATGCAAATTATGTCAATGTTATGTTGAGCTTCGACATATGTAGTCAAAAAACAGACAGCATCACTTTTGTCCTTTGGAATCTTCTGGTAAAGTTTGATGAAGGTAGCTGAAAGGGTTCACGATTTATAGCACTCACAGGCAAAATACATACATACGTATGTACATGCATACATACATACATACATACAAACGAGACAGACCAACATATGGAAATTTTCAATATTCGTCATAACAAAGGAGACAGACCAACAAAGGATGAAAACCGACACGATACTTGCAAAATACATTTTATCAAATTTGACCTCAAAAATAATTGGTGGTTGAAGTCAGTGACCTGATATGAAAGTCCTCTTCAAATTTCAAGTCAATGGGATGAAAATTGAAGATTTTAGAAATACCACCTTAGTTGTTGACCTTGAGCCTATGTTGACTTTTTGGTCTCTGTTGACCTCAAAAATAATTTGCTGGTTTAATTCAGTGAACTGAAATATAAATCCTCTTCAAATTTCAAATCAATCGGAGGAAAATTGAGGATTTAAAAAATTTGACAAAGTTGTTGAGCTTTAACCGATGTTGACCTTTTGACCTAGAATAGTCAAAAACATTGACAGCCTCACTTTTGTCCTTCAGAAACCTCTGGTAAAGTTTGACAAAGGTAGCTGAAAGCTTTCATGAGTTATCACACTCACACACAAACATCCAAAAGAGAGAGACCAACATCTGATGAAAATTTTCAATTTTCAACATAACAAACAGGGGTGACAACATAATCTCCATTCTCCTTTGGTGGTGGAAATAAAAATCATCCTCTTCTAGATAATGCTATTTATCAACCTCTTCTATATAATGCTATTTATAAACCTCTTCTATATAGTGCTTTTTATCAACCTCTTCTATGTAGTGCTTTTTATCAACCTCTTGACTGATTAAGTATTTTAAGTATAGTGCACAATAAATCCTGTATATAATGGAATATCACAATAGTTTAAGAACGAATGCTTTACTGGGGAGGGTTAAAGTGACTTTTAGGCCACACCTGTACATTGATGTAACAGCTAAAGTCTTTGTCTTGCACGTGATTTATGTACTTCGATCCTCCATAACCTTCGATTGTTGCAAACAAATAATAGACGGAGGATGGCTTGCTCCGTGGTGCATCGTCAGGGTGGATCAAACTATTCTTTTAATATTGAACTGCAGATCACCTAGTGTTGCCATATCTCCACCAGCACCAAACAATCTTTTGGACCAACGTGACTTTTTGCACACTCGCTACAAGCTCAAGTATAATTAGATAGATAGCTTTAGAGTTTAGACCAATATAAGTTCAGCAGTCTGGTACAAAGCATACCCCACACCACTTTGGACAGACACGTACGACGCCATCATGTGCGATTAGCCGAACAAACAAGAGAATCAATAAAGTCATTCATCAAACAGCTGTGGCCACGGGAGAACCCAAAACAAACAGGTTTGTCCGCTTGGAACCGTCTGGCTCGTTGCGATTATATCCGTGGCACAAAACAAGAGGGATAAAAAAGAAAGGTATATGTATATATGTATATATATATATATATATATATATATATATATATATATATATATATATATATATATATATATATATATATATATATATATATATATATATATATATATATATATATATATATATATATATATATATATATATATATATATCGGGCGGGAAACACGTGCATTCGAGCGCTCCCTGAACGGTGCCTTTTAATTAGTTACTGCTCCAAACGACATCTGCGAGATTTCCCGCGCGCCGCCAAATGACTCGAAGAACACCCACGCGAGCCGCGCAGCGGACTGATTATTATTTGTTTGTCAATTTGATCGTTACACTGCTGCGCCTGCCAAGTCCCAGGCTCGGACCAACCTTTTTGTTTGGTCATAATGAAGTGTTTGAACAATTGAAGATCCAAATCCGCCAAGCGCTAAACACAAAACACTGACTGCGGACACTTCTCTTTTAGCTGCAAAGGCTCTGTGAAGACTGCTGCAGACTACACCGTCATGGTCTTTAGACATGTACAAAAGTACAACCTCAGGTCTCCAAGGTTGTTAAATGGCGGCTTCCAGTCATTCATTGTCCACGTGCTTCATGAACGTCATGACTCATGTGTTGAGCTTTAACCCAAAGTGCAGGACTAAGAAATACAGAACATGATGTACTGTACTTTATTTAATTAATCAATACATATATGATCTGCTTTCAGTTATTGTTACTTATTGGATCGGGCCACATTTGCTCGCATTACTTGGTGAATGTTGAACGGCAAATTAAGTCTTTTTCGATGAAGAGTAGGCGCAGGGTATCACCAGAAACCTGGCTAAGACCCGAATCCAGCTGCTTAAAACTGCTAACCAGCAGTTATATAATTTAATTAACTTAAAAATCCAGCTGCTAACCCTAACAAATCGTCTATTCTTGGATATCCCTCAATATGCACGAAGCGAGTGATGTCACAGCGGAAGGTAAGGCTCCGCCATATTGAGTGGCAAAAAATCATGGCGACCACGCACGTGTCACGCGAACTTCTGGCCTATTTCCACGCATTAGATGATATTTCTAAGAAGAGATACTGCGAAAAACTGAACCTGTGTGGTCTTGGTGAAGATCCTTATATTATTTCAAAGGATAAATGGACAACAGAAAGGAAATTTTGGCCTCAAATCGTTTTCCCTGACATCTATGTTTACCTTGTTGAAACGCCGAGTCCTTACACTCAAGCCAGCCTGAAAGCCTTCAAGAGGACGGACGCTTACTCGTATTATGTCGCCGGGTTTGTTAGTGACATAATCTCGACGAAAGCTGACAAGAACTGTATTATCGTGAGGTAAAGGTAAGTAAGCCTGTTTTCTTTCATTTCACTATTATTGTATTTGTTGTTGCCTGTTTTCTTCAGCAACCAGTGTCACTTTTTTAACCTGACTGCTGCCACAAGTTAATTTCAAGTGAAGCTCTTGTCTAAATGCTAAGTTTATAGAAAATCTTCGTTCGTCAGTTTGCTTACAGATACATTGTATTTTTTCCATGACAAACACCCGGTGTAATGCCACACTGCTGTGGATATTTCCAAGTGCTAGTTTTTTTAATGTATTATACATATCGATGTGACTTTCTGTAGTGAAAATGTTACACTGATTTTTTTATTTTATTTTTATTTTTTCAAATTTCTAAAATGCGATTTAAAAAACTTTAATTTAATCTGCGATGTAATAGCAATAAGACGAGTTTCGAGGAAACAACTCAGAACTGTGTGCGTTAGACAGCTGTTAGAAAGGCGATCGAGCCTAGATCTCATTCTGTCAATAAAACAAGGGATATACAGATATAATGCATTTTAATGATACAAATCGGACAATATTTTGTAACCACCAGCTATTTAAGACCAACTACTGAAATAACGTATCAGAAATTAGTTACATACCGGAGTCAAAATGAAGGCTACACAACCAGTCATGTTCGCCCGGTCGCCATTTTTCTCTTCTCAGAACCGATATCCAAAGATTTTGTCGGTCTACTTCGGCGGGAAAGCGGTAAAATTTCATCCAGAGCCTTTAGTATATCGCTGAGTACATCCCGGGGCACAACAACTCTTACCCATTTGCAGGAAAAAAAATCGCTTGCTTGGAAATAACGGTGTAGTTGAAGTGGAGACTATCGGTTGTTATGGATACGGGAGACTTTCTTTCCACTCAATATGGCGGAGCTGCTACAGTCACGTTACCGGTGACGTCATCCGAATAAGGCCTATACCATGTGTGTTCCGCCACTTATATCTCACATTATGGTGATGTGTGAATACTTCCTACAATCTAAACAAGTTCACGCACCCATCTGGTCTTCGCATGCCATATATATGGAGGGGATATCTCTGACAACAAAGCCGAAGGGCAACCATGAATTACCGTAGTTTTGACTGACCTCTGCAGGGAGCAACAGGTGAAACATTGGACAGGATAGTGTACCTATATTGTTGCGCACCATAGCACTTACCCAAAACTGCAAGCAATTTAGGACACGAATTTAAGATGTAGGCACCTACGCTGGAAAATGAATATCCCATGCATGAACACGTGGGCCCGAGCCTGGTGGCCATGGCAGAGTACATTGACCCCTCCTCCCCAGAGCCAGAATGGTATGTAATACAATCATGCATAATATGCATGAGCTTTGCGGTGTCCAACAGTGCATGGTCAGCTTAAGGATAAATTTGGACGTGCATCACCCACGGTGCTGTGACATTGCATTTCTCTATTCTCAACTGTGTCGAAACATGTTCGATTAGCCAAACAAAGGGATTACCCACTTCGTTTCTTTCTCTCCAAGGGTTTTCAATTGAACAAATCGGTCAGCGTGGGAAAGATGGCAGAAACCAGGCACATGCGCACCACATACTAATAAATAAATTATTGAATTGAGACACGAGACACCCAACACTTAATCCCATACACAATTCATAAAGCGCTACACTTAATACATGCAGAGTAACCAACCACCTGCGAAGCCCTCCACCCTCCACCCTCCCCCCCCCCCGCCTCCCACACAAACAGTCATGTATGCAGAAACAAGCAAGATAATTAGGGGGCTTTTTAGTTCATCACAGAATAATGTCTGAGGTACTGGCAAAATCCACCAAAAGTAGCTTGAAATGTAGCGTACATCTTTCAGTGGGAGGTCAACGTGTGTGTGTGTGTGTGTGTGTGTGTGTGTGTGTGTGTGTGTGTGTGTGTGTGTGTGTGTGTGTGTGTGTGTGTGTGTGTGACAGACAGACAGACAGAGACGAGAGATCACAGTGCACCATCCTTTTTAGGATCCCCTCTTCTCCACCCTCAAGATGGTTGACGTTGGGCGCTGGTCACACATGGTCTGGGCTGATGGTTGTGGCGTGCCATGTTCACATAGCCACAGTCTCAGTCAATCTATGGCATCGATGTTGCCAAGCAGTGCTGGCCAATCATGCACTGCTGTGCTCGCTGCCACTTAGTGATGGCCATGCCGAAGGGCTCACCCCTCACTCGCTGAATGTCAGATGGCTGGGGCTTCTTTCTACCACTCCCATCATTTGTGGCAGGGATGTACCACAGCGCACACTGTGACCCGTGAGGTGGCCGTGCCAATATGAGTGATGTCCATCGTGCCCCCCTTTTGCCTAGCTCCTGCCTGAGTGGAGTCAAGAGACACAGGAGAAAATCTTCCCATAACTATTCTAAAATGACTCGGGCCCAACAGACAACTTTACCCTTACACATCCTTCATACAGTCTATAAAATATCTGATTAAAGATCTCTGCGAAGCACATCCTTTGCTAAGGTCTTAAAGTCACTACAACACCCCCTCACAATAAACATAACGGTATTTTAAATGAGCCTCAACTACGAGGATAATTCTCTTCTCGAATCGGCTGTTCAGCTTGACAAAGAACTTGGTGTCGCCCGTGTAGATGTTCTGTTTTCGGTGAACATGGATAACAGATATACCGTCAGGTTAAAGGGATTGGTTTTTTATACAACGTATAAAAGTCAATCGACTTGTTTTTAAGCAAGCTACATGGGGCTGATAGAATAGCTCACAGGTGGTGTACTTGTTTTTAACCTGTCTAATGGGAGTTTGATTCCTGAACTGACAAGGAATCATGATCCTGGCTGGGATTCGCAGGCGAGACAACAATACATGTCTTCCGTTTCAGCGGATCACGTTAAATCAGCTTTCAATGCTAACTCACTTATGGACGGTACTTTTTAGGAAATATGAGGCAATTGCACACCAGTACCCTGTCCAAATTATTGCCATGGTTGTGGTGAGAAGCCACAGTTACATGTGCTGCCCTGATGCTTGCAGATGTAGAAGCAATAACAGAAACACAGAGGACTGCAATTGTCAGGGCATAAACAGGACTACGACCACCTTCCCCTGACCCCACTCTCACTCACCAGCGACGAAATATAATACAAGACAGAGACAAGAAAGATGCACCACACGGTAATCACCTCTAGATAAAACACGGGCATTCAGCAAGCTCTTTTGAAAACATTTCAAGGAGGCATGAAAGCAAAGAGCGATTGACAGGAACAACTCCAGCCAATCGTGTGTTTGCTTTGCATCGATGCTACCATGGTCATGTGAGCTTCAATTGGTGCCACAACAAAGACCCAGGTGCCACAACACAACAGATCCTTCTGGGTTGCTCAAGATATAAAGAACAGAAAACGGTTTCCTTATAAAGGGATAACGTCCTCATTTTCAGAATCCATTTTGCAGTGAATGCCGTGTCATAAATGAACAACTATAATATTTATGAATCGAAATAAATTTTCTTCATGTTAAGCAGTTGCCCTTTCACTCACCCCCGCAGTGAAAAATAGGGGACATATTACAGATGATTACGTCACAGGTGCTTCCAAGGTCAAAATTGAGAAGAGGAGCTCAAGTGCATGAATTTTCCTTGAAAATAAACTCTGTTTACAGAATTTTGTTGCACTTCTTAAAAATGTAAAAAAAATTCATCAGGATTTCATCCTTCCTGCTGGATATTGCATCACGTTTAATTTCGACCACCAGTGACATCACCAAAGGCCAAATGTTTGGATCTTTCCCGAATGCTTCATGACTGTTCAGTGCAAGGGTTTCATTTGCCCTGTCGACACTTTTTTAAATACATAAGCGAAGTGATTGGAAGGGGTCATGTTGACATCATACTAACAGGGGGGGGGGGCAGTGGAGAGTCGGTGGATACACACAGACCGCAGGGGCTGTCGTGGAGGTGTTGGGAAAGAAATGAACATCGTGGCTTAGCAAGGGTAGCAATACTCATGGGTGAGGATGGAAGATGATATAAAATGGTGGTGTAGTATCACCTTGAAACTTTGAAGAGAAGAGCAGGATTGGATCAACGGAGGCAATTCCTCAGACGGGTGAAAAGAGCCACAAAGGAGCACCGGTGCACAGAAAGATTGGACTTGGGAAGGTTAACAAGGAGGGATTGTAGGATGAATCTGTGTGTGCTGGAAGGGAAGGGGTGGAGGGATGAAAGGGCTGGGGATGTGAGACCAGTTGACAGACGGAAGAAACCCAAGAGGCCACTGAGCTGTTTGCAGTGTGCGAGCAACGGATCTTGAGCCTCAGCTTCCTGGTGTACGATGTGCATGGCTTTGCTCTCCACTTTGACAATGAATGAGAGCTAGGAGGCTGAGATGTGAGCCCACAGAGGAAAGCAATACTCAAATAATGTGACATAAAAATGCCTTTTATTAGGTCATCTCTTCAAGCATGACCTAATAATATGGGTGTCGATGTCCTTCGATCCGTCCGTCCGTCCGTTCACAATGAAGTTGAAGCGGGAGATCTGGTCATTAGTGATCCTGATAGAGGTCGATGAGATGTACACGATGGTATGACTTTCAAGGTCACCGAAGGTCAAGGTCAAGGTCACGAGGCCTTTGAAGTTGCGAAAATGACGATTTTCAAATTCTATCTCCTCTGCCATTTCGCAAGCGATCTTGAATTTGATTGTAGCATATGAATCTATGGGACAACATCTAAATTTGGTCAGGCCAGATTTTCGATATTCGCTTTCGGTTTCATGTCACGTGACTTAAAAGTTGGCAAAAAATGCGAAAATGACGATTTTCAAAATCTATCTCCTCCTACATTTCTCAAGCGATCTTGAATTTGATTGTGGCATATGAATGTATGGGACAATATCTAAATTTAGTCAGGCCGGATTTTCGAATTTTGCTTTCGTTTTCGCATCACGTGACTTCAAAGTTTGCAAAAACTGCCCTACCTTCAGGAGGCTATATATTCTCTTCTGGGCACGGTAAAATTTAGTGAATGGTGTCATTGCATAGCAGCTGACCTTGTATATTTATACATTTTCCGCCGAAGGTGCAAAAGTTTCAAAACCCGAAATGTAAACGTCAGCATTTATTTTCAAAATATAATTCCGTGCGCGCCAACATACAGAGTCATCTTTAACCAAACTGCGCAGTTCGAGCTGTGCAGTAGTCTTCGGTCATAACTGAACATTGAGAACTTGTGGTATAATAGAGATGACCGTCACCCCCACACTGCAGTAATTTTTTTTATATTACGAGCTGTGAGACGTTCAGAGGTGCTGAGGAAAGACTTTGCTTGATGGAAGATGCCCAATCTGAAGCTCACCTTGGATGTTGGCTTGGAAATGTGTACTCTCCGATGGTAACACCCAGGAGTTGAAGGGCTTTGACTTCTTCCAGTGGTTGTCCACAGAATAGATAGGTGGATTGGCTTATTTGTCCTTCTGGAAAGATATGGTGTGAACATAACACTTGTCTGGGTTGAATGACATTCCAAATACTGGACCAATTAATGATCTCCTCAAGGTCTGCTGAAAGGGAATTTCAGGATGTGAAACTTCAACATAGGGATGAATACTATGCAAACTAGAAGGGTACTCTTCGACGTCGCGACGTTGACTCTGCCCACATAATCACATCATTATACACACTCGTACCAAGTTTGATTTAAATCCGTGAACCCACATTCAGAATATTAAATAATTATGGCTGCCAGACCAGATTATTAAATAATCAGGTTGAAATTCAAAACATCTATTCAACATGACCACTAGATCATAATTGTGAAGTTTCACTTCGATTGATAAAGTGGTTCAAGAGAAATAATATTTTTAAAATTTTAGTTCCATCCAATATGTCTGCCAGACCATGTGTCCAATTAATTATTCTTCAACACCCTGGTATCTCCAACGCTTGGGGAAACATGTGGGTGAAGTTTTTCTGCTTGATCTGTCAAGCCGTTCTGGAGAAGAAGAATTTTATATTAATGCTTTATTCTTCAAAAAAAATCAGTTGCTAAACCATGTGATCTATGACATCATCGGTGGAGAACGTTTTGTTCCTCATGGATAGGTGATCATACCTTCTAAAGTTTTGCCTCGATCTGCTAAGTCATTTCTGAGAAGAATTGTTTTTAAAGGTTTTTATGTTAAAACCAATATGGCTACTGAACCACGTGACCGATGACATCATTAATTTTTGCCCCCACCCAAATTAGCCCGAGATGACCCTCAAAAATATTTATACTGATCGGATAACGTGTTCGACCTATGCAATTATGACATAATAATGAAGCCACCCATGACATCATAAACCACACTTATTTCCCATGAGGAGTACTTCACATGTGCCAAGTTTCAATATTTTCCATGGAGCAGTTATAGAGATATAGAGGTACAAAGTTTTTGCTTTTTTCCAACATGGCTGCCACACCACGTAACCTATGACGTCATAGTTATCATTAAAACATTCAAAATGAGTCGTCACACCTGTGGTTAAAAATTTAGTGTCAATCGGATAACATTGCAGAGGAAACAGAGAAAATTAACATGGACGTACATACATATGGACGGATGGACAACCCAAAAACATAATGCCTCCGGCGACCTTGTCAGCAGAGGCATAAAGATGGTACTTTCCTCGAGTGAGGTTGTTGAAGTGCATAAGGATCGAACAAAAAAAAGGAATCGAACCCAACACACTACTTTGAGGTCCGTCAGCCTCCAATGGGTGGGCAGACGAGATGGTCCATCAATGTGTGCATGAAGGAAATCAGCCAGGCAGGAAAGGATAGCCTTGAATGCCATATACAGATAGCTCAGTAAGTGGACTAGGATACTAGACAGTGCCAAATGCTTAAGATATTGTTGCGGAGCCAGGGTTCGAGGATTACCACGAGCGGAAGCACTCGGGTTCCACCTGAATGCCCGGCCCTGTAGGCCGACGTGCCTCGGATAACACCGCAACCCGACAGGTTGCTAAGCAACCATGAACGTCAATTAACCTGCCAACTCTAATCGGGTTCCCATCTGATACCGTTTAAATGTTGGTGAGCTGACTCGATCAATTGAGGTCCATGCTCTCAGTACTTACCCATTTATCGATTCAAGTATAGCTGAGCGAGAACCGTGGGTACGCACTGGTTAATGAGAGCAAATCATGTGTCGGTAAAACTTCCCGTTTAACAATAATACAGGCTGTGCTGGACCAATGAGAGAAAAGATGCTACAAGCAGGTTTAGATGAACAATTAAGAGGGGTTTATTTATTCAGTGGAGAGCGAGGAAAAACATGTGGCACAGTGAGGACGGATTTATTTACAGTGTCCGTACAGCAGGGGCAAGATATTCATTTGTATGGGGAGTGCAGCAAAAATACACAGTGGGGGGCAAAAGTAAAAAAACAAAGAGCAAAGTTAACCCAAACCTGTCTAGTTTATACAGACTGACTTACAGGACTAACAGAACAGGGTCCATCAGAACACACTGCGGAAGGATTAGAGAGGAAGAAAGATGACAGCAGTTTGAGGGGTTATCGGCCTCTAATCTTACCCAGCACAGACTGATGAGTCTGCACTGCCCTTCACGAGGTGACAAGGTAAATGAGAAAACCGGACTGGCCTCCTCTTATTACAGCACTTTGAATTGGATCAGATTGGATCGAACCGCTCACTCCAGCGCTCCTCTCCGCCTTGCACCACTGTCCCCTCCAATGCAGGAAATGCCGAGTGTAAGCCTTGATAGTGAAGGTCTTCTCCAAACCAGATGAAGGATGCAGGACCGAGACTGTAAACTGCTTGACCAACGGGATAAGACTGCTTAAATGAATGCAATCACCCTTCTGGGTCCCGAAGGGGTGGAGCCTTTTGGGGGGTGGGGGGCCAAGTCCGACCCCCCACCCTCTTCTGGAATGGTTGCCGGGAGCAAAGATTACGCACCTCCTCCTTTTGGTCTGGGTGCGGTATGTCCACTGGTCCCAATGACCCTTCATGTGACATCATTCGCCTTGTGAGTTTGCTGATCATAAAATGTCCCCAGTATTCCTCGGGATGAGCTTTTCTTCAGAGCTCCATACTTAACATGGGTGCAGCAAATATCGTTCCCCGTTTGCAGCGCAAACGTTCTGGAAGGACATGGACAGTGCACTGGACAGCACAGTGGCCTTATCTAAACAGAGAGATTAATTAGAATGCAAGCACACATTTGTGCCAATGTACTTGCTTGAACACTGAACACTGTCTTTTCCCTAGCAGATTCTTCTGTGATGCTGCAGAGAAAAGCAGAAAACACTATGAAGAATTGGACATAGTTTTTATTCACCTGGCAAAAGTTTTCAACTCCATTAACCAAAATACCTTGTGGAGGAATTACTTCAACGTGTTGGTTGCCCCTCAAAATACATAGCCATCCTCAAATAATTTCATGATAATATGGAGGGGAAAGTTCTACGTTGTGGAAACCAATCGGAACCATTTCCTATCACAACCGGCGTTAAACAGGGATTCGTGTTAGCAACAATGTTTTTCATTTTTATTAATAGCTTTCTTCCTCGAGTCACATCAGAAATCACATACGGTATGGAAATACAACATCGAATAGATGGCAAAATATTCAATTTGAGACATTTTCAATCAAAAACTATAGTTTCACAACAATATCTGAACTGCAGTATGCAGATGACTGTGCCATTTTAGCCTCGTGTCTTGTCACAAGCAGTCTTCTGAAGAAAGGCAGTTCATTATTTTTTCAATTTATCCTGAAACCATAATTTTGGCTTTAATATAAATGTTGTGAAGACGAAAATTTATTGTTCGGTCAGGTCAGGTCATACCAGATCTGAGACTTGCTCCAGGAACCATGCAAACATGTACTAACCAGTTTTATGGTCATGTTGTCGGTGACTAAACTGTCTCCCCAACCAAGTTTTCTGGTGAGGACGGTGTAGGATTAAAAACAAAACCTGTCAAAGGGTGGATGAGCTCCTTGTGAGCCAACAGCCATCCATATCTGGTGCCCAAGTTCTGTGTCTGCGGACGTCCTTCTTCAGTTGGGTTACCTTTTTCTCGGAGATCAGTGGCAGGATTGTCCCCTGTCTAGTTTATACAGACTGACTTACAGGACTAACAGAACAGGGTCCATCAGAACACACTGCGGAAGGATTAGAGAGGAAGAAAGATGACAGCAGTTTGAGGGGTTATCGGCCTCTAATCTTACCCAGCACAGACTGATGAGTCTGCACTGCCCTTCACGAGGTGACAAGGTAAATGAGAAAACCGGACTGGCCTCCTCTTATTACAGCACTTTGAATTGGATCAGATTGGATCGAACCGCTCACTCCAGCGCTCCTCTCCGCCTTGCACCACTGTCCCCTCCAATGCAGGAAATGCTGAGTGTAAGCCTTGATAGTGAAGGTCTTCTCCAAACCAGATGAAGGATGCAGGACCGAGACTGTAAACTGCTTGACCAACGGGATAAGACTGCTTAAATGAATGCAATCACCCTTCTGGGTCCCGAAGGGGTGGAGCCTTTTGGGGGGTGGGGGGCCAAGTCCGACCCCCCACCCTCTTCTGGAATGGTTGCCGGGAGCAAAGATTACGCACCTCCTCCTTTTGGTCTGGGTGCGGTATGTCCGACTGTTTGTCGTTCTTAACCACGTGACCGATGACGTCTGAACATCAGCTATGAGCTGAGCTGTTCAAGGGGTTATTTCCCTGGTATATGCTTCAAATGAGATGAGTGATCAAAACAAAAGTGCCCTAACAGCTCTGGCCACCGTAGAACACTTCATTCCACAAAACACAAAAATAAAGCAAATAAAACTAAAAACCCACTCCAACTGAAAACCCACTCCCTCCTGTGCGGCTTCCCTTCACAGGGCAGCTCACCGGATGACGGGATTGGGGCAAAACCTCGGAACCCCCCTAATTCTTTAACGAGAGGAAAACCATGGGTTAACGTTCCTGGGTTGGGTTGTGGTGGTGTGTGGTGGGGTGGTGCTGAGGTGTCGTCCACCTGACGACGGTCTCCTCAGGTTAACCTGAGGTGGTCCCTTCGGGTGGGTGCCTGGAATGTCCTATCTCGAAGAGAGAGTGAACACCTGTCTCTCTTATCACCTGAGAGCAAGCGTTTGGACATCGGTATTGCAGCACTCTCTGAGGTTCAGAGATTGGATAGTGGTGTTGTCATGGCAGGTGGTTGCACCTACCACTGTTCTGGTCACTCTAATGGTTACCAAACCCAAGGAGTTGCTGTAGTTGTGTCCAAAAAGCTGACTCCCATGTTATTTGATGTAACACCTGTCAACGAGCGTATTGTTAGACAGATTTTGTCACTTTTTGGGGGTTATTTCCCTGGTATATGCTTCAAATGAGATGAGTGATCTTACTGTGAAGGAGGCATTGTAAGCCACGCTCGAGTCTGCAGTTGATCAGTACCCCAGGCAAGATACTCTTCTGGTATTGGGAGATTTTAATTCATCGACTACTACTGATAGGGATGGTTATAAAACATGTGTTGTCCCCATGGGTCTGGAACTCTGAACCAGAATAGCACTAAGTTATTTGACTTTGCAAGAAGTCATAGACTTAGGGTGGCTCGTTCATAGTCTCAGTGCCCACAGGCTCATCACTGAACTTGGTATTTCAATGCTGGTGGTGTGGCAAAGGAGACTGACCATGTGCTTGTTGATGGTTGCTGGAGGATGCTCCAGAACTGCAGGGTCTACCAGAGTGCTCAGTTACTCAATACTGACCACAGGCTTGTTGGAGCAACTCTAAAGTTTCAGCTTAAATCAAGGAGAATGGTACCATCTCGGCCTAGGCTGGATGTTGGCAAGTTCAAAGACGAGAGGGTAGCTGAGGAGTTTGTGAACAGGTTGAGTGGGGCATCTGGGTGTTTCGGGAGATCCTAAATAACTATGGAGTACCTTCAAGATCACCATCCTTGATGTTTCTGGTGGTTGTCTTGGAACCCACCATCAGGCAAAGAAGAACTTTGTCTCCCATGGGACACTGGATACCATTAACCAGAGTTACAGGGCCAGGGTTCATGGTAGAGCTGAGCTGTTCAAGGAGCTGAGGCGCAAAACTGTATGTTCACTGAGGGCAGACAAGGAGGCCTGTGCGTGAGGAATCTGTGAATTGGTCGAGCATCACCTGTTGTCAAGTGATTCATGGCCTGCTTACAGAAGAATTCGTGCATTACTTTCCTCCAAGCCCGTCCCTCGGTGGACTGCAATTATAGCAGAGGGTGGTGGGCTTTTGACAGAGGAGTCCGAAGTGAAGGCCCGCTGGGCCGGTTACTTTGAGAGGCTGCACCAGGCTGATCCATCAGCTATTGAGTTGGATGTCAGGGTTCTTACTGTCCCTATTGCTGACTCTCCAATCAACTGTGAACCACCTTTGTTTGTGGAAACACAGGCTGTGGTGAACCAGTTAAAACAGTGTAAAACCCCTGAGGTCTGTGACATCCATGCTGAACCTCTCAAGGCTGGTGGAAATGTTGCACTCTGGTCAATGCATGCAGTTCTGTACTCTGTCTGGAACACATGCATCATCCCAACTGACTGGAAGAGGGGCCTTGTCGTCTCTCTTTGGAAAGGGAAGGAGGATCGCAAGGGTTGCAACAACCACTGAGAGGTGACACTGCTTTCAGTGCCGGGCAAGGTCTTTTCTAGGATAATTTTTGATGGGGTTCGCCACCACCTACTTGAGCACCAGTGCCCAGAGCAGTCAGTCTTTATACCAAAAAGGTCAACAATTGACCGTATCCTTGCTCTTTGGGTCCTCACCAAACGCAGGTGAGTTTCAGCAGGGGCTGTTCACAGCCTATGTTGATCTCAGCAAGTGTTTGATTTAATGAATCGGGATACCCTCTGGAGGGTTCTTGGTCTTCGTGGGGTGCCACCTAAACTGATCAATCTGATTTCTGAGCTATACTCTGATACTGAGAGTGCTGTGAGGTGTGGTGGTTCTCTCTCCAACGTATTTCCAGTTGTTATTAGGGTTTGTCAGAGGTATGTACTGGCCCACACACAATTCAGCACTTGTATGGACTGGATTCTGGGTAGGACGATGGAGAGATTAAGTTGTGGCACATCATTTGGGAATGTCAAGATATCTGATCATGATTTTGCAGATGATGCAGTCAACTTTACGGAGATGCAGGATATCCTTATTGGGGCCCTCCAAGCACTGAACAAGGAATTGGAGCTGATGGGATTTCAGGTTTCCTGGGTCAAAACTAAGATTCAGACTTTCAATGACATCTTGGATACTGCTCTTTTCTTTGTTCCTGTTTGTGGTGAGGATGTTGAAGTCAGAGAGATTCACTTACTTTGGCAGTGATATTCCTGTCTCCGAGCGTTGTGAGCCAAATGTCGATAGACATCTGGTTCAGGCCTGGGGAGTCATAGATTCACTGGATCATGGGGTGTGGCACTGTCCATACCTATGCAGTAGGATGAAATTCCATGTTTATAAATCCTTGGTGCTTCCTGTATCGCTCTACGAATGTGAGACTTCTCACCAGATTCTCTCAGAGAGGGAACCTCGTGGGTGGAGGAGGCCAACGGGCCGACCACATGACTTGTTGCATCAGGTTGATTGGCATCTTAAGGAGACTGGGATGGCTCAGGCATCTGCCTGGGGGATGGCCAGATGAAGGCCTCTGGAGAACTGGTGAAAAGTGGACGCATTGACCCGCTGCTCTGGTGCATGCTCCCATATATCCATACCTCGGTAGTATTCTCTCAATAAATGCAAACACTGATGAAGAAATCCAGGCTCATATAAAATCCGTCGATACAGAGTATCATAGTTTGAAATCCAGTGTTTTCATTAATAAAGACTTGAAAACGACAACCAAAATACAAGTTTGGAAAGCGGTAATAATTCCAACACTCTTACACAGTTGTGTGACCTGAGTTACCTACTGAAAGCATATAAAATCACTTGAGTAAGTCCATTAATGCTTTTTCCATTCCATTCTCAAAATTCAATGGGGAGACCGTAGCACCAAAAACAGTTTTTCTCTCCTTGGCTTATAGTGTCAGTTTATAGTCCTTAGAAAGAAATACCTAGTTGCAATGGGCCAGTCATCTGTGTCATATGCCAGACTAGAGACTGCCAAAACGTGCCTTATACACCCAGCTACCGAAGCAGAGAAAAGCCAGTGGATAAAGGAAACGATTTAAAGATGTTTTGAAGACCAACATAAAGAATTGTGGAATAAGTGTAAACACCTGGGAAGAAAGCACTGCTGATCATTCTGGATGGAAGACAATGTGTTCACAAGGAGTTCAGAAGTTTGAATGTGAGAGAATGCAGCATTACAAAGAAAAACGCAGGCATTAGATGGAGTCTTGTTTACATCCCATGATGACTGCATCATTCGAATGGATGCACTGTGGACACAGCTGCCTCTCCTGCATTGGTCTCAGCAGTGATCTACTAGTGCATAAATGTCAAGGTCATTTGTGACTGCTGCCCATCGATTTCATTAATCGATATCATCATCCATGCCATCATCATCATCTTCAACATCACTTTTGTTGGGAGAGAGAGACAGAGACAGAGACAGACATGGAGACATACCGGCTTTCATATGTGGCTGTTAAAAAGTTCTTGCTTGTCTGAGAACAGAAACACATTTTTGTGGAGTTTGCCTTCCAAGTTGAAAAATCAAATTGCTTTAATATAACTGCCTCACTGCAGACACTGCGGACCATGAGTCATCGCCTTTAAGATGAGAACGATAGATTCAACTAGGAATAGATGAACCTGAGCATCAAACGTAGTATAGCAAGACTTTATTGAAAAACTCCCAAGATGAATCATTGTCTGGGAAGATGAGATGTTACACCAATCGTGCTCTTCATGGAAGAACACAAGGCATGCCAGTAGGGGAATGAAAGACCCTATGATTGTGCATTTGTGCAAAGGCTGTTGAACACATAAGAGGAGAATGAAGAACTCGTATTGATCGTGAAGGTGTGTCGTTCTGCGTCAGCAGACAGGTAAACAATGCATGCCATCAACAGAACATTGATGGAGGAATGCTAACCGTGTGGGAACCAAGTCTAAGCTGACATTTTGGGAGTTTACCCTTCGCCAGGGACTCCTTTTCTGCTCTAAACGCCAGCTTTTTGCTTTCTATCAGGTTTTTGGCACACCTCGATCAATGTTCTGTTGATTCCATCCATTATTAAACACGTAAATTTTACTTGCCTTTATTACATCTGCTTTTTTTAATACGTCTTCATCTGTCTTTAGAACATGTTTTCTAAGTTTATATTTCTCTATTTGCTCTTATTTTTCCCTTTTCGTTTTTTTATCTTGCAAAAACGAAGTTTTTGCAAGATATGTTAGTCAGCTTGTATGTTTTTTGTTTTTTTTTGTTTTTTTTGTTTGTCTGTAATCACGTATAAAAAATTCTGCAGAGCACAGTTATCATTGGAAATTTTTGTAACTTCGCATATCGGAGGCCTATAGAGGTCCCTTTCAGCACATAAAATTTTGAAGGTCAAGGTCAAAGGTCAAGGTCACTTTGTCGCAAATCAGGGGAGTCGACGAAACCCTTATTTTTTGAGTAATTTTGATCGGATCGTCTTCAAACTTCATGGGAATATAGTTCATGGTCTGGCGCTCAGCTGATTAATTTTTGGTGGCGATTGGCCTTGACCTCCTTTTTTTTTTAATTTTTTTTTTATTTTTTCTCTGTAATCACTTATAAATCACTCTGCAGAGCACAATTATCAATGGAAATTTTTGTAACTTCGCTTATCAGAGGCCTATAGAGGTCCCTATCAGCGCATAAAATTTTGAAGGTCAAGGTCACTGTCGCCAATCAGGGGAGTCGACGAAACCCTTATTTTTTGAGTAATTTTGATCGGATCGTCTTCAAACCTCTTGGGAATAATTCATGGTCTGGCGCTCAGCTGATTAATTTTTGGTGGCGATTGGCCTTGACCTTCATGGTTAGCGCCTAAGGTCAAACATATTTGACCCCAAGGTCAAATTTTCAAGTTTTAGAAACCATATCGTGTAGTACGTCAAATTGAACACCTCGATGAGTGCTTTCTAGATATGTCAAGCTTGAGACATTATGCTGTCATTTGGTGACGTTATGAGGCAAACGCATATTTTTCATGGTTACTCTGTAGAACGATTCTCATCGGAATCTCTCGTAGGCAGATATTCCTCAAGAAGTCGCTCCTGGTGGACAGCAGCTCTGTTCACCTCAGTGTGGCCTTAAAGAAGTCACACGTGGTCACCTTTTGGCAAGATACGGGTCAACCTGCGGGTGACATTGGTTTATTTATATCTCTGCCATTTTCGATGTTTGCTACTTTTGGATTCATCGTGTCCTTCAGCTTTGCCTTTTCACAATTTGCATAATAGCGACTATGTCTTTATTAGGTATTCAAATATAGTAGAAATTTGTGCAAAGATATGAACTTCCTATCTAGCGCTGGCCTGAAAGATGCTTCTTTGGGGCTACTGGTTTGAGGGAAGAGCAGGAAAGAAGGGTTACCCCAGGCAAAAATGCTACAGTTAGAAATATAGTATCTGAGGGTTGTACTCTCATCTATCTATAATTCCAGCAGTGTGTGTGTGTGCGTGCGTGCGTGCGTGCGTGCGTGCGTGTGTGTGTGTGTGTGTGTGTGTGTGTGTGTGTCCGTGTCCGCTGTTTCTCGACAACCACTGGTCCGATCCAATTGAAACTTGCCAGCTATATTGCTGGGGACCTGAGTATGTGCCTTTTCAAGGTTTGATATTAATCGGGCAAGTGCTTCCCAAGTTATGGCCATTTATTTACCAACCAATGACGAGACACGTTGCTGCGGCCATTTATTTACCAAACCAATGAAAAGACACGTTGCTGCGTAGGCCGGTGCGTGGCCGGCCAACAATGACGTCACGTGCCGTGCCAGTTACGATGGGGAAAGGACGCCATTTAGTTACCGTGGCGTCAGAGTGGCAATTGTCAATGGCAGCGAATGTCATGGCAAGCAAAGACAGGAAGGTAAACTTGATTTTAATTTGGATTTTATTTAACTCTGTGTGAGTAAGTATCACAGCAGTTGTTACTTCAATGAACGATAATTCGTGGAATGCATGTGAACATTCCGTACGGGCATGCACCACTTCCAGATAGTCATGACTTAATGTATTCTAATAATTTCTCGATTTTTTATGCGTATTTATAGATAAACACAATGCCCCAATCCAATCGTCGTTTACGAGAGCGAAGGAACGGCCTGTGTGGTTGTTTGAAAGTTTTTATTTTTTGGTTTGCACATATGGGCACGCGAGAGCGAAGGAATGGCCTGTGTAGTTGTTTGAAATTTTTAATTTTTTGGTTTGCACGTACGGGCACGCACGTATGGGCACGCGAGAGCGAAGGAACGGCCTGTGTATTTGTTGTTTCTGGCTCGCGATTTGAAAGTTTGTTTTTTTTGTTTTTTTTGCACGTACGGGCACGCACTAGTACACTTCAAAGGGCAGAGCAGATGAGAATTTCTGAGATTTATTCCAGGATTTAACTCAGTTTGTTAACTCAGTTTGAATTTAGTTGCTTTTTAACTCAGTTTGTAGATAAGCCCACGGGGGAGAGTACAGTGTTAGACCTCCTTTTCAGTAATGATCCCGATATGGCGGAAGAGGTGGAGGTCGGAGAACAGAAAGGGAAAAGTGACCATTACATCGTGTGTGAAATGATTCTGGTAAGCGTTAAAGTTCGGGATCGGAAAGGAAGGCGATGAATATTTCAGGAAGGCAAACCTTGAGGGTATGAGGGGAGAGAGAGAGAGAGAGAGCGAGCTGGGTACTGGAGATTGGGAGAATCTAACAAGAGGGCAGTCAGCACCAGAGAAAAGGGAAACATTCAAGGAGTAAAAGAGTGCAGTTTATAGAATAAGTGTAGTCCAATGAGGTGTAAAGCCAGAGCCAGAAATAGACCAGGGTAGTTGAGCAGGGAGGTAATGAGTGTGATTAAGGATAAGCAGAAGGCAATTATTAGATGCAAAATAACAAGATTGGAGTCAGACATGCAAACAGAGGCGAGTTTAGAAAATAATGAGGCAAACCAAAAGACAATATGAGAAGGATATGCCCAATAATCTATGCAAATAAGTGTGTGTATGTGTCAGTGTGTCTCCTCGATAACTCCAACACCATGAAACCTCGTGATCTGAAACTTTGCATGCACACTAAGGGAACGCCAAGGTGTTGCATGAATGAAAATTGGGTGTTTGGGTAAATGAAAACACCGCTTTTGAAGATAATTAACGGCATTATTTAATTATATACTTTTTCATGCACATCCTTGGACACCTCGCTCTCCATCGATCGGTCCTAAAATGCATGCATCCTCAGTCACCTTGTTCTCCTTCGCTGGGTTCTTAATTCACCATTTTGTTTGGCCTGCCCAACAATGCCTTGAGCTTCAACAAGCCACAACGATTTATTAATGATTAGCAAATACCACCCATCACTTCATTGATGGGAATACTAAAGGAGCGAGAGAGAAAAAGAGGGGGGAAGAGGGAGAGAGAGGTGGGGGATCGAGGAGGGCTGGGGGAAGGGAAGACAGTGTGAGATGAGATGAAGGGAAGGCAAACATGCAGTGGAGAATTAATTACCGCCCGGATGCGTCCAGAGACAAACGCTGCCCGGGCGCATCTGGAACCAAGCTGGCCAGAGACAAACATTGCTTGGACAAGTCTGGAGACAAACTCCTGTCCGGACATAAACACCACCTGGACATGTCCGGAGACAAACACCATCCAGACATAACCACCGTCCTGATATGTCGAGAGAGAGAGAGAGAGAGAGAGAGAGAGAGAGAGAGAGAGAGAGAGAGAGAGAGAGAGAGAGAGAGAGAGAGAGAGAGAGAGAGAGAGAGAGAGAGAGAGAGAGAGAGAGAGAGAGAGAGAGAGAGAGAGAGAGAGAGAGAGAGAGAGAGAGAGAGAGAGAGAGAGAGAGAGAGAGAGAGAGAGAGAGAGAGAGAGAGAGAGAGAGAGAGAGAGAGAGAGAGAGAGAGAGAGATAGGTGTGGGAAGAGGGTGTTGCACTGTATTGGGAGGGGGAAGAGCAAAAAAGAGAGAGAGAGAGATAGAGATAGAGATAGAGATATGCTTTATGAACAACACACACACACACACACACACACACACACACACACACACACACACACACACACACACACACACACACACACACACACACATTGACATTTATTGGGATAGATAAAGTGCTCAAAATGTTTTCTTTTCATTTTCCTCACTGCTATCATCAAATGCCTGATCATGATTCCTACGAATCGCTTTTGGAAGTGCTATATTCGAAGGTATCAAGATCAAGTATACGATGGTAGGTATCAAGATCAGGTATACGATGCAGGCATCGCTTTTGTAAGTGCTATAGTTTTCAAATGAGGGGCTTGGAGTGATTTCATGCATTATATGATACGATTTTCCACAATTTACTCTCACAGACTAATTCAAGTATAAATAAATAAATATATATTTATATAAAATCGAAATATAATTTGAGTTTGGAGGATTGGATCACGTGGACTAAATAACTCAAAATCTGGAGTGAAATCTGAAAATGTTAAGAAATCGGCGATGTTCAGTTTTTTTTGCCTTAACTTTAAGAGACATACTCACCTTCCAATGAAACATAATTAATAGATGTGGTACAGCAAGTCCTCGCGTACCCTTGTAGTGGTGTTTTTGATAAGTGCGAGTTTAACTGAAACGACCTCAAGCGAATCCAATTTCCCCATAATAATTCATGAAAATAGGGGTGAGAGGGTGGGGGAGGCTTATCTTCAGGGAAAATTTTTCTCACCAGACAAAGGACTTACAGTGGCCTGCAAAAGTATTCACCCACTACCAACAATGTGACATTTAGATGAATTAAAATGTTTGAATGATGAACAATTTTTCCAAATGAACTTTTTTATTCATAACTGAAGAGATCAAACTAAACACTGTTATCGTTGAAGGAGGTTAAATGGCAGGGATACTCTACCTGCAAAAAACAAGTACAAATCAAAATTCACTGGTTGTAAAAGTATTCAGCCCCTTAGGTCAGTATTTGGTGGAAGTACCTTTTGCAGCAATGACTGCTATGAGTCTTTTGGGGTAGATCTCCACCAGCTTTACACAGAGTGATGGTGAAATCTTTGGCCATTCTTCACGTGAAAATTGCTCTAGTTGTGCCAAGTTTGGTGAGGATCGTTGGACTGCAATGTTCAAGTCTCGCCAAAAATGTTTAATTGTGTTCAAGTCAGGACTTTGACTGGGCCACTCAAGAACATTTATTTTCTTCTTATTCAGCCACTCCAGTGTGGTTTTAGCTTTGTGCCTCAGATCGTTGTCCTGCTAAAATGTGAATCTTCCCAGCTGCAGATTCATGGTTGACTCAAGCAGGTTTTCATCAATAATTGTCCTGCACTTTGCACCGTTGACTGTCCCTTCTATCCTGACAAGCTCTGCCAGTCCCTGCTGATGAAAAGCAGCCCCATAACATGATGCTGCCACCACCATGCTTGGCAGCGGGGATGGTGTTGACTGGGTGATGTGCAGTGTTAGGCTTGAGCCGGACGTACACTTTGAATATAAACCAAAAAGGTCAATTGATGTCTCGTCTGATCACAAAACGTTTCTCCACATGCCTGCAGTATCATAAAGATGCTTTTTGAAACTCCATACGAACTTGCAGATGTGTCTTTTTCAGTAATGGCTTCTTTCTAGCCACCTGTGCATAGAGGCCAGCTTTGTAAAGATAACGGGATATTGTTGATTGATGAACACTGACCTCCATCTCGGACATAGAGCCATGCCGATATTTCAAAGTCATTGTGGATTTACCGTGACATCCCAGACTAGTTTCCTCTTGCCTGGCTACTGAGTTTGGGTGGGCGACGTGATCCGGGTAGAGTCTGTGTGGTATGATAGGTCTTCCACTTCTTAATGATGTATTTCCCCATACTCAAAGGGATAATGAGGGACTTTGAGATCTTCTTATAACCATCTCCGAAGCGGTGCTTCTCCACCATTTCGTGTCTGACTTATTTGTAAAGCTCCTCGATATTCATGTTTGCCTTGCTGTTTTGGGCTAATTATGTTAAGGGTTTGAATACTTATACAATTGAGAATCATCTAATTTTCTGTGTTATCTGACTTATTCACATTTTATCTGCATTTTTCAGCTTTATCACTCTGGAGTACTTTGTGAAGACTATTATTATATGAATACGCTAAGCCATATTTTGTGAACGTATCTCCTCCGAAACTGCCGGACGGATTGTCGCCACTTTTGGCATGCGGGTGCTCTTTGGTCTAATGTACAGCATGAGCTATGTGAGATCGCGCCAGACGGACAGGTTAGGGAATTTTTGGCGATTTTCTAATTTTTACATTAATTTGCATGGCGACGTGTGACGTCACCGCTGAGGCGTAACGACGTCATGACATCATCGGTCATTCGCAGACGTCATTACGTCTGTCTTCGACAGACCGTCACCGCCGAGAGGTGCAATTCCACTCCCAGAAAACAGCGTCTGCAATGTAAAACCCTCTTGTGCACATGCTGACTACCTCAGAAGGTGAATTTGACACAAAAATGTAACAAACATTGTATATAAAGAAATTCGATAAATCACATTGTGAACACTGCATATATTGACGTCCTAACGAACCCTCACTTTAGAAACTTCGCGCGGAGCGTGGGTTTGGCTCGTTTCTATTAAGTTTGATTTGAAAGCATTAATAAATATGCTTAGGTGGCATTAAAATGTGAAAACATTGGAGGGGGGGATACTTTTGCAGACCACTGTACAAAGTTGAGGCTTGTGGAAGAGCGAGTCCAGTGAACGGATCATGATGTAACAGACAAAAACAGATGCAAAACATGCATGGGGGTGGATACAATGAATACAGAAGGAAACTCCAAGGAGGGAAAACTGGAAAAAATAGAAATAGGAGGGATTTGCATGGAGTTAACAAGAGTAGAAAAGATCATGCCTTATGATTAGGGATGATGTGAGATGGTGGTGAATAGCTGTCTTGAAGATTGGGAAGGAAGAATGAGATTGAAGAAGATGTGGAAGTTGATTCCACATGTGGGGAAAAATGGGAACAAATCCGTGGAGGTGAGCAGTAATCCTGGATTTAGGAAATTTCACCAGAAGGGGATTGATGGTGGATCATGTGAGCCCTGCAGAAACCTGGTTGGGTAGGGGGGAGTTGGGGTGGGGACAAGGCACGGAAAGAGCAGAGGGTGCAAGACCAGAAAGGAGACGGTAGAAGACAGAGAGACCACCGACCTGTCTGCAATGACAAAGTGATAGACCCATAAACTCAGCTTCAGCACTGGATATTCCAATGATCTTAAAGGCCTTGGTTTCCACAGCATCAAGCTGAGCAAGGTGTGAGACAGGGGAGCCAGCCCAAAGGTGAGAGCAGTACTCCAAGCTGCATATGAAGGCTTTGTATGACAGAGGTGGCTTTGGAAGCCAACTTTGAAATATAGTTTGACCAATAAAGATCATGGCTGAGTGTGAGACCCAGGAGTTTGGGAGACTGAACTTCCTCAAGAGAATTGTTAAGAAAGTATATGGGGAGGGGGGGGTGGTGATTTCCAGAAGGTCCTTTTGGAGAGAGCGAGTAGAGTGTGAGATTTGTCAGGATTGAAGGACATATTCCAAGTGTTTGACCAGCTTGTGATGTCAAGGTCTGAAGAGAGGGAAGAGGCTGTAGCCTGCCTGTCTGAAAGATGAGAGATGTCACGTCAGAGTGTGGAGTCATCACTAATTAAATGAAGAGGATTTTCCACAGTCAGAGAGATCATAATCCATTAATTGTGGGCATCATTGACATCATGTATGGCTAGATTTCATGCAGGCTTCTTTGTCCTTATTTTTTGGTACGATTGAGCCCGTTGGTCCAATGATCCAAATTTTCGTTGCTCTTTCTGGCATTGCAGCATAACTGCCTGCTGTACTGCTAGAGCACAAGCTTACCTTTCACCAAGCCCAAATGTGCTTGGGCCAGGGAGGAGATTATACGTTCGTTATTGTTATTTCCAAATGATACTACGATTATTGTTGTTGCTAATATGATGAGTATTAATGAATATATGCTTTGTCACAATGTTATTATATCATTGTTTCTGTTATTCCCCTCACCAGAGCAGAGGGTATTGCATTTGTGTTTGTTCGTTGCTTGGCAAAAAAGTTTTTTCGCCAAGTATGTTGTTCTGTAGCATTTGTCTGTTTGTCACATGATTTTGGCCACAGTTTTCAAGCAATCGTTCTGAAATTTTTTGGATGTAGGTGACTGGCCAATGACAGCAACGCTTATTTTTGGTGAAGATCCGAACCCGGATCAGGCTCTGAGAATTTTTTAAGTGATTCTTCACCATTGCACAATATCTCAAAAGGTTATGGATGGATTCTAACGAAAATGGTGGACATGTTGGGTGTGTGACAAGGACTATTTGATTCGATTTTGCTGATGCTCCAAATCTGGATCCAGATCTGAGAATTTTTTATGTGATTCTTCCCCATTGAGAGATATGACCAAAAATGATATGTAGCACAATATCTCAACAGGTGATGGATTGATTCTGCAGATACTTTGTGGACAGGTTGAGAATGTCACTCGGAAGAGTTGATTCGATTTTGGTGAAGATCCAAATCCAGATTTGGAAATGAGAATTATTTAATTTTTCACTGGTTCTTCACCCATTGAGAGATGGGGCTAAAAACGATATTGAATGATATCTCAAAAAGTTGTGGACAGATTTGAATGAAACATGGTGGACATGTTGGGTGTGTGAGGAGGACTAAAACGATTCGATTTTGGTGAAGATACGAATCTGGATCCGGATTCGAGAATTTTTCAAGTGATTCTTTACCATTGAGAAATGAGGCCAAAAATTATGTTATCTCAAAAGGGTGTGGACTAGTTATGACAAAAATAAGTGGAAGAGTTGGTTAAGTGACAAGAATAAGCCAATTCGGTCTTGGTTGAGGTCCGGAATCAGATCCGACCTATCGGTAGGATACAATATGTAAACTGTTCAGCCTGGTGGAGGTTTGTGCTCTACTGAGTGCCTTTCCGTTTCATCAAATGTCACTCTATGAGTGATTTTTCATTTGTTACTTACGAAAATCGAAGATTTTTCAAGAATATCAGTCAGTCATTTTTGCTATTCTGTTGGTCTGTTTCTGTGTCAATCGCTTACAGGTCACAATTCCAAACCGATCGTCATGAAACTTCAATAATTCCTAGAGGTAGTCTTAACTGAGAACCTATAGATTTTGCGGTCAAAGGTCATCTCGAGGTCAAATTCCTTAAATCATTATTTTTCATCCGATTGACTTGAAATTTGAACAGGATTTGCATATTGCTTCACTGAGTTGGGAAACTAACTATTTTTTTTTTTTAGATCAAAAGGTCAAAGGTCAACACAAGGTCAAACTTCTGAAATCATCAATTTTTATCTGAAAAATTGTCAATTTTAATCCAATTGACGAGAATTAAACAGCGATTGCATCGTGCATCACTAAATTGGGAAAGAAACTAATTTGGAAGTCAAAAGGTCAGAGGGCAACTCAAGGTAAAACTTCTAAAATCATCAATTTTCATCTGATTAATCTGACAATTAAGCAGCAATTGCAAAGTGCATCACTGAATTTGGAAACCAACTATTTTTGAGGTCAAAAGGTCAAAGGTCAACTCAAGGTCAAACTTCTAAAAATGATCAATTTCAATGTGAAAAAAAATCAATTTTCATCCGATTGACCTGAGCTTTGATTATGATTGTCAATTTTCATCTTAATGAAACAGACAATTTGATGTATCCATGGCAACCTTTGGAGAGGGGGTGGACTTTGCAAGTATCGTGCTCTGCACGACATCTTTTTCTTGTTACTTGAAAAACCGAAGATTTTTCAAGTATATTGGTCAGTAGATTTTGTTATTCTGTCTGTCTGTCTGTCTGATTATCTGTTTGTCAGTCACCTACAGGTCACAATTTTAAACCGATCTTCACGAAAAGTTCACCACATGGTGGAGTTTGTCATAGGCAAGAAGTTTATTGTTTTTGAGGTCAAAAGGTCAACATAGGCCCAAGGTCAACAACTAAGATGGTATTTCTAAAATCCTCATTTTTCATCCCATTGACTTGAAATTTGAAGAGGATTTGCACATGAGGTCACTGAATTCAACCACCAATTATTTTTGAGGTCAACACATGTGGAATTTCTAAAATTGTCAATTTTCAGCTGATTGACTTGAAATTTGAAGAGGAATTCTATTTTAGGTCAGTGAATTCAACCACCTAATTATTTGATGTCAACATTGAGCAAAAGATCAACATAGGCCAAAGGCCAACATGTTAGGGGAGATTTCGAAAATCCTCAATTTTCATCCCATTGACTTGGGATTTGAAGAGAAGTTGCACATTTGGTCATTGAATTCAACGACCAATTATTTTTGAGGTCAAATTTGTTTTGGGGATTTTGCAAGTATTCGTGCTTTGCACAACGTCTTTCTTGTTTAGTTGTTTGTTTGTTTGTTTGTCCGCACAGAACTTTTGTATTTTTCCCGCAACCGCTTGTTGGATTGAAACGAATTTTTCAACATTCTATTCATGCAGCATGTTTTAATGATAACTTTGATGTCATGACTCACGTGGTGTGGCAGCCATGTTGGAAAAAGTGAAAAACTTTGGACCTCTGAATCTCTGAAACCACACCGAGGAAAAAAAAAATTGAAACTTGGCACGTGGTAAGCACTCCTGTGGAATAAGGATGATTTTTTATGATATCATGGCTACCTTTGTTATGACGTCAAAAATGCATATGTAGAACACAACATCCGATCAGTATGAAAAATTTTGAGGGTCATCTCAGAATGAAATGACCCACAGAAAAACAAAATGATAACCTCATCAAAAAAAATCCTTCAAAAATCTTCTCTGAAATGGCTTTATAGATTGAGGCAAAACTTTACACGTATGACTGCCTATCCATGAGGAACAAAACATTCAGACATATGACATCAAAGGTCACATGGTTTGGCAGCCGTATTGGATTTACCTTAAAACCTATAAAATATATTCTTCTCTAGAACGGCTCAACGGATCGAGAGGAAACTTCACACTGATGTTCTCCAAGCCTTGGGGATACCAGGATATTCATAAATAATTGGTAACTCACATGGTCTGGCTGCCATATTGGATTGAGCAAAAATCTTTGAAAAATTATTTCTTTTGAACCGCTTAATCAATCGACATAAAACTTCAGAATTATGATCTGGAAGTGATGGGAAATATATTTTTTTATTTCAACCTCTTCGGATAGATTGTCTGACAACCGGAATTATTAAATTTTTTGAATCTGGGTTCTTTATGATTTTTTTTTTTTGAATGAGGCTCACTTGTCTGTGCCTGAATGGGTTTGCGAGTAGAGGAGTAGCAGCTGAAACCCAAATCCTATCCAGGTAACTTCTGATGACTTCATCTTTGCTTTTTGCTTGTTCGGGTTCCTTCCGATGACTCCATTGCAGGACTGTACCTATTTGGTCTTCCATTACATTTGAATTGAACTTATTTTGATCCCTTTCTGAATTCATTTGAATAATAATGTACATCATGGGTCAGGGTCAGGTGGCCAATCAAAGCGGGGTTGCATCAAAGTGGGATGTCTTTGTACCCGGTCATCACTGCCAGCATTATTAAGTGACACACAAAATACACTACACAAAACTACACAAACTCCACACAAAACAAGTCCTGGTGAGGGTCTGCAATCTCTAATTGCTCTTTCTTGTTAACCTCCGCCATCGAAGATGGACGGAGGTTACTGTTTTCACCCCTGTCTGTTTGTTTGTTTGTGAACAGTATTACGAAAAAAACTCCTGGACGGATTTTGACTAAACTTGGTGGGGGGGTTAGGTATGGTCCAAGGATCATGCCATTAGACTTTGGACTTGGTCCAAAGTCCAATATGGCCGCTATGGCGGCCATTTTGAAAAAATATTTGAATTTTTGTTTTTGCATTTCTACATGTTTTAAGTGATTTCCAACCCCCAAAAAAAATGGTAAGAAAAAAAAAATTTTTTGCAACTTTAAAAAAATTTTTTTCGATTTTATTTGAAAAATATTTGATTTTTTTTTTTTTTGCATTTCTACATGTTTTAAGTGATTTCCAACCTCTACCCCCCCCAAAAAAAAATTGAGAGGAAAAAAAAAACAAATTTTGCAACATTTTTTTCAAAAAAATTTCGATTTTCTTTTTTCTACATGCGTTTCTACATGCGCGTCGATCTAGTTTAGTTTATTCAATCGTGGTTCAGTAGAGTCTGATCCGTTTTGACCTGCAATGAATAGGATATCAGGTTCACTTAAGTGACCCAGCAGTATTGGCGGCGGAGGTTTTGCACTCTACCGAGTGCTCCCCCTCTAGTTTATTTTGTAAATAGAATGCCATACCGCAGAAGGACCTACAAAGCTGCTCTCTGCATCTTAAGATGATGTGAATTTAAAACATGGTGAATTCTTCTGAATTCTTTGTCGTTAAGTAGCCCAATAAATTCAGGAAATCACGAGTATCATTTAGGTGTATCACATTTCACATCAGGAAGCTCTGGTAGAACTCCACAAAAAACATTCCTCCACACAACTTTACTCATACTGTAATGGCCCAACTGCTTCTGCACTTTAATCTCTCCACAACGTCCTTCCACCTCAATTTTGGTCCAGAATCAGAGAGATAATTTTTTTTGAAGAATGGGATGTAAGAGGAGGGGAGGGCAGAGTTTGGGTGGGGTGGGGGGCAGAGATATTGGAGAGGGAGGTGGAGGCCCTTGGAGGAGGGGGTGGTGAGGTTGCGGCTTGAGGTGTGGAGGGAGTTTGAAGATTTGGGGTTGGGGGGATGGGGAGGAGAGTTGAGGACTTAAAGTCACATTTTACATTATGTGAAATTTCCATGGGTCGCTGCTAGTCCAGAATATTGTGTTCATTTCTGGTCACCACATCTGAGAAATGTGTTCAGGCTGCAGACTGTTCCCTCTCTTCTGACCTTAACAAAATCATTAGCTGGTTAAATGCTTGAAATGTGTTATTCAATCCTGACAAATCTCACATTTTCTCTCTCTCTCTCTCTCTCTCTCTCTCTCTCTCTCTCTCTCTCTCTCTCTCTCTCTCTCTCTCTCTCTCTCTCTCTCTCTCTCTCTCTCTCTCTCTCTCTCTCTCTCTCTCTCTCTCTCTAAAAGTACCATCTGACAAACCCTCCCATATACTTTCGTAACAATCCTCTTGAGGAAGTTCAGTCACTCAAACTCTTGGGTCTTACTATCAGCCATGATCTTTCTTGGGCAAACCACATTTCAAAGTTAGCTTCCAAAGCCAGCCGCCAACTGAGCATACACCGGTTTTACAGTCCTTCCTTTGACACACCTGAACTCCTATCCACCTAAAAAGCTTTCATCCGCAGCTTCTTGGAGCATTGCTCTCCCATCTGGGCTGCCCCCCCCCCACCTCATATCTTGTTCAGTTTGAGGCTGTGGAAACCAAGGCTCTCAAGATTATTGGAATCTCTCATGATGAAGGTGAATATATGGGCCTATCACTTTCCCATCGCATCAGGTCGATGATCTCTCTGTCTTCTCCCATGTCCTTTCTGGTCTTGTACTGTCTGCTCTTTCCATGCTTTGTCCTGCCCCACCCCTCAGATTTCTGCAGGGTGCACACAGTCTTCCATCTAGCCCTTTCTGGTGAAATTCTCAAAATCCAGTCACTGCTCACCTCAATTAAATTATTCCTCTTTTTTTCCTGCCTGTGGAACCAAATTGAATTTTCTCTTCAATCTCATTCTTCTCTCCAAGTCTTCAAAACAGTTGTTCACTGCCTTCTCAGATCATTACCCATCCAAAACCATTATCTTTTCTACCCTCATAACCCCTCTGCCACCACAAAGTCCTCCTTTCAAATTCGAGATTTTCCTTTGAAAGTTCGCTTCTGTACCCATCCTGTCCACCTCATGCGTCCTCCCCTACACCTCATTCCAGATCCCCACACCAATTGTTTGTCCAAGTCTCCCTCTATAACTTTGCTGTTGATGTGTGTGTGTCTCTCTCTCTCTCTCTCTCTCTCTCTCTCTCTCTCTCTCTCTCTCTCTCTCTCTCTCTCTCTCTCTCTCTCTCTCTCTCTCTCTCTCTCTCTCTCTCTCTCTCTCTCTCTCTCTCTCTCTCTCTCTCTCTCTCTCTCCCCCCTGTTACATCATGATGCGTTCTGTGTTCTAGGTCTTCCTTGAGCCTCAACTATGTATACAAAAATAATCAATTAGAAATGCCTTTCATTTAAGCACTCTTTTGCTTGCCTATATGCCACCTCCCCTTTATCTCCATTAAGATTGACTCTGTTGCATGAGACACATTTGTTAGTTGTGGTGTTGGTGTAGTGCAGGCAAGATGGGCCGAATGGTCTCCTGTGTCAAAGTTCCTTGTTATTTCTTTTTGAGATTTTTGTGAAGCAGTGGGAAGTTGAGACAAGCAAATATGTGCTGTGCAGAAGATAGGGATGAAGTAAGAGGAGATGGACACCGAATGATGCATATGTTGAAGA
>NC_140975.1:41243863-41298863 GCF_056783735.1 Eptatretus burgeri
TGGGCCGACCACGTGCCTCGTGGTTGCAGCAGGTTGACCATCATCTCAAGGAGATGAGGATGGGCCTGGCATCTGCCTGGGGGATGGCCAGACGGAGGCCCCTGGAGTACCGGCGGAAAGTGGACGCAGCGACGCGCTGTTCTGGCACATGCTCCCATACCTGACCTGACCTTCAATAGCACCCAGAAATAACTCGTCCCACCTACAGTGAAGCACTGGTCAAACACTCCACTACTTCCCACATTGACACTCGTGGCCCTCCAGTTGCAGAGCGACCGTGTCAACCAGCTCCGGATCGTTATGCAATTGCTAAAGTGGAGTTTGACCATATGCTTGAGTTGGGTATCGTTCGACCTTCAAGCAGCAACTGGTCCTCACCTTCACAAATGGTCCAGAAGAAGACGTCTGGCAATTGGGGGCCCTGTGGTGACTACCGCGCACTGAACTAGAACACAGTACCAGACTGTTATCCCATACCACACCTGCAGGATTTTACATCTCGACTCCGGAGAAAGCAAGTTTTCTCCAAGCTTGACTTGATGAGAGCGTATCATCAGATTCCAGGGGAGCCGACTGATGTACACAAGACAGCCATTACCACTCCTTTTGGCCTTCTCAAGTTTGTGAGCATGCCCTTTGGGTTACGCAATGCAGCACAATCTTTTCAGCACTTCATCGATGAGGTCATCTGGGGTTTGCCTTTCGTTTATGCCTACATTGGTGATATGCTCATAGCCAGCGAGACTGTCAAGGAGCATGAACAGCATTTGCAGCTCGTATTCACTTGCTTATCACAGTATGGTGTCGTCATTAATCCTGCCAAATGTCAGTTTGGGGGTGTCCTCGTTACAGTTTTTGGGGCACTTGATCGACGAGCATGGGATTCATCCACTATCTGACAAGGTTAAGGTGATCCAGGATTATTTGCAGCCAACATCAGTGTGCAAGCTACGGGAATTTCTTGGCATGGTGAATTTCTGCAGGAGATTCATCCCAAACTGTGCAGACACCCTTCATCCACTAACTGACCTCCACACACAACATGGGAAGGAGCCAAAAAGACTTCTGGTTTGGTCCGACGAATGTGCTGCTGCTTTTGCCGTGGTGAAGTCTTCGCTAGCAGAGGCCACAATGCTTGCCCATCCTAAGTCAGATGCACCACTATGCCTCATGGTGGATGTGTCAGATGTGGCAGTTGGTGCAGTATTCCAACAGTATGAGGAAAGGAAGTAGGAACCCATTTTCTTCTTTTCCAAAAAGGTTGCAACCAGCAGAGATAAAGTATAGCACCTTTAATCGTGAGTTGTTGGCGGTTTGCCTTGCAATCCGCTATTTTCATCATGCGCTTGAGAGTCGGCAATTTTTGCGTTTGCACTGACCACAAGCTGTTAACGCACGTATTACAGGCAAAACCTGATCACTATTCACCAAGAGATGTCTGACACCTTGACTGTTTCTCAATTCACCACAAATATACATCATGTGAGTGGTAAGGAGAATACTGCAGCTGATGCTCTCTCATGGCTTAATATCAATACCCTCAACACAACCACCTCCACCAATTTCAACAGGCTTGCCAGGGCACAGCAGGGAGATGAGGAACTTCAGCATCTCAGAGCAAGGTCCCCATCACTCAAGTTCAGTGAGGTACCTCTCCCTATCTCTGAAAGCATTATTGTTTGTAACTTATCCACTGGCACTTCTCGTCCATATGTTCCTGTTGGGTTCAGATGGGCCGTATTTGATGCTCTGCACAATCTATCTCACCCTGGTATCAGGGCAATGCAGCACCATGTAACTCAACGCTTTGTCTGGTGTGACACGAACCGTGATGTGAGAAATTGGTCCAGACGCTGCTTACATTGTCAAACGAGCGAAAATACATCTCACGGTAACACCATGAGGTACCTTTGCATCTCTTGACATCCGTTTTGATCACATGTGCATTGATTTAGTTGGTCCTCTTCCACCATCTGGCGGTAACGCATATCTATCTGTTCACGTGCATTGAGCGTTTCACCAGGTGGCCAGAAGCCATTTCGATACCTGATATATCGGCAGAGACCGTAGCCAAAGCTTTCATTTCCAGATGGGTTGCAGTATTTGTTGTCCCATCCATTATCACCACTGACAGAGGATGACAGTTTGAGTCCACACTTTTCAAAATGATGACCGAGTTACTTGGAAGAAAATGCACCAGAACTACTTCCTACCACCCCACTGCAAACGGACTTGTTGAACGGTTCCATCGACAGCTGAAGTCCTCACTCAGAGCACAAGCAGATCCACATCGCTGGATGGAAAACCTCCCGGAAGTGCTTTTGGGCATTCATGCCACGGTGAAGGCTCATCTGGGTTACAGCGCCGCCGAGTTAGTTTTTGGATCAACACTTCGTCTTCCTGGACAATTTGTTTCTCCGACGAACACTCACACCAATTTGGACCCGAGCAATTATGTGGACAGATTGCAAAGGACAATGAGTGAGTTGCATTACATCCCCACCAGAGCTCAACAGAGTTCCATGCATCTGCCCAGAGATTTTTTCGTCTTGTACCATGTTTTTGTTAGTGATGACACTGTCCGAGCTTATCTGCAGCCTCCTTACCGGGGCTCCTTCCGAGTCATTTCCAGGAAAGACGAGTACTTCATCCTTGATTTTAATGGGAAGTCTGAAACTGTCAGTTTGGACAGACTCAAGGCTGCCTACATGGATAAAGAGTCTGAGGCATCCTCATCCTTACTGCTACAGCAGAACAAATTGCAGCTACATCGACTCCCACTGTTTCTGGAAGCACACACTCAAAAGCACCGAGATCAGCCCCTTTGCCACCGACAACTACATCAGATGTGAGGAAAACTCGTTCTGGCAGACACATCCATTGGCCTAAGAGATTTGTGCAAGTATTCAGTTCGGGCTGACGTCTATGTCGACATCATTATTGATCATCTCTCTTTGGTCATCGATCTAGGGGGAAGCTAGTGTCGTTACTCACTAATTTTCTCAAGAATTCATTGATTTTTTTCAAACACGTGAACTCTGTTAGCCAATCAGTCGCATCTTTTCAGAGAGCCAGTCACAACGCACAGGATGTTAAAAAGGCTGAGGGCTCGCTGGAGTTTTTTTTTCTTCGGTGACGACACGTTGGAAGTTTGCACGCTTTCACGGACAAGCCTTTCTCATCCCAATTCATGAGTCACTGAACATGTCGTTATTTTTAATAGTGACTTTTGGTTTGACTTTATCAAGACGATTGAACGAAGTGGATTTGGTGTGTTTGGTTAAACAACCACGACTGCAATGAACGAGCTTTTCCTCTTCTGGTTCACATTTTCGATGCCTTTCTCAAGCCGAAGCGGCTCAGCGCCATTAAACCTTTCTTTTTTCACCAACCGCTGGAGAGACGACGACGGAGCAATCATCAGCCGGACTTCATTTACAACACGTCATTGCATTGTTCATGTGAGTGATATTTCTCTTGTTCCAGTTGAAGCATCATCTTAACCAGCATATGAAAAAGGAATAATCACCACACTCGCAAGAGGGGAAATATGGAGAAAATTTGACGTGCGCATGGGCAGCGTATCGGCTAACAGTCGCTGGTCCTCACACCTCTCAAATTATAACCAGTTATCCAGTTCCGTCAAGTCGTGGGAGATTTTTGGTGCCATTCATGATCAGATGTCTCCAAACATCCCTATCCTGTACTGTTTTCTGAAGCTCAGGAAGAGACAGTTTGGTTGCAGCCTTTATCCTCTCTATTAGAGGTGTATTTCTATTAGCAATAAGCTTGCTATTGTTTGCCAGGCCAGCCGTTCCTAAAGCATGAGTCACATTTGCTCTACGGCTAGTATACGGTGGCCGTACCCCCCCCCCCGCCCCTTGAATTGACAGAAACGTGCGGCGGCCGCAGATTTTCTGAGGTGGCCTCAGGGTGGCCCTACACCGTATGGCTATCTTTTACAGGCCGTAGGGGTCTCCGTGGAATTAAAGCGCAGAGTTATAACTTTTTCCATTTCTAGGTTGGCCGTAGCAATTCGACAAACCGTAGCCATGACGTAGATGTGTTCTACGTCGACCTACGTAGGGCGTACGGTGGGCTTGCATTATTCGTGCATTTTCCGTAGGCTCTTATCAATGAAAAATGAATTTTGCCAACCCCCAAAAAATTACGGCGGCTGCACTATTTCCACGTTCGCCTTCGGGCCCCCCTGCAGTCGCCTTGCAGACACCTTGAGGCTACCTTGCGTCTGCCTTGAAAATTCTATGGCCGCCGCAGGGACGCCCTAAGGTCACCGTGCGACATCAAATCAAAGACCATACGGCACCCCCACGTTTTCGGTCTCCACAATTTCTAAATACCCCGTGCAGTTACCCAACAATAAAAACATGTGTGACTGCTACATATGACTGTGTGACCGTGGAAATACTGCGGCCGCCCTATAATTGCTATTGGCCGTAGATTTTTTTAGACCCTACGGCCGCCGAGCCAAATGTGACTGAAGCATTAATAAGCCATGGGTAACTATAGCTGTTCATACACCCCCCCCCCCCCACCACCACCACCACAAACACAAACCTCTGACATGATATTTTTTCTGATGCACAAGAGTATCCTGAACATGAAACTGAATGTAAAAATTGCATAAGTTGTGACGAACTTGTTATTTTGGCTCAATATTTATAGGTACCCTCACAATGCTCACCTGGTCGATTTGCATCACACTCCATTTCCATGTTCCATACTTTGGTAATTTGTGGTGTCATAATAGCAGTTATACATACAAACTAGAGGGGGAGCACTCGGGAGAGTGCAAGACCTCTGCCGCCAATACTGCTGGGTCACTCAAGTGAACCTTGTATCTTATTCATTAAATATGATGTCAACAGTGCTGACAGAGTTATAGTTATTTTCTCCATTTTTTTTTTGGGGGGGTTGGAAATCACTTAAAACATGTAGAAATGCAAAAAAAAAAATTTGGGGGGGGAGTAACAATTTTTTTGGGGGGTTGGAAATCACTTAAAACATGTAAAAATTCAAAAGAAATAAATATTTTTTTCTCAATTTTTTTTTGGGGGGGGGGTGGAAATCACTTAAAACATGTAAAAATTCAAAAGAAATAAAGTTTTTTCTCAATTTTTTTTTTGGGGGGGGGGTGGAAATCACTTAAAGCATGTAGAAATGCAAAAAAAAAAATTTGGGGGGGGAAAAAAAAATTTTGGGAGGGGGGTTGGAAATCACTTAAAACATGTAGAAATGCAAAAAAAAAAAAATTTCTCGAACAATTTTTTTTGGGGGGGGGAAGGGGGACCAAGTCCAAAATTTAATGGCATGATCCTTGGACCATACCGAACCCCCCCCCCCCCACCAAGTTTGGTCGAAATCCGTCGAGGAGTTTTTCCGTAATACTGTTCACAAACAAACAAACAAACAAACACACAAACAAACAAACAAACAAACAGAAAGGGGTGAAAACAGTAACCTCCATCCATCTTCGAAGATGGCGGAGGTTAATAAGGTATCAAATGAAACTTGTCCTGGTTCTTTTGGAATCATTATCATGTTTCAGAGATATTTCAGGTGAGTTCTTGGACTACATATTTCCGCCCTCTGCGTACATATCTGGCGTCTCACGAAGATGATCAATTTTCTACATTTACTTTTGTTTGAAGTGCATATGTGAGACTTTATTCATCCAAGGAATATATTCGAATGACTTGTGTCCATATATACCTCACATTTGATACCACAACTATGATTCTATGACATAAACTGACAAAGTTTTGGCAAGTTCAAAAACGGCACTCGTTAATAGAAGAAAGCAAAGCAGTGAGCATACATTCATGGGATTCAACACATTGACAGCTCATGTCCCAATTCTATATTTTATGCTTCTCTGATGTAACAAATGGTCATAATCATTATGGGTATCATGAAGGGTAAAACTAGCCTGACGGAATGTTTGTACATGAACAAGTGAACAAGCGACCACCAAGTAAGATATACTGGGTAATGTATTTAAGAAATGAACGGGCAGAGGGTTCATTCATTGGTGAATGTTGTCAAGCTTGATCACCATCAGTGCTGTCTCCACCAAACTGATATGGGATATCTGGCAGTTCTACATCCAAGTCATCTGAGTTCACATCGTCAGAATCAAATGGTTCTTCGATGATATTGATGAGCTGTTGTGGCAGACCATTTCCTATATTCCACAGTGGCCTTCACTTGCCATCCCTCAACTACCATCCATGGCCAACCGTCACCTCTGGAATATCCGGTTTAGCGACATGGGCCCTCTTCCAGATTCCAATCTGATAGTTCACCCACCTTATGCGCTGCTCTAGACTTCTACGTGTTGATGGTGTTCCCAGATCCACATTATTTGAAGGGTTGAGTTGGTCCTCTTTTGCACATACTCCTTTATGCTGACGTGTCACAGTTCATTGACCTTATGCACTTGAAGGTGACCATAGATGGCACAAGTGAGCACATCTAGTTCATCACTTATGTCTTCTGCCACGTCCCACGTTTCTCCCAACCTGGACAATACAGCTGCAAACTTTGGAGTTTTTATGGGCTTGCTCTTTACTCGTCTCTTGAAGGGGCCGGTTGTGTCACATACAGTGTACACGTGGAGATATACGAGTGTTGTGCAGTGCTGCTGTGTGTAGTCCTCGGTGAGCTCAGTGTCATTGATCTGTCTTTGCTTATTTCTCGTGCCAGTATCGAAGAGAATGACAACATTTTCCAGCAGGAGGAAGAACACATCTCTGTCTGGGCTTTTGATCCAGATGTACTTGTATCCCTCGTCTTTCCCATACACACAGTAAACTGTGGAACTACTCTGGAGTTTGTTCCCTCTCGGGTTGAACGCAGAGTTTCAATTTCCATCTTCTTCATGGTCGTCCCATCTTCAGACGTCAACTGCGATCGCAGATCAGGATGACTTTTCTTCCTGGGAGCTCGCTGGCATATCGTAGGGGTGGATTGATGCAGAATATTACAACAATTGTTCAGATCTTCCTAAAAGCATGAAACTTTGCACAAATGTTCAAATTTATAAACTTCATCAATATTGATTTCGAAACACGTTGAGCGAGACCAACTTCCGGCTATTTTCAAGATGATGGAATTTGTGTATAAAAATTACAGATGCGTCAAAAATGTTACTTCAAATAATGTCGTGAACACCCAAAGATAAGAAATAGAAATCTACGTTACTTACACCACGGAAATAAGATAAACATTCAGTCCCATGCCAGTAGAATACCTCTGATAAATATTTCGATCCATCCATAGGTTGTTATGTGGAGCATTCTTGTTTAACTGCACATCCAGTAATGTAAAAGCATAACGTCGAAAGATAGTATAAAGTTAAACGGCGAAGCAGATATACTTTTAGTGGTATCAAATGTTGGTATATGTTGGCTACTTGAAATAATGCCGTTTGTCTTGGCATGGTCGAGGTCACATGACAAGAAAATGCTGATAAAGGTATCTGAGTGGAGAAATAAATTGATAGAAGTCATAGAATGCAGTTGCTAGTTGATACGATTCATGTAGGAAGCCCACAGTTGACTAGTTTTTCCGAGACTACCTCCACTGACAGCCACTCCATATTGCAAGTAACTGTGGATCTAGTTATTCAACCCAGAGCCATCCATATTCTTGCCTACCATCTTGAGATGAGCACAAACGAGGTGGAAGGTGCCTATCAATACGATATGCTTCTCATATAAATCAGGATTGTTCCATATCAGCGGGACAACTATCAACCGTGACCACAATAACATCCTGATCCTGCATACAAAAAAATCCCTGTCTTTAAAATTTACAAATGTACTTAAAAATAGTTCGGCACAACAATCCTTGTGTTGGAACTGCCATCACTTTGTCAATTTATGTCATAGAATCATAGTTGTGGAATCAAATGTGAGGTATCTTTGAACAGAGTTTATTTTAATATATTACTTGGATGAATAAAGTCTGACCTATGCACTTAAACGAAAGTAAATGGAGAAATTTGATCATTTTCTTGATGTGCCGGATATGTACGTGGAGTGCGGGCATATGTAGTACAATAACTCACATTAAATATTTCTGAAACATGATAGTATTGATTTCAGAAGAACTAGTAGAAGCTAAGCTCTCATTTTGTACCTCATTTGTGTGTATTACTGCTATAATAACACCACAAATTACCAAAGTATGATACATGGAAATGGAGTGTGACGCAAATCGACCACGGCAGCGTTTTGAGGGTACCTCTAAATATTGAGGCAAAATGACCAAGTTCATCCCAACGAATACAATTGTTACCATTTGATTTCATGGTCAGGATACTCAGGAGCATCAGAAAAATATAGTGTTAGAGGTTTGTGGGGGGGAGGGGTGCACGGGCAGCTCAAGGAGCCCGGATGGCCGATATGAACCGTTTTGTCGGAGTGCTTGCTTAAGTGCTTAAAATCAGGCGAACCACTTGTTGAGTGGTCTACAAGCTGATTGGTAATGGAACACACCCCTTCTGAACAAGTTGATCTTCTCAGTGAGCAGTATTTTAATATTTTTGAGTTTAATTAAAGACCAGATTTTTCACTTTCCATCTTCACTGTCTGTAGCAGTTTCATCAAGTCCTCTTTACTTTCTACCAGCACAAAGGGATCATCAGCATACCTTAGGTTGTTGATTCATCTTCCTCCAATCCTGACTCCAGCCTCCATGTCATCCAAGTTATATTTTTCATCAAAATTATTCTAACCACAAATTAATCGGTCAATTCCATTCGATGATGATGGCATAATGACAATAATATTAACATAGGGGCTGGCAGGAAGGCCAATAGCGATACACACTCCCCTCTAAGCTGTCTAGCCTGGGTTCGAATCCCAACACAGCTGTCATCCCAGTGTCATCCTGTAATTCCATTGTTTCACAGGCAGGGTGAGTCATAAATGTGTGTGCCGTTCCTCGAATGGATGTTAAATTGGCCTCCCGTCTGCCAGCATGAGTTGGACTTCAAAGATCCCACAGTGTCCTTCACGGAGGGTAGGTGAGCTGTTGGGGGCATCCTGAACAAATTACAAATTCATGCTTTAACCTTAGTTGAACGTCAGGACTGGCCAAAGACTTGTAGGTCATGGGCCAGATATGGTCCACGTGCACCCCCCTCCCCCACAACCCTTCAACCCCATATTTTTCTGAAGCCTTAGGGTCCCCTGAGCATGAATTCAACTGGTAACAGTTTATAAACTGGGACTCACTATCCATTTTCCAACCATATCTGACGGTACCCTCAAAATGTCAACTTTTCCTCAATTTCGCACGTAAAAAAATCCCCTGACTGATAAGATCTCTGCAGTTGCTCAATAAGCATAAATATTAACAAATTATATATCAAATGCAAGATTATCACATGCAGATTTTCAAAATAGAGTCATCTGTCAAATTTAATAGCGTTATGTTTGTCCCAAGAAGTGATGAAGAGGAGTACCTCGCCTTTCCTTTTGACAACTCAGATATCTGAAATAATAACGTATATGGATGCTCATTTTACCTGACACAAACAAATAAATATTTCTATGATATCACAAATTTTACTACCTTTCTATCGATACCAAAATTGGCCCACACCAACTAAAGATGTACCAGGTATTATGTCTTAAACATAAGTACATCACTGTTGCAACACCCAACATGTAGTCACCAGTAAGACGTAAGACTGAGAAAATATTCCTTACTTCACATAAAGAATATAAATTATAAGTTTATTTAAGAAAAACAATTGAAACTTATTATGTCATGCCCACAAAATGTCATTGTGCATGGATTACGCATAATATTAATTATTGCTATCATCATCACTCTCCAATGCCTGCTCTATATCATCAAATGCATCCATATCTGAATCCTCATCAGAGTCAGTGTCGTCAGGTGTGACTTCAACAATGTCAGCCAGTTTCTGTGGGATGACATCTCCTTCATACCACAGAGGATCAAGGTTACCATCCTTTTCCTCCCAACCATGTCCCTGACTGGCCTTCGGAATCTGTGGTTGTGGAATATGCGCGGTCTTCCAAATCCGTACTTGGTGGTTTACTCTCCAAATGTGCTGGGTAAGAGCTCGCTTACAAGGTGGTAAGTAGCCATATCCACATTCCCTGAAGGCACAAGACGACTTTGCCTGGCACAGAGCTCGTTTATACGAATAAGTCGCAGATCAGCAACTTTTGACACCTTTGACGCTCTACCGTACATGGCACACGTGAAGGTGTCCAACTCCTCAATGAGCTCATCAGGAATATCCCAAGCATCGCCCAGTTTCTCCAGAGTCGAGATATATTTTGGAAAGCACAGAAGAGTTTTCACAGGTTTAAGTTTGCCAATTCCTCGGAAGGCACTAGTGGTGTCACAGCCACTATAAGCATGGAGTGCCATGAGAGCTGTGCACTTTTCCTGGCCAAAATCTGTAGCTAGTTCACTGACATTTACCATCCTCTGCTTGTTGCCTTTGCCTGTGTCAAACAGGACAGTTGTACCATGAACAGAGGCAGCACAGTGTAATAGGATGAAAAATACATCTGAGTCTGGACTTTTCACTCGGACAAATTGATAGTTTCTGAGTCTAGCATACTGAACATACAGTATCATCCGAGAGTCAGTTTTTTCCTGGGTTGATTTCAGCAGTGGTAGCTCCTCTCTAATTGTTGTTTGGCCATCATCAGATGTGAGCAAATATGCGATGCCCTCACATACAAAGATCACTCGCCTTCCATGCAACCTTGATGCATAGTTATCACCACTCCAGAAGCTAAGCAGAAGTTTGATGAGCTGTATCTTGTTCTCATCATTTGACAGGAACAATTTCCAATCAGTTGGTCTTATAGTGGCTTCACCTGCAAGTAAAAGCTTTTGTCCACAGCCCCGACGTCGCCTCTCCATCGACTTCACTGAATCAGGCAAATATTGATCAGTGCTAAATACCACATCTCCTGTTTTTCCAATGATGTCAAACACTTTGTAAGAGATCTGACTAAAATTACTTGGTATTTCTTTCAGGTAATAGAAGCAAGCATTGCCATCATACAGAGTCAATGTTTCATTGGTTGGTGGTACATCAGCATCATTACAATCCTTGATCAGGTTTTGAAATGCCTTTGCTTTGTCAGTCTTAGCAAGATATCCATCAGCTGTAGCGATGCTGTATGGTACGGGATTTGATGGATATGTCAACAGTTCTTTCATATCGACTTGTAAGCCCTGGTTTTGTGACTACAAAGAGTTGAGAGGCTACATTACCCTGTTGCTTGTACTGTATGACCATATTCTTGGTTGTCTTCATCTTAGATACCTTGTTCATGTCACTCAGAGTTTTGAGGTTCAGCCTCTTCACAGGCTCAAAGAAATCTTTACTATTCTTCAGTCAAGCTTCAATAAATTCATCCCGTGCTTTTTCACCAACAGCTTCAGCCTTTAGAACATCGTCTGAATGCACTTCCTGATGAGAGTATCAACGATTGATCATTTGCCTCTATATTGAAAGGATTGAGAAAACATCTAATGGCGTCTTTGGCCCTTTTCACCAACTTCTCTCCTTTGTGCCCTCTGTCGGACGTGTATCACGATGCTTTGTTCCCTCTCCACTGTCTAACATGTGAGCCATTCCAAGTGCAGCATCAACATAAAGAGACCTTGTATGTGTTGTCCAAACCCATCTCTGGTAGGCCTGGTAGTTGGTGAGTAGTCCAGATGTACCTGCTGCACTGGTTCAGGCACCACCATGTGACTTCGCGTGCCTCATGAAGGTCTCCTCCATGGTTTTATCCACTGCACAACGATTGCCAGGGATAAAGGAGCGTGCGACACTGATAGCTCCTCTCTTGATCAGTGATACTGCTCCTGGGTGTGAGTTGTCTATATTAGCTATGAACACAGAGAAATATGTCAGATACCTTGCATAGTTCTGTCCACCGAAACTGAAGAAGAGAGACGTCATGCGAATGATGGATGCAGCATACAAAAGAAAGTTGTTTGTCTTTATGGCTTCAAGGTGTGAGAGAATTAAACAGACATGGTCCATGTATGACAACCACAGCTGGGTCGTCTTCCCCAAACGTCTATTTGCGACTCCTTTTTTGAATTCTGCATACTGCTCTATGAATTGGACAATACAATTGTCCATCAAGACAGCACTCAAAGTATCTTGGCTGTGGGAATCTACTAGGGCATGTAGCTTATCTGATGATTCATCAGAGAAAGACGAGAACAGATCATCAGTGCTTTTATCTTTGAGGTACTCCTTTATGAGCAATCTTTCAAGACATTCCAACATAATCTTGTGACAATGTAGGGCTCTGTCGTAGTGCCTCCCCGACATCACACCACCCAAAGATCCTCCACTGATTAGTCCTGCTTCTAGGAGACCATCTGCTAACCCAGACCCAGCCATCTTTTTGGCAATCATCTTCATATAAGCGCATACGAGGTGGAATGTGCCAATTAGAATTATGTGGCTCTCATACTTGTCTGGTGAGTTCCACACTAATGGGTAGGCCTTCATGCAAACTCCCAAGCCAAATGTAGTAATGACATAAGGCTGTCCAACTTCTCTGGTGGCCTCTTCAGCAGCACGCAAGCATTCTTGTACAGTTTTGTACTCCATTATGGGATGGTAAATGACTGGAATGTGGATATGGCTAACTTACCACCTTGTAAGCGAGCACTTACCCAGCACATTTGGAGAGTAAACCACCAAGTACGGATTTGGAAGACCGCGCATATTCCACAACCACAGATTCCGAAGGCCAGTCAGGGACATGGTTGGGAGGAAAAGGATGGTAACCTTGATCCTCTGTGGTATGAAGGAGATGTCATCCCACGGCAACTGCTGACATTGCTGAAGTCACACCTGACGACACTGACTCTGATGAGGATTCAGATATGGATGCATTTGATGATATAGAGCAGGCATTGGAGAGTGATGACAGCGATAATGAATATTATGCGTAATCCATGCACAATGATATTTTGTGGACATGACAATAAGTTTCAATTGTTTTTCTTAAATAAACTTATAATTTATATTCTTTATGTGAAGTAAGGAATATTTTCTCAGTCTTACGTCTTACTGGTGACTACATGTTGGGTGTTGCAACAGTGATGTGCTTATGTTTAAGACATAATACCTGGTACATCTTTAGTTGGTGTGGGACAATTTTGGTATCACTAGAAAGGTAGTAAAATTTGTGATATCATGTAAACATTTATTTGTTTGTGTCATGTAAAATGAACATGAATATACGTTATTATTTCAGATATCTGAGTTGTCAAAAGGAAAGGCGAGGTACTCCTCTTCATCACTTCTTGGGACAAACATAACGCTATTAAATTTGACAGATGACTCTATTTTGAAAATAGAGTTTTCCTGAAAAAAAGGCCTAAGTCACATTTGCCACAGCGGCCGTGGGGTCTCCAAAATCTACGGCCACGAGCAATTATACGGCGGCCGCAGTATTTCCACGGTCACACAATGTAGCAGTCACATATGTTTTTATTTTTCAGGGAGCCGCACGGTGTGTTTATAAATTGTGGAGACAGAAAACGTGGGGGTGCCATACAGTCTTTGATTTGATGTCGCACGGTGACCTTAGGGCGTTCCTGCAGCGGCCATAGAATTTTCAAGGCAGACGCAAGGTGCCCGCAAGGCGACCGCAGGGGGGCCCTGAGGCGAATGTGCGGCCAGACGGACGGTAACGAGTGGGTTCTTTTTTTTTTCTTTTTCTTTTTTACCAGTTCTTTTGTTTCGGCTTGTTGAATTGCTACGGCCAACGTAGAAATGAAAAAAGTTATAACTCCGCGTTATAATTCCACGGCGACCTTACGGCCTGTAAAATATAGCCATATGGCGTAGGGCCACCCTGAGGCCACCTCAGAAACTCTGCGGCCACCGCATGTTTCTGTCAATTCAGAGGGCGTACGGCCGCCGTATCCTCGCCGTAGAGCAAATGTGACTTCGGCCTTAGGCCTGAAGAATCACTTTTAAAATTAAATAACGATCCTATCCAGATCCGGATTCGGATCTTCACCAAAATCGAATCAATTCGTCGTGGTCACACTCACAACTTGTTCACACTCCCAACCTGTTCACCAAGTTTCATCCGAATCCATCCACAACTGCTTGAGATATCATGCTATATATCAGTTAAGCACTGTCTCTCAATGGTGAAGAATCACTGAAAAAAATTCTCGGATCCGGATTCGGATCTTCACCAAAATAGAATCACTTCTTCCTTGTCAAAACACCCAACCTGTCCACCAAGTTTCATCCGAATCCGTAGACAACTTTTTGAGATATCCTGCACACAGACAGACAAACAAACAGACAAGCCAGTAGGTGGGCATGGGTCGCCGAGCATTCGATGACCTTTGACCCCTGATCTGAGTTAATCTAGTACTAAGTACTTACGAAATTGCCATCGAATCGGTTAACCCGTGTATGAGCAAGGGGGCTTTGAATGGTAATTTTGCCCAAACAATGCACTCATTGACCTTTGACCCCTGATCTAGCCAAGATAGGTCAATATATCCTGAAGCAAAGTTGTAGTACCCATTGAGTACTCTGTACCTTTGAACTTTCATTCGTATCGGTTAATCCGTGCAGGAGCAAAGGTGCCTTGAATGGTAATTTCGCCCGAAAAATGCACTTATTGACCTTTGACCCCTGACCTACTCGAGATAGGTCATTATGCAAATGAGCAAAGTTGTAGTACTCATTACGGTCTCTTCTTCTTCTTTCGGCTGGTCCCGTTAGGGGTCGCCACAGCGGATCATCCGTATGATCCGCATAGTGATTTGGCACATGTTTTACGACGGATGCCCTTCCTGACGCAACCCTGGTCGCCTCTTACGACACAGGGATATGGTACACCTATTTTAACCGGGGAATACACCGGCCCAGTACACTGGTACTCATTTCGCCGACCTTGGAAGGATGACAGGCTGAGTCAACCCCCCTGGTGTATTAATTCAGTGGCTCAACGGGGATTGAACTCAGGACCTTTTGGATCCCAAGCCGCTGCCCTAACCACTGTGCCAACACCAGGCTCTAGTACTCATTACGGTCTATAAGCATGTAAAGATTCATTCGATTCGGTTCAACCGTCTTGGAGCTAGTGTACTTTGAATTTTCAGCGGGAATGCTCAAAGGCCCTCGGACACCCAAGTTGAGAGGGTTACCATTTGGAAACTATAAGATAGAGAAAAAAATGGATGTCATATAGCGGATAGGGAATCACCTTAAGATTATGCATACCAAATCTCATCGAGTTCCATGGACTGATAACTACTCGGTATCAATTTGAATGAAAAGTACCGAAAATGCGGTTTGAAATCGGAAATCCCCAAAGTTCGAGGGGGTGCTGTGGGTGAACAAAGATATAAATCGAAAATCCGGCTCTATCGTTTGTGCACAATGCCTTCCCGATGATTAGTGTGAATTTTCATGACCATCTGACCATAACCCTAGGAATAGCATTTGGCGCGAAGGCACCTCCAGCTCTCGCATATTATCGATTTTTGCCCTTTGACCCCTGACCTAAGCAATATCGGTCAATATGTCCTGAGGCAAAGTTGTAGTAATCATTGCATGCTATGAACCTGCAAAGTTTCATTCAGATCGATGCACTCACCTGGTCACTAGGGGGCCTTCAATTTTCGGGCATACCCCATTTGTAGGGGGCGCTGCGAGTAAACTATTCCATATATCACAAAAACCGGAATTTATTTAGTAGAGCATCACCTGTAGATCATTCGTGCCAAATTTCATAAGCCTACATGGGATAATGGCTTTCGGAATTGATTTCGCGTGAACGGTACCGATTTTGAAGGTTTTTCTGCTGTTGCTAGGGTACCAAAGCATCCCTCGCAACCATCACAATTTCCAAAGCACAAGGTCATAAGATGTACCTACCACCCGAGTTTGGTCAAAATCCGCCCACGTTTATTACCAATTATGCGGATGACAAACGAACAAACATCCAAACAAACAGACAGAATTACTGACAATAAGGGTCACCTATTTCGGCGACCCAACAATAAGGGTCACCTATTTCGGCGACCCAACAATAAGGGTCACCTATTTCGGCGACCCAACAATAAGGGTCACCTATTTCGGCGACCCAACAGAAAGGGGTGCAAACATAACCTTTTTCACCTTCGGTGCTGGAGGTAATTCGAGTTACGATAAAGCTATAAATGAATCGCACCTCAGACCTATACAGAGCAATCAAAATGGCTGCGATTTGATTTTGAAGCCCCTCCATAAACGGGGGAAGCAGTACCCCGAACAGACAGACACTGAAGGAGACTATTATAGTGTAGATACCGAGCAAGGACCTGCAGAACATCCACACAATGTAAAATGTGACTTCAAGACCTCAACTCCACCTCTCCTCACAAACCCCAAATTTACTGCGTGTTTCTAGTTCGGGTTCGTTTTAAAACTTATGCTAATTGGTCAGTATTCGTCGGTGTTTTCATATTGGGTTTCCTTGAGGCAGACCCTTTGATCGTGGTATTGTATTTTCTACTTATTACCTTCAGTTTTTTTTCTTTTCACCACAATCCCACAATCCCTCCACCACTCTTTCAATTCCTCCCAACTACACCCTTCGTTTCATGTCTTGAAATAATAATAAAAATAAATGTTTTCCCTTCTTACCTTCTTCTACCGTCTTCTCTCTGCCCTCGCCCCCCCCCCCCACCGCTCTGTCTGCTATCTGTCCTCCCCATAATTCTGCAAGGCGTTCAAGGTCTGCCAAAACCCCCCTTCTGCTAAAACTACCAAAATCACGAATCACTGCTCACCTTCACTCTTTCATCCCTATTTTTTCCCCGCCTCTGGAAAAATTTCCACACTCTCTTCAATCCCACTCTTCCCTCCAGGTCTTCAAAACAGCTGTTCACCATCATCTCTTATCTTCCCCCGTTCAAAACCATGATCTTTTCTACCTCCGTTAATCCAGCCCAAACCCACCTCCTTCAAATTCCCTGCTTTCCTTCCTGAAAGTCCTTCTGGTGTCCATCTTGTTTTCCCCGTGTATCCCGCCCCAACCCTCTCCCTTATTCTGATGTGTCTGTTCCTCACTGTTCTGTGTATCCCTCTCCCACCCCTCTTGTCTCCTGCTCGCTTTGTTGTACGTTCTGTGTGTTAGCTCTTTTACAAGCCTCGACATTGTATACAAAAATAATAAACTGTAGGAGGAGTAGTAAGACAAAGAAACAAACACACAAACACTAGTCCGTGAATTATAGTAAGGATGTGTAGATATTAAGAGAATGTGTAAGAGAGAACAGGAGAAGGATCTGGAGATGGTAATAGATACGGGAGGTAAGCAGGCAGCACAGTGCCAGTCAGCTGTAGGTAGAGCAAATACGGTTTTAGGCTGTATAAGGAGGGGGATCAATTATAAATTAAAAGAGGTGGTGTTAACATTGTACAGGAATTTAGTGAGGGCCACATCTAGAATATTGTGTGCAGTTTTGGTCACCACAGTAGGACATAGATGCCATCCAAAGTGTTCAGCACAGGGCTACTGGATTGATTCCGGGCCGAGCTAGACTCAGCTATGAGGAGCGGTTGAAGGAGACGGGGTTTTATTCACTAGAAAGGAGGCGGTTATGAGGAGATATGATAGAGATGTTTAAGATAATGAAAGGTACAGATAAAATAAGTCCAGATGAATTATTCAACAGCGTAGACAGAGATCGGACCAGGGGCCATAGCCTGAGAGTAAAGAAGAGGAGAGTTAAGATGGTAGTAAGGTAGGGGACTTTCACTCGGAGAGTAGTTAATGCATGGAATGGTCTCCCTGGAAAGGTAGTGGCAGCAGAAAAAGTAGTGAAGTTTAAATCAGAATTAGACAGGTACCTGGAAGTTATGGAGATAGAGGGAAATAGGGATGTTGATAAGACTTTTAGGTAGTTTGAGTATTGATGGGTGATTGTGTACGGAGTGCTGTTGGTGGGGGTCTTGTGAAGGGGGTTGTGTGGTTGATGTTATGTGGTTGGTGTTGTGTGTTTTTAATCAAGCCCATACCCCCTCCCCAAGGGGAAGAAAAGGAAAATTAAAAATAAAAATAAGAAGTAAAAAATTATAAAAAGAAACACAAAGCAAATTTATTACCTTCGCATTCTGCGAAAGGTTATGTATTGGTCGCTGTGTATTTATTTATTTATTTATTTATTTATTTGTGAATGTGTGTGTGTGTGTGTGTGTGTGTGTGTGTGTGTGTGTGTGTGTGTGTGTGTGTGTGTGTGTGTGTGTGTGTGTGTGTGTGTGTGTTTGTTATTCGCATAACTCAGAAAGTATTAAATCAAATCGCTTGAAATTTTGTGTGATGATGGGTTATTATCCAAGGAACGTTTGATTAGATTTTGGGAGCGATCGGGTCAAAGGTCAAGGTCAAGGTCACGGAAAGGTCAAATTCGTATTTTTACCATAGCGCGGTCAATTTTGATCTAATTGGCATGCAACCGATGTCAAAATGTTCAGAATTCATTGCCCAATCTTGTGATGGGCGACATGACACAATTACGTCATTACCCTTGTTTTTAAAAGAAAATGTCCCAAATCCTGGCATTATAATTAGTACCAAAATATATGTTTGTGGGAGATGCCAATGATTATTATCTTGCCAAAACGAAGTTTTTGCAAGATATGTTAGTCAGCTTGTATGTTTTTTTTATTTGCTTGTTATTCGCATAACTTAAAAAGTGTTAAACCGAATTGCATGAAATTTGGTGGGATGATTGGTTATTAGCCAAGGACCATTTGATTAGATTTTGGGAACAATCGGGTCAAAGGTCAAGGTCAAGGTCATGAAAAGGTCAAAATCGTCTTTTCACCATATCGCGGTCACTTTTTATCCAATTTGCATGAAACTAATGCCAAAATGTTCAGAATTTAGTGCCCAATCTTGTGATATGCAACTTGACACAATGACGTAATTTCCCTTACTCGCGGTTGGGGGTCAAAGGTCAGGGGGGGTCACGACCTTGCAGATGTGCGTATTTTTATCATAACGCAGTCAATTCTTATCCGATTCGTATAAAATCAGCACCAAAATGCTCCTTGTTCTGTTCCCCACACTCTTATGCCAAGAACAAAACAGTAGCGGCGGCGAAGGTCTATGCTCTCTACGAGTGCCCGTTCTAGTTTATTTATATTTATTTCATTGATTAAAAACTTCTTTTTTGCATTTTCTTTCTTGGATCTTGTGTGGATGGGTTGGTGTGGTGTTCGTGCAGGCATGATGGGCTGAATGGCCTCCACCTGTGTTGGATGTCCTTGTTCCTGATTCCTTGTATAATCGTGTATGCCACCATAGATGCTTATTATGACGTCAGGGCAGTGTTCAGGTGCAACACGCGTACTGGATGGATATTCAAAATGTATAAATCATCGCATATTTTGAAGAAAAGAAGAAAAAAATAAACTTCATCCAAACATCGAATATAAAGAAGAGATCACGAGTGAAAGACAATTTCATTTTTCTGCTCTGTTGGAGAACTTGTGAATGAGGCCAACATATTGATGGCAGAGCTTGGGGCCAGGCTGCTTTGAATTGCTGCATAATTTAGAGTGAAGATATGAAAGGGAGGAGGAGGAGGAGGAGGAGGAGGAGTGGGAGGATGGGATAAAGGAATGGAAGAACTCAAAATGTCCTCCATTCACTTTGCTTCCCTGATGGCCTGAAGGAAAATATTTCTGTCAATCACAAGCGATGAACATATGACATTGTCGTGGAACCTTCGGAGTTCTTCACAAAGCTGTTCGGATTTCATCCTCTTCCAGCGAGGATCAGCATGATGATTTCAGATATTTCAGAGACAAATGAAGTGATGATTTATCACTTAGAGAACGTGCACAGCATTAATGTTTCATCACATTGTTGAGGGACTACAATACAATATAATGGCTCATCATTTTATCAGAAGATCATGCAGTCATCTGGTTGAATGAAGATCATGTCAAGTCACGTCTCGTGTCGAATCAATATCATGTGAGCCATCAAATTAAAGGTGAGCGTTAAAATCTGGTTATATTGTCCGACAGGATGGTGCGGAGGTGGCACACCTGACTTGCCTTTGGGCTTTGTACAAGGAATAACAAAGAAATTTGATGCACGACGAGGCCATTTGACCCATCATGCTTGTGCTACACCAACACCAGATTAAACGAGACAGCATCTGAAAATGCAAAGCACGTCCACGTCAGTTTTGTACTCGAACTAAACTTGATGACAATGACAGTTTTAATAAAACATGTACATTTTATTAATTTGTGTTCTCCATGTTCTTCAAATAAAGGGTTGTTGAAGATTTCATGACAAAATCTCAATTAGTCAAACAGTAATGGCCTGGACACACACACACACACACACACACACACACACACACACACACACACACACACACACACACACACACACACACACACACACACACACACACACTGATTGCAAAGCCACAGGAAACTCCTTCCACCACCCCCAAAAAAAGTGCTAATAAATCCGGCAAGCTGATGACCATTTCATTGGTGGGGGGTTGCTGTGGGGGGATGGAGTTGCCAGGCTCAACACCAGGAGGTTGAAATGTTTTTGTTTTTGTTTGTTTTTTAAAAAAAAATTGCAAGAGGTTGTAAAAATGCAGTCTGTCACACTTTTCTCATCTCGTTTGGGTCTAGTGCGGGTTTCATTCCCAACCTGACTACAAGCTGTCGGATTGGTATTTCACACTCAAGGCTTCGCATGACAAAGTGTGAGGTCTCTCCGGTGGACGTGAAGCCTGGAATCCTATGTGCTGGCATCACCTGGTGAACGTTAAACATCCCGCAGTGTCTCTAACGAAAAGTCGACGAGTTATCACCGACACACCCTCAACAAATTACAAAATTCCTCGTCATGCCTGACTATCGGGTTCATGAAGGACTTGGATTGAAATCGTGCTGTATCATTTGCTGGCACACATTACGGATTCAACACGAGCCAGTTGATTTGACATTTTTTTTTACATTCTGCTCGCATCCGAATTGCCTGGTTCAACTGAACACTGTGGAATCTCCATGTTTACAGCTCGATCTCTGACACCATCAAATCCTCCCGAAACATTGCCACATTGCCATGTTGTCCTTTGTTTTTTTTGTCCAACCTCCATTTAACAGGTGCGTAAAAATGTCCCATGCTATGTCTCTACTGAGATAACCCAAGTAGCAGCATTTGATTTAATAAATGGGATGTTGTGAGTTTTGCAGAATTGGATGTAGATGTGACAGCGGAGTTTATCATGAATGTTATTTTATTTATTTATTTATTTATTTATTCGTTCATATGCCGCCTGCAGCTGCTGGCTGAATCATTTTTCTAGGGGTGCAGCTGTGCCACTGATGTAATGCCCGTGTTAGCTGTTGGTACTCATTATGCCGACCTCAGAAATGACAGGCTGAGTCAACTCACCTGGTGTTAATTCAACGGAGAGACAAGGCCTTGAAGTCAAGACCCTTGGATCTTAAGCCACCCCTTTACCGTTAAGTCAAGACCAGGCTGATACATTGAGGAAATCACATGTAAATTGAGTAAATTAGACGTCGATTGAACTGTTCATCCAAAAGGAAGAATGAAGAACTAGTCTTAATGCTGGTGTAGGCTCGTGTCGATCTGCGTTGGCGGACGGTAGAACAACGGATTGAATGAACAGGGAGTTAGGTGCTGCTGCGCTGAATTAAGCAGCAGTTTTAGTCTGATCTGATTTTTTTCCAAGGTGTGAAACCCAGGAGCAGAGCAGACAACTCAAAGGTGAGGAAACTACCATTCTGAGCTATCCTTCCACCTACTATCCCTGTGTTGTATTAATATATATAGAGTTGTCGTATCGTACAGTGGTCTTCGACAGTGTGAATAGAGTACACATCACCAACGACGGTTTGGTTTCTTGATGCTGCACCACAATGTCATTATGCAGTCAGAACAAGGTGGAATCTCCAAGCGAAATATCTGCCATTTGGAAGGACCATTTGTACGAATGTTGTTGAAACGGTTCATTTTCAGCTGGATGGGGTCCCATTGGTAATTTGTGTGACATATGACAGCGAGAATGTTATGGTAATAAAATTTTATATGTCATTTGAGTGTGCGGAGGAAGCGAGAATGACCTTTTTTTTTTTCTTCCAAATAGTGGTTATTGCCTACCATTGTTGACAGTTGGGCCAGTTGTGGAGATGATTGCGAGTGATGTGAATGCTGATTCTCAGAAAGGGTGCTCTCAGACCCTTCTCACATCCAACACACAACATTATTTGTTGCACTGAATTGCTGTTAGGTAATGAGTTTAGCCTTTATTAGCGTGGCTACAACATGTTGACCTCAATACCTGATTGCAACTCATAATGTGCATGTTAAGGTGCCATTAGAACGCACCATGACCACACTGTTTCACACAACGAGTGGCTGTGCAATCAACACAGAGCGCCACACAATGTCGCCCAAACCCGTGTTGCATTCTCATCTCAGCCGATGTGACTCAGCTTCAAATCTTATATACTTACATCATGTATTTGTCCATTAATTGTTTGTTATAATGTCCTTGTAATTCACCTGAAAGTCCTCCCGAGGTTTCTGAAGGGTACACTCAGTCCACCATCAACCCCCTTCTGGTGAAACTCCCGAAATCCAGGATCACCTACTCACCTCCACTCATTTGTTCTTTTTTCTTTTTTTTTGTTCCTGCCTGGAGAACCAACTTTCATATCCTCTTCAATCTCATTCCTCCCTCCAGGTCTTCAAGATAGATGTTCACCACCATCTCAGATCATCCCCAATCCAAAACTATCATCTTTTATACCCTCATTAATTAACCACACCCCCCCCCCAATCCTTCCAAATTTCCAGTTTTTCCCTCTTGAGTGTTTCCTTCTGTACCCATCTTGTCTACGCCATGCGTTCTTTCCTGCTGCGCCAATGTCTTTTGGCCATTTGTCCAAGTCTCCCTCTCTCTTGCCCTTCAACATTACTATTAGTGTTCTCGTTCTCTCGTTCTGTCTCTGTCTCTGTCTCTGTCTCTGTCTCTGTCTCTGTCTCTGTCTCTGTCTCTGTCTCTGTCTCTGTCTCTGTCTCTCTCTCTCTCTCTGTCTCTCTCTCTCTCTCTCTCTCTCTCTCTCTCTCTCTCTCTCTCTCTCTCTCTCTCTCTCTCTCTCTCTCTCTCTCTCTCTCTCTCTCTCTCTCTCTCTTTCTCTCTCTCTCTCTCTCTCTCTCTCTCTCTCGCCTGGTGGTTGGCTTAGTGGTTCGGGTGCCTGGCTTAGGATCCTATGGTCTTGAATTCGAATCCCGTTGGCTGCTGAATTAACACCAGGTAGGGTTGACTCAGCCTGTCCTCCTTCTGAGGTTGGCGAAATGAGTACCAATGCACTTCTTCTTCTTGCCTACGGCAGCTTAGCTGCCGGGGTAGCTATCATTTATTGAAGTGTGACTGTGTCGCTGAAGCAGTGCCCCTCTACCAGTACACACACTGGAACTGGTACTCATTTTGCCGACCTCGGTAGGATGACAGGCTGAGTCGACCCCCGGGTGTATTAATTCAGCTGCTAACGGGGCTTGAACTCAGGACCCTAGGACTCCAAGCCACAACCCCAACCACTGAACCAACACCAGGCTTACCAATGTACTGGTGGAGAGGCACAGCATCAGTGGCACAGCTATGCTTCCAAGAAATGATAGCTACCTGTCAGCGAAGCTGCCATACGCAAGAACAGAACAGTTATGTCCTGATCCGTTCAGTGTCTAGCTAGCTCTTCCACGAGCCTCGACTGTGTATACAAAAAAGTATGTTGATATCAACTAATGTCTCTGTCCTCGTTGCATGTGATTTATGTTTAATTTCCAAGATGATCCTTGTATCAATCTAGAAATAATTCAATAAAACATAATATTTTAATATAGAGCCGGCAGGATAAACTAAAGGTTTGTACATTTGCCTCTGATCTATCTCGCCAGGGTTTGAATCTCGATCCAGCTATAAACTACCATCCTCGTGTTTCGCAGGTAGGGCGTTACATGAATGTATGTCTGCACCACCACTCGGATGAGTAATAACCCGAGCTTCCCATCTGCCAACATTAGTTGGTGGACGTTAAAGATCCCACGGTGTCTTTCACGAAGATTAAGAGAGCTATCTCCGGCACCCTGAACAAATCCCCAAATTCCTGCACCCTTGGTCGGGTATCCTGCCTCAGAGTGATGGCCCCTTCCAGGATTTTAATCCCTCGCCAATAAACTGCTGCGGTAGGACTGACGCTCTGCACATGGTGGGTGCATCCAATCTATTAATACAGTCTCTGTACCCACTGCCTGTCATTGCTTTAACATCTTGGCCTTGATGCCTTTTTGGAAATGTTGAGGATAATTACACAACAGCCCGGTAACTATCCACACAATTCCTATGATGGAAACAGTAATTATCTCAAAATTTTCACAGCAATTCTAAAGTGCAATCAATTGATGGTACAACATAGTGGGCTTCAAAATGACTGATGTATCTTGAGTACTGTATATTGATTTTATAATGTACTTTTATTTTACCAGCATATTTATTTCAACAATGGCTATCGATTCGATTGTCAGTCATCGTTATTATCCCTGATTTTGTTGTGGCATGTATTATGTTATGTGCACGAACAGAGGCTACCCAGTACTGCTCGGGAAGGTAGGGATGGGCGGGGAAGTGGCAGGGGGAGGTGGAGGGGGTCCCCGGCGCTGCCCGTCTGGGTGCAGACCTTTTGCTAGTGGTGGTTTCGGGTGGTGTTGGACATTGAAAAGCTATGGAGTCATTGTATTCATGGTGGTTACCTTTTGCCTGCGGGCCAGCAACAGCACGACTGAACTCCACATCCCAATATACACTTGATAGAGGCCTTTGGTGGCCTCAAAACAGACTCAAGGCCAATGTGTGGTAGCTATAAACATTGCCCAGATTCTGAAGTACCCACACCAAAAATGTGGGGTCTGGAGGTGCTATGGTTCGGCCGTGAAAGAATAACTAACAAACAAACAAACGCACAAACAAACACTTGCAAAATATGTATGATAGATTGGTGCTCTATTAATCTTTGTAATACCAAGCATGGTAGTGTACAAGTATCATATTATTGTGGTAAGAGCCTTTTCATGTGTCATAATTACTTCTCTAACACCACCCACCTCCTCCTAACTCATTGTTTGCCCCTGTGCCCTCTGTCTCTTCTCATCCTCCCATGTAAAGTTGGACTCTGCAGTGACTCAGTGACAGCAAAAACGTTGTGCTTATGCAGTCATTAATTATAATTCTTGTAAAACAACTTTTGCTCCTCCAAAAAAGTTTCGTGAAACTTCCATGCTCTTGCTCATTGAAAATACATCTCATGCAAAAATGACTTTCAACTTAGATCCAGCCATTAGTTTGCATTGTTATGACAAGATTTTTGGGTTTTATACACCTTTGTATGGGATTCTATTTTTACATCATTTACTTCTTCCAACTTCTTCTCATGGCAATTGATTTCCAGTCATAACTTGTGATATATACATAGTCTGCGAAACACTGATCCACATAATCAAAGGATTAACTATGTCGATCAGTGTAAACCAGGTGATTCCATTTCCCGAGCTGATCCGTGACGAACTCATCTAATATCTAGCCATCGCTGTCTCGAACAGGTATTCATTCATTCATGTCAGACCTCTATCTTATAACCATAGCATTCCAATTATAAACTGACAATGGCTGCACAAATGTTGAAACGTCCAGTGATGTTTTAGTTCGTGGCTCAACATTAATAAGGACACTCAGGTATTGCAAAGCATGCGATAAGATGGAACGAAAGTAATAACTTTGCTTTTGCAAGAATGTGACATCCATGATGTTGTAAAAACTTGCACAATCAAATAAATGAGTGATTTTGCAAATGTGCGATGAAGATGCTCACAAAAATTGAAAATGTTTTCCAACAATATGTGTAGATATATATATACATGTGGGAAAACTATGTACCTTGCCCAGGAATCAAACCCAGGTCCTCTGGTGAACCATAGGTGAACCATATCAGTGCTCTGCCATCTGAGCTATCTGAGCAACCCACCATCTGAGCTATCTGTGCGACCCACCATCTGAGGTATCTGGGCGACCCACCATCTGAGGTATCTGGGCAACCCACCATTTGATGTATCTGGGCACCCCACAATCTGTGCAATCTGGGTGACCCACCAGCTGAGCAATCTGGGCGACCCACCACCTGAGTTAACTGGGTGACCCACCAGCTGAGATATCTGGGTGACCCACCATCTGAGCTATCTGAGTAACCCACCAGCTGAGCTCTCTGGGCGACCCACCATCTGAGCAATCTGGGTGACCCTCCATCTGAGTTATCTGGGTAACCCACCATTTGAGCTATCTGGGTGACCCACCATCTGAGCGACCCACCAGCTGAGCTATCTGGGTGACCCACCATCTGAGGTATCTGGGTGACCCACCATCTGAGGTATCTGGGCACCCCACAATCTGAGCAATCTGGGTGACCCACCATTTGAGCTATCTGGGTGACCCACCATCTCAGCTATCTGGGCACCCCACAATCTGAGCAATCTGGGTGACCCACCAGCTGAGCAATCTGGGCGACCCACCACCTGAGTTAACTGGGTGACCCACCAGCTGAGATATCTGGGTGACCCACCATCTGAGCTATCTGAGTAACCCACCAGCTGAGCTCTCTGGGCGACCCACCATCTGAGCAATCTGGGTGACCCTCCATCTGAGTTATCTGGGTAACCCACCATTTGAGCTATCTGGGTGACCCACCATCTGAGCGACCCACCAGCTGAGCTATCTGGGTGACCCACCATCTGAGTTATCTGGGTGACCCACCATTTGAGCTATCTGGGCGACGCACCGCTGAGCTATCTGGGTGACCCACCATTTGAGCTATCTGGGCGACCCACCATCTGAGCTATCTGGGCACCCCCCCCATCTGAGCTATGTGGGTGACCCACCAGCTGAGCTATCTGGGTGACCCACCATTTGAGCTATCTAAACGACCCACCATCTGAGCTATCTGGGTGACCAATCATCTGTGCTATCTGGGCGACCCACCATCTGAGCTATCTAAACGACCTACCATCTGAGCTATCTGGGTGACCCACCAGCTGAGCTATCTGGGTGACCCACCAGCTGAGCTATCTGGGTGACCCACCAGCTGAGCTATCTGGGTGACCCACCAGCTGAGCTATCTGGGCGACCCACCATCTGAGCTATCTGGGCAACCCACAATCTGAGCAATCTGGGTGACCCACCAGCTGAGCTATCTGCGTGACCAACCATTTGACCTATCTGGGCGACCCACCATCTGAGCTGTCTGGGTGACCCACCATCTGAGCTATCTGAGTAACCCACCAGCTGGCTATCTGGGCGACCCACTAGCTCAGCAATCTGGGTGACCCATCAGCTGAGCAATCCGGGTGACCCACCATTTGAGCTATCTGGGTACCCCACAATCTGAGCAATCTGGGTGACCCACCAGCTGAGCTATCTGGGTGACCCACCATTTATCTGGGTGACCCACAATCTGGGCAACCCACCAGCTGAGCAATCTGGGTACCCCATCAGCTGAGCTATCTGGGTGACCCACAATCTGAGTGACCCATCAGCTGAGCTATCTCGGTGACCCACCATTTGAGCGATCTGAGTGACCCACCATCTGAGCTATCTGGGCGACCAATAATATGAAGTATCTGGGCGACCCACCATCTGAGTGACCCACAGCTGTGAGCTATCTGGGCAACCCACCATCTGAGTGACCCACCAGCTGAGCTATCTGGGTGACCCACCAGCTGAGCTATCTGGGTGACCCACCATCTGAGCTATCTGGGCGACCCACAATCTGAGCAATCTGGGCGACCCACCAGCTGAGCTATCTGGGTGACCCACCATCTGAACTATCTGGGCGACCCACCATCTGAGCTATCTGGGCGACCCACCATCTGAGCTATCTGGGCGACCCACCATCTGAGCTATCTGGGCAACCCACAATCTGAGCAATCTGGGTGACCCACCAGCTGAGCAATCTGGGTGACCCACCAGCTGAGCAATCTGGGTGACCCACCATCTGAGTGACCCACCATCTGAGCTACCTAGGCAACCCACCATCTGAGTGACCCACCAGCTGAGCTATCTGGGTCACCCATCATCTGAGTGACCCCCAGCTGAGCACACATCTGAGACCTACATCAGAGGGACTCAGCAAATGCTTGAGGCCCATATGAATCAACATCATCGTCCAGCTTATGAAGAGGCTTTGAACTCTGCTGTGTATACGCACTTGAACCTGCATGGTCACAGCTTTGATACCAGTCAATTGGTCACCTTAGAAACAGAGAAAAAAAGTGGTTTGCTCGAGGTTTAAAGGAATCCATTTGGGCAAGAGTTGAATCACCATCTTTCAACAAAAATGGCTGTTTGCGATTTAATTTGTCACGTATGTGGGACAAATCTATAACATTTCTTCCACGCCGTCTGCAATCATCACGTGATGCCCACATTGGTTTGCAGACCAACTCACCTTACCAACGGCTGAGGTCACGTGGTGATGCTCAAGCTTCTTCTTGACTTTAACACCTGCCGTGACCAAGGCGGGTGGATGCTCGCCAAAACGTTGGCTTTATCGACTAGTAAGCAGCCTTTTTCAATTATAAACTTTTACTATTTTAATTCGACTGGATGAATAATAACAATCTGCACCAATTTGTTGTAACGTCTTAATTAACATACATACATACATACATACATACATACATACATACATACATACATACATACATACATACATACATACATACATACATACATGCCTGGTGTTGGCTTAATGGCTAGGGTGGTGGGTTTGGGATCCGAGGGTCCTGAGTTCAAATCCTGCTCAGCTGTTGAATTAATACCAGGTGGGGTTAACTCGGCCTGTCATCCTTCCGAGGTCGGCAAAATGAGTGCCAGCTTTCTGGTATCCTGTGTCGGAGTGGCGATACATCCAGGATTGTGCGCAATTGCCAAGGAGACTGCATCAGCAGCACCAACGCTCTGCACAGAGTATGGTCCCAATGGGTGGATGGATACATACATATGCATGCAGTAGACCCTTCGTATTCACGAGTTTCACACATTTGTGGATCGGTAAATGTATAGCAATTCTTAATTTTTGATGCATTGACCTCCAGTATTAATGAGTATGTGAGCCCCCATCACTCGACTCCCACATCGACTCCCACCCACCCAACCACGAACATTGGAACCATGAAAGGGGGGAGGGGGTGCACAGACATTGATACTGTATAGTATTGTCAGACCCTGCTATCCACGGATTCACTATTCATTCGGACCCCGTGTATTCGCGGGTGTGACCTGATTCGACATTCGTGGTTCACATATTTGTGGTTTTTTTTGTGTTTTTTTTTAACACTTCAGGAATGGTCTCCTATATCCATCTGGGAAATTGGAAATCAGCCAGCATCAAAGCACTACATTGAAAAGGTGCAACAACGGATCTCCTTTACCACAGCCCAATTAGCTTACTGTACTTCCAATCATCAGCAAGGTCCTGGAATTCATCATCACAGTTGACATAAAATCATTCCTTTTCTCCAGCAGCCTCATCTAAGATCATCAATTCGGATTCAGATCTGCTCACTCTACCTTGGACATGCTGCTTCAACTCTCCCAACAATCGATGGAGGCCCTCAACACCAGACATGAGATCAGGGTCGTCCCTCTGGACATATCTCAAGCTTTTGTTACAGTCTGGCATCCTGCACTGCTCTCCAAACTGTCTGCCTATGGAATCCAAACCCAACTCCACTCTTGGATTACTGACTTCCTCCACTCTCATAGCCAACGTGTCGCTCTCAACGGAACCCTTTAATGTCCTCTCCTGTCAAGGCTGGCGTACCCCAAAGCAGTTTTCTTGGTCCAATATTATTCCTAATCTTCATCAATGATCCCACTGACACTTTGGAAAATCCTCTTTATCCCTTTGCTGAAACCTTCACTCCTTGCCGTGACATCTCTCATCTTTCTGACAGACAGGCAGCAGCCTCTTCCTGCTCCTCAAACCTTGACAAAAATCACAAACTGGTCAAACAAAATTTTGTTTATGTATCCATATTGTCCACCCTTTGTGTTTTACCTTACCCCTCATCGTTACCTGCATCCTTTGTTTGTCCGACTCCGACTACTTTCTCCCTCTGCCCTGTTGTTCTTGTTTCCCCTTTCTCCTGCTGTTCCCTTTGTTATGTTGTCCTACTTTGTTCTGTGTAATCGTTCTTCCACGAGCCTAGATCATGTTAAAAACAATGTAAATTTTTTTTAACAATGTCCCGACGTTCGCGCCATTTTTCAGGAATGTATCCCCCGCGAATAGTAGGGTCCAACAGCACTGTATTTGGTTCCCAAGCCGTAAACACCTCGCTGCATCTCTCGACTCCCTATCCTGAACTTGTAATCTCCATTAATCATGGCCTCCAAACATAAAATAAGTGGGAACGATGAGTCTGCTGGTCGAGGCAGAAGAGAGATGAATTTAAGTGCAAAAGTGAATGTGTTAGGCTGGCAACACGTGTGAGTGCCAGTGTGGGTGCGAGTGCATCTGCAGTGGATATGAATCATCCTTCTGACTACACCACCACCATCGTTATCATATCATCATTATCAAATGTCAAGAAAAAACACAATGTTCTGTGCACTGTACTGCCATTCATTGATTTTAATTATTGTTCTTAAACGGGATCAAGTAGAGCCGCTGGTGTGGCCTTTACTACGGGTCAAGTAACTACGACACAAGACCACACGGAGTAAGTCTCCAATGACCAGAATGTCAAGAAACTGCATAGGCAACCCAAGACCACTCAAGACCCCTCGATAATTGATTGGATTGAGGACATTATCTCCATCTTTCAGGCACATCCTTTGTCGAAATAACAACAAGCTGATTTTGTATTTTCTCATCTGGAAGGGAGTGCACGAGAGGAAATAAGGTATGGACTTACTAATGTTCATAGTAGTCCTGAAGCCATCTTCAAAGATGGCTTCAGGACTACTGAAGATGGCTTCATGGGGTTGACTCGCCTGGTGTTGGCTTAATGGTTAGGGTGGCTGGCTTGGCGGAAGTAAAGAGGAATGAAAGAGTGAAGGTGAGCAGTGATTCTTGATTTTGGCAGTTTCACCAGAAGGGGGGTTTTGGTGGACCTTGAGTGCCCTGCGGAGATATAGGGAGGACAGATAGCAGAGAGAGCATGGGGGGAAAGGCAAGAGAGGAGACGGTAGAAGACAGAAAGACCACTGACCTGCTTGTGGTGATAGACTGAGAGACCCAAAGACTCAGCCTCATCGCGGGAGATACTAATGATCCTAAAAGATACCAATGATCGTCATCGGCTAAACGAGTGTGCAAATAAGGCAAAGATTAGATATATAATGACTGAATGCATTGGCCACAGACAGACAGACACCAAATGGCATATTTTAGGATGATGGCAAGGTTGAGGTGAATTCTTAATTTTTTAGAATAAATCGCTTGCAGTGTACTCTAACAGCCTGGTGTTGGCTTAGTGGTCAGAGTGGCTGGTTTGGGATCTTAGGTTGATTTGCTGGTCTTACAGTCCTGAGTTCAAGCAAGCCCTGTTTTCTACTGAATTAACACCAGGTGGGGTTGACTCAGCCTGATCATCCTTCTGAGGTTAGTGAAATGAGTACCAGTGTCTTGGTATAGGGGCACAGCATCATTGGCATAGTTGTGCCCCAACAAAATGATAGCTACCCGGCAGCCAAGCTGTCATACACAAGAAGAAGAAGTGCACTGCACTGAGTTTTCCTTTTAACTTTTACCTTAATAGAAGAGATATAAAATACTTGGACATTTTTGTCTTGTTGTCTTTATAACATTTCCTGTTAAAGACGACACACATTCTACGATGCTCGCTCCTCGCTTCTTGTGAGCTATCCTGCCACTTCTTATGAGTAACTGTATTGTTTTAATTAATAACCTTACATCAGTATTTGTATGGTCACAAAAATGTTTGGTGGTTGGTATATTCTAAATAACAGTTGGTGGAAGCATATGGAGAGCAAAAGTGACACTAAGCTAGGAAAAACACCCCAAAATAGATCTTCCAACTAATTGGTGACACACCAGAGGGTCATTACCACCTACCATGGCCTACATCCCACCAGCTTCTTATTAAAAGTGCTGTAATCCTCATGTGACTCTGAAGTTAAATCAAACACTTCTGTTACTCTGCCATGCTATGGTAAGCATTCAACTCTTAATTGCTACGATGTAATTGTCAACTATAAACCGACAGTAAACAGATATTAATTGGTTGCGGGTTTTGTACATTTATTTTCCAAGTAATGGAACATGATATAAAATAATTTTATCGTGCAATAAATCATGTTGGACATAATAAGGTTTTTCAAATTTTCTGATTCGCCGGTCTTGCAGTCAAAAATGTGGAAGTAAACGACATCAAAACATAATTAATTTTAACCTTGTTAACACATGAGTAGCTTGAGCAATGGAAAGTAAAGACTTTTCACTGCATATTTCAATTCAATACCTGCACAAACCTCAGTGTATGCAGGACCTGCCAAACCTGTCTGCTTATTTTGCACTCTGAAACACCCACCAATGTTTTCAGGGAATGAAATCACACCTACTCATCTTCCTGGTCTTGGCAAATGAAACAATTTTGGGAATTATTTGTGACTCAACCCAAACATCTTTGATAATCTACATATATATTAGCCTGCAGAAGTATTCACCCCCTCCAAAGTTTTCACGTATTGATTCCACCTGAGCTTATTTCATGATGCTTTCAAATCAAACTTAATATATGGAGTCTTCACAAACGACTCCAAACTGATAAACTCCAAAGTCTGTTCAAAAAATGCAGATATAATGTGAATATGTTAGATTAACACAGAAAATCAGACCATTCTCAGTTGCATAAGTATTCAAACCGTTTACCTAATTAACCCTTTGAGTACGGTGAAATACATCATAAAGATGTGGAACATGTATCACACCACTCAGACTCTACCCAGATCAGGTCGCCCATCCAAACAAGGCAGACAGGCAAGCAGGAAACTGGTTCAGGATGTCAATGTAAATCCAACATTGACTTTGGAAGATCTGTAAGGCTCTATGTCTGAGATGGGGGTCGGTGTTCATCAATCAACAATATCCCATTCCCTTCACAAAGGTTGCCTCTATGGACAGGTGGCAAGAAAGAAGCCATTACTGGAAATGACGCATCTAAAAGCTCATATGAAGTTTGTGAAAAAGCATCTTTATGATACTGGAGGCATGTGGAGAAAAGTTTTGTGGTCAGATGAGACAAAAATTGAACTTTTTGCTCTAAATTCAAAGCGTTAAGTCTGGCACAAGCCTAACACTGCACATCACCCGTCAACACCATCCCTACTGTAAAGCATGGTGGTGGCAGCATCATGTCATGGGGCTACTTTTCATCAGCAGGGACTGTCAACTTATCATGATAGAAGGGGAAATGGATGGTGCAAAGTACAGGAGAATCTTTGAAGTAAACCTGCTTGAGTCAGCCGTGAATCTGAAACTGGGTTGGAGATTCACATTTTTCCAGGACAATGATCTGAAGTACAAAACTAAAGCCACACTGAAGTGGCTGATTAAGAAGAAAGTAAATGTTCTTGAGTGGCCCAGTCAAAGTCCTGACTTGAACCCAATTGAAAATTTATGTTGAGATTTGAAGATTGCAGTCCATCGACGATCCCCATCAAACTTGACAGAACAAAAGCAATTTTCACATGAAGAATGGGCAAAGATTTCACCATCACACTGTGTAAAGATGGTCGAGATCTACCAAAATAGACTCAAAGCAGTGATTGTTGCAAAAGGTGCTTCCTTTTGCAAAAGATGGTATATCTTACTTATCCTGTAGTTAAGGATATCCTCCAGTAAATAACTGGAGATTCAGAAATACTTTTGCAACCAGTGAATTTTGATTTGTACATGTTTTTTGCAGGGATTCCTGACATGTAACCTCCTTCAACTACAAAAGTATTTGGATTTATCTATTCAGTTATGAATAGTTTGGTATTGGTTAATGGTTAAGGTGGCTGGCTTAAGATCTTCGGGTCTTGAGTTTGATACCTTGTCAACCGTTGACTTCACACCAGGTGGGGTGATTCAGCCCAACATCCTTCTGAGGTTGTAAAATGTGTCCCAGCTTACTGGTAACAGGGGGCATTGCATCAGCAGCACAGCTGTGCCCCCAGAAAATGATGCAGCCGAGTTGTCACAGGAATAAATAAAAGTAATGAATGAAAAAGTTATATTGGAAAAATTGTTTCTGCATAATTTTTAATTTATCTAAATGTTGCATCATGGGTTAGGGATGATAAGCTTACTTCTGCAGGCCACTGGATGTGTGAATATGTGTATATGTGAGTAGGGTGAATATACTGGTTCTGGCTCACTTTTCCCCATGTAAATGAATGGGGGATTTTCAGCGATTCATATTTTTTTTCCCTAAAAATAAACCCCCTTTTTATCCCAAGGTATATTTATTTGTCTCCCCTTTTAACCTGGGGACACTTTTTTTTTTCAAATAATCCATGCAATAAGATAAAGATTTGTTCAAGTACTAAAGTGGTAATGTGATTTGTTAAAGGTGATTCGAAAGAAATATCTGAAACGTCTAAGCCTCGGGACACTCTTTATCAAATAACCGATGCATATTGTTTAGCTCACTCATTGAACCTATAAAGATTTGTTCATTCTCAAATTCCTTCAATCGTTTAATTTTCTTTGCACAATAATCCCCATCTAAAATATTGACAAACAAAACATTTGAATCTTTATATTTTTTAAGATACCCCTTTTGTGCCATTACGAAATGATAAACTTCTCTTAATGCTCTTGTTTGACCACCTCCTGAGCCACATATCATTTTGAGATTATAGTAAATTGTTTTTTCATTGTTCAATTGATAACCATCAAAGTTTTCAGTCCATTCAAGGATATTCATTTTTTTCTTTACATCCTCTAACTTACTACTTTTTAAATTGATTCGCTTATTTGTTTTATTTACCTTTGTTTTAGTTATTTTTTTCAATAAGACTTATTTGATATTTTTCACATTCATTATGTTTTCCATTTATATACCAAGACTGAGATTTTCTCCACTCTTTAGTTTGATTAATACTTGGTTTGACCATTTATATATTGCAAAAAAATGCGGCGGTAGCCCTTAAAAAACCCTAACCCATCTTCCCATCGTTAAAACACAATCTATTCTATTCACTCTATCATACAATATCCATATGGAACACAATCTATTCCATTATCTAAAATAAATCTCTTATCATCAAAGGCTCCTAATGCCTTTTTATTTACTTCTTCACTATATATATATATATATATATGTTATGTTTATAACTTCTTATTGTATTCATTTTCCTATATTCTTCTTTCTTATTCATCAAACAATTATAATAATTTCTAAAAGTTATTGATTTCTTTATTACATATTTCTTTATTCCCTTTGACCTCTTATCAATCTGATCACCATACTTATAAGCATATGCCTTTGCTCTCAATCCAATAAGCTCACTCATTACTTTTCCACCAAACTCATCCTTAAACTTACCAATAACCTTTTCATTATTTTTGGAAAATAACTCACTCTTCTTGCTGAAATTACTTGTATCATATACTCCAATATTTTTCTTCATATCTTTATAAACATCATCAGTTTTTATATCTAGGATAAAACTATCAGTGTCCATATACAACAATGAAACATTTTCACAATACTCTTTCTTTAAGTCATTATACAAATAATCATACATCAATATCTTTGATAAATCAAGAACTGCTGTTCCAATATAAATTGGTTTATCCATTACAATACTTTCCTTTTTCATATGAATTGCAGAAAAGTTCTCTGAAAAAACCTCTTCTCTCTCAAAACTTGGTTTATTTATCAATCTTGAAGCTTCTTTCCAAGATGTTGCAAATCTAATGTTTTGCCTGTTTCTAACATTTTCCATAGTCTTTCCAAATACAGCATTATTCATTAATTTATAAAAGTCCCCTTCAAATTTTACTTTTGTATTTGCTCTCATATCTGTATTGAATTGAATATACTTTTTCACCCAAGGACTTTGTTTAAATTTTAAAACTCTATGAATTTTAGCTACTCTCAATCCTTCTCTCAAAAACTGTTTTAAGCTTCTCTGATGCAAAACATATCCCTCTTTATCATAGAATGTTGTTAATAACTTTTCTGTTGATTTGCCTTTAATATTAAAACTTTTATGATAATCACTGAACCATTCTTTCTTTGGGGTTTCTTTCTCACATGCAAAAGGAAGGTCTTTATGCTTATTATGAAGATCACTCGGGTACCTCAAATCAACTTCAAAATAATAACCTTCTTCTTCGTCATTCAATTCCTCTTGAGAAGAAATAACAATATTCATCAAAGCCTTTTCATAATCCTTTTCTTCCACCCACTCTAATTTACCATAAGGCAGAGATTGAGACATTGCCCATCCATACAAATTATTAGCATCAAAATACATCAAATAATTACTATCTTTTTCACTATCATAATTTGGAAGATATTTATTATTTGCTTTAGCATATCTTTTTGAACATACTTGTGATATTCCACCTCTCTTGGACTTCTCAATCATCAAAAGCATATCAACATCACTGATTAAATCTATATCTTGTTTTGTCATTTTCAACATTGCACTCCAAGCTAAACCAGGAGCTGTGAAATAGTGGGCAGGATCTAATCCATAACAATTTTTATTATGACAGAGTGATCTAAAAGCTTCAAACACATCAGCTAACAATAAAACATCTGTTTTTAGATATAAATCATGATATTCTCCAAGGTTCTTTATCTTAAATATTTTCCATATTTCTTGTGCATGTTTATATTCCTTATCACTTATCTCTTCTTCATAAAGGTTATTGTAGAAACTTTCTTTTGAAGGAAGTTGTGTTTCTTTAAATCTCATAAATGAATCCATATAATCATAAGGATAAATTCCCTTACTTGTAAGAATTTTCTCTTTACTTTGAATTTCATTCCTTGTTTGAATTTCCTCTCTCGTGAGAATTCCTTCTTTAATCAGAATTTCATCTTTAATCAGAATTTCCTCTTTAGTTAGAATTTCATTCATTGTTCGAATTTTCTTTATAATTAGAATTTCATCTTCAGTTAGAATTTCTTCCTTAATTTCCTCATTAGTTAGAATTTCCTCTTTACTTTGAATTCTCTCTTTAATCTGAATTTCCTCTTTAGTGAGAATTTCCTCTTTTGGAAAGAATGAATAAAGATTTGGAAAAGAGTCCGTGGAGCTTAGATTTGATGCGAGGTAGGCTAGTGGTGTTCCCATAAACTTGTAAGAATCTAGAAACCTAATACGAGTTAAAGGTTTTGTGAATATCATTTTTGTAAATGAAATATACTTTTGACTTGTGTTTGTTATGGCAGAAATATTCCCTGGTGTTTTTGAAAGTTCATTTATAAATAGATGTGTATCATAGTTGGCGCTGTTGTGAAGAAAGACTGGAATAAAAGAAGGTAATTTATAATTAAGATTGCAACAGGAATGAGCGGGACCTCTATATTTACCAGTAAGATGACAATGATCCCTAACTTTAGACTCCTTAATTTCCCCCTCACAAATATGACAGATATTGTTCTTTCTAAATTCTAATTTTTCTTCTTTGGTTAATTTCATCGGTTCATTTGTTTCTTTCATTAATTTAGTGAGTCTTATACAATCCTTTTCTAATCGTTTTACAAACTCTTGTGAAGCTTTTTTTCCACTATAATGTTCAAGTTTGTTATACTTTTCTCCAACAGATGATTTGATATAATAACAGAAACCACAAGGAATATGTTTTTGATATTTATTTGTATATGATTATTTTGGATTAGAAGCAGTATTTATCTTTTTAAGGATACACTCAAAATCAGCGTATATCACAAATGGGTGCATGATAGATTTATTATAATCTTCAAAAGAAATCTTTTCACCAGGTTTAGGCATTGTAATTACAGCTGATTTATGATTACTACAATATTTTGAATGTTGTTCTAATCGTTCTTTTGTATGAAATGAATTAAGACATCGCTTACAAGGATATATTTTGTTTGCTGTTCTGAATACCTGAGAAGAGATTAATCTTGATAAATTATTGATGTATGTGTAATGTGAATTATTTCCAACACTAAAATATAAAAGATCAATGTGTGTTTCTTCATTTTTATAGTTGTTTGAAATTTTTAATATTTGAACTTTGTTTGTATCCGTTTATCCATATACATTAATAGAAAGATTGTTCTTTTTCTCAAATTTAGGAATATCTGTTAGTGGCATTGGGAATTTAAAATCTTTAATGTCCAAGGTATTCTCATATTTCATATATTGTTTTACTCTTTCTGAATTACATTTTGGTGGATGAAAGTGAGCAAGAACAGACCAGAGAAAACATTTATTATCATTGTTCTTAATATTAACAACTGCCTTCTTTAGTTTTATTTCTTTTGGTAATTCAATATAAGAAGAAGCTTTAAGAGGGTTTGATTTTAGAATGTGTATATCTAAAAAGATGATTTTTTTAAAATATTGAATCCACTTCCTACCACTGTATTATCAACATCCTCCTCTTGTTTTGATAGTTCTTCATAAACCCCACTATTTAAAAAAAATCTTGAAATGATGTTATAAAATGAAGATCTGTTCTCATATAAGGAGTTTGTTCTTCATCTTGTCTTTTCATATTCATTTTCACTCCCATATAAAACTTTAAAGTTTTCATTTCTTTTAATGTCTTTTTAATAACTTTTTCAACATCAGGTTTCACTATTTCAATTGATTCAGCTATTGATGATGGACCGGGTTCTCCAAATTGAAAAATCCTTATTTTTATATGTCCTTAAAATGCCCCATCAGTGTTTTCAATATAATAGTCTCCTTTTACTTTAAACTCATTTTTCTTGTGTTTTTGTGATTGAAGATGTTTATTATAACTTCTCTTCAAAACATCCTTTGAACGGATATCACAATGTTTTCTTTCCAACTCAAGAGGAGATATTTTATGAAATAGATTAAATGTGTGTTTGTTGGTTCGGAGGTGTTTTCTATAATGTTTATATTTGTGATTACAAACATCGCAGTATGTTGTATTCACCATATTTATATAATAAATCTTTGCTTAAACTAAAATTTTCTTGATGAAAATTTCGTTTATTTTACAGGTGAATCTGTGCTTAAAACCATTTTATCCTCCAACTTTTTCACTTAATAAATAAAATGTTTCAAGACACAAAGGACAAGTTTCAATCAATCTCTTCATTTGTTAAAGATACTGAGAAATATGTCAAGGATGTAAAATTGAACAAAGATAAATATAACAACTATTGGATAAAAACAATTATGGTAAATAATATGAGTTCTTCAATTTCCTTCAGTGGAAGGGCTTTTAGTATACCTGGTAGAACATCAATTAAAGTATCTCCAACAAAAGTTTCTCCTCTCCTTCTGGTAATATATTCAAAACTAGAAAAAGCAATGAAACAAGAAAAAGTATCAAAAAACAAAAACCTTATGGATGAAGCTTTAGAAAGAAAAGATAAGACCATCTGTAATATGCAAGGAGAAATTTGTATTTTTTTCAACAACCCTAGAGATGTAAATCCTGATGAAATAAAGGATGTTAATATACTGAACAAAAATATAAACGCACCAACCTAAATATCTAAGTCAAGATTGCCATTATGGGAAAATGGTCAAACCGATGATATGTTTGAGCAATGGTTCCTTTGTTTTGCTCAAGACAGATGTTCCCATTGAAATTGACCTCTCTGAGTGTGTGGACTCACACGTTGAGTAATCCTTCCCATGAGCACCATGGGGCTTGACAGAGTGATGGTCAGTGAGCGTGACCAGGACACAAACACTCCCTATAGCTTGCCCTATAAAAGGCCTCCCCAAAATGTGGACTGGTGCCAAATGTCAACATGCCACAGATGTCACAAATCTTGAGGGAGTGTGCCATTGGCATGCTGAATGCTGAGACGTCAGTACGGGCCATTGCAGCACACTTCAATGTCCACCACTCCACCATTAGCCGCCTGAGAACGCGCCTCAGAGAGACTGGAAGCACCGTGAACCGCCCACATGCCCGGCGACCACGTGTGACCACCGCCGGTCAGGATCGTCACATGAGGCTGCAACATCTCCGGGATCGACTCCGACCGGCCACGAGGACGGCCGATGAGACTGTCGGGCTGCATAACAGGCGCATTTCAGCCCGGACGGTGCGTAACCGCTTGAGGGAGGCCAAGCTTGAGGGAGGCCAACACCCGCGACTGACTGTGTGAACTCTGACAGTGACACCTCTGTTGTGTCGGCTGTTGTAGCGCAAAGACTGTTGCCAGAATTCTCAAGGAACTCTTTGAAATTTAATGCTCAATTGTCATGGATTCTATAACCAAATTGTTGTGAAGATTTAGTATTAATGAGTTTGAGGTAAAATAGTAACAATCGCTTGGTGCGTTTATATTTTTGTTCAGTATATATCAGGTGAAATGACATTTCGTTCAATAGTAGTTAACGATCATTTTAAAATTACCTTTAATATAAAAAATGTTGTCGTTGAATCTGGAAATGAAAAAAAGTATATCGATATCGATGGTAATATTATTAAATACGAGTCAATATACAACTGAAAGTATAGATGAATTTCAGTTTAAGTAAAGTCTTACTTTATAAATATGCGAGACTTTCCTGATTCTCCATATGACAAATTTGAGAATTGTCCTGCGTGTGAAAGATGGTGATTAAACACAGAGTCAAAAGCCTATAAACAATGTATATTCTGTGATTATCTTCTAATTAATGATAATAAAAAATATAAAAAGGAAAATAATTCTTTTAGATTTACACCAAAAATGAATTACTTTACAAGATTGATTAGAGAAATGAATGTAAAGTATGAGGGTGATAACACACCTTTCCTTACAAGGGAAGAAACTGAACGTATTCGAGAAATGTTCAAAGGATTGTTGTTATATATTATTCATGGATGTGATTTTCAGGGAAATATCAACACAAGATATTGTATAAATAAAATAATAGATTATCTTGAAATTAAACCTGAACTAAGGATAAAATATAGAGTTTCTAAAAAAGCCAATAATAAATTAAATAACCTGTTTTCCAAATATATAAATGAATGATTTTTTACCCATTTGGGAAAATAAGATAAAATTTAACAACCATAAAAATCTCCCAAATTCATTAAGATGTCTCATAGTTGGTTCAAGTGGATGTGGAAAAACCTGCTTACTTTTAAAGATGCTCCTCACTCCCAACTTTTTAGATTATGATAATTTTATAATTTTCACAAAGTCGAGTTTTCAACCAGAGTATCAACTACTCTCACAAGGTTTTAATGCTGGTCTTCAAAAAGAAGATATAATCGGTTTATTTAAACGTCAAAAAAAACCTAAGTGATTATAACATTGAAGATATAATTCAACTATTTTGTGATACACAGAGATGTAAAAAGAAATCAAATCCGATAACTTGTATTCTTAGTGATAATACGGATGATATACCGTCTCCCCAAGATTTGGATAAATCAAAAACGAACCTCGTTATCTTTGATGATTGTGTTAATGAGAGAAACCAAACGGTAATGGACAGCTACTACACAAGAGGGAGACATTCTTCTTGTAATTGTATTTATCTTAGTCAATCGTACTTTCAACTTCCTCGTCGTTCCATCAGAAACAATGCTAATACTTTTATTTTATTCAAGTTAAATTCAATAGATATCAATAATTTTTGGAGAGATAATTGTTCTACATTATGTAGTAAAAATAAAGTTGAGGATTACATGAAGCACATGACTGAAAAATATCAATATATTGTTGTGAAACAAGATGAGATATTCAGGGATATATTTTTTGTTTTATAAACAATTACATATATAAATGACAACTATTATTATAAATCTTGTGAGTAAATCTGCTTCTGGAAAAAAAACTTTCATAAATCAAGGTTCTTGTGTAGTACAAATGAGAATATTGTAAATTTACTTAAAAAACACCCCGTGATACGCATTGTATCAACAACAACTAGAGCAATAAGACCTGGAGAAGTAAAAGGTGAAGATTATCACTATATTTCAGTGGAGGAACATATGCGATTGAGGAATGAAGGTCAAATATTTGAGGAGGTTTCTCTTGGTACAACAAAATATTCACATTGTAAGAGTGAGTTAAGGAAACTAAAATCTGGTGGTCTTGGGATATTAGAAACTAATCCAGAAGGAACGAGACAAATTATTAAACATCTGAGCGGAGTGAAGATTTTATCATTCGGTTTTGATGTTGATGAAGAAACTCAACACAAACGTATGAAAAGCAGAGATGCAAGTATTAGTGAAGAAGAAATTACAACTTGCATTAATGTTAATAAAGAATTTGATGAAATATTTAAAGAAAAGGATTTATTTGAACACATCTACTTGAATGATGAAGAAAAGGAAAATTTCCCTGTTGATCTTTACAATTCATTAAATGATATTTTACAATAAATAAATGGATGCAAAAGAAAGAGCAAGAAGATTTAAGGAACATCAAGAGTTGGTTTCAAAAGTTGTAAAACAGCAGGAAGACATAAAGAAGAAACGCAGACAGAAACTAACGGGCGAAGAAGCATTTGAAAGAAAACAAGAGAAATTTTTTAAACCACTTTTAAAAACTTCCCAAGAAAAAAATGAAAGATGTTTCCACAGTTCCCACAGTAGAATATACTCCTAAAAAACTTCAAATGTTAAAAGATTTTGATCAAATGACGGAGGAAGAATTAGAGCATTTAGGAGAATTAAAGGTATATGATGATGAAGGTTTATTTCAACAACTGGAAGAGATTAATCGACCCCCTGATTATATTGTGAATGCTCTTCAAAACAATGAATATTCAGCAGATTCAAAAACCAAAGCAGGACTCATTCCAACAGAACAACCAGCAATATTTCATCTTGTTCAAGAAAAGGTATTGGTATTTAATGATGAATTAAGGTTCTTAGGTTCTGCTCAACCCCCTGTTAAACTAACTCCGAGATTAATGTTTCTTCTCACAAAAGATGGAAGACAAGGTTCAACTGTGAGGGATGAATCAAAGTATATTGATAAACCATTGGATATGAAAAATAATGATGATAGAGTATATATTGATCTGCTGAACACTCTAAATTATAGGGATAGTATTTCTAGTAAAAGTAGGAAAAATGAGAAGGAGAAACACATTATTCAGGCTTTAAGTATCCTTGGTTCAGGTATTAGTTTTCTTCCAAATGACCCATCGCAACTAGTTAATAGACTGTTATTGTTGTTAGGCAGTAAGAAGGCTGGAAATAACAATTGTTTTAATGAAGCATCAGCCATTTTAGACCAGTTGATGAACATGAAAATAATTAATAAATCTCAATATAAAGACATTTTATCTCATATTAAATAATATGAGAAGCACAATCCTGAGTTTTAATTTCACAAGCGACCACACATCTTCATTCCCATACCCACTACAACTTGACCCAACAAAAGAATATGAGGCATCTTTATTGTCCATGGAAACTTATAATACCTTATTTAATATAACTGATAAAAATGACAAGTTTAGTTATAATCCCAGAAGTGGATACAAAATGATAACAGTCTCACCTGGAGCATATGAGATTTCTCAAATATCTTCCGAAATTGCTCGTCTTATGAAAGAACAGGGTGATGAACCAAAAATATTGTTATAGACATTCAAAAACATACTTCAAAATCAACGATTAAAGTTAAAAATAACTACAAGGTTGATTTCACAATTGATAATTCATTTAGAGAGTTATTGGGTTTCTCCTCAAAAAAGATTGAAACTAATGGGACGTTTTACAGTGATAATGTCATTCAAATATCCTCAGGAATAAATTCGGTGTTAATTCACTGTGATTTGATTGATGGTGCTTATAATGATGGAAAAAAAACAAATGCAATATTTTCATTCAGCGCATACTCAACCCCAATTGGTTATAAATTCAATATGGAACCCAAAAATTTGGTTTATCTCCCTGTGTCAGGAAAAACCATACACAGAGTAAATTTTAGGATAACCGACCAAGATAATCGTATGATTTCTTTTAATGGAGAAGTTATATCCATCAGAATTCACCTACGTGAAGTTTTCCAATAAATAAATACGATGGATATTATGAGGAAACACGAGTTGGGAAAATATAAAATAATTACAGGGGATGGGATGTTCCTTTCCCCATACTACAAGGGTGAAGGTATGTATCTTGGTAGAGGATACTATAAACCTAAGAGACAAAGGGGTGTTGGACATCAATTTAGAGGAGATGGGATAATTGATACTCTAATGGGTATTGGTTCAACTATTCTTAAACATAAAGATGTAATTGGTTCAACTGCTTCTGCTGTGGGAAATGTAGCAGGTGTTGTAAAGAGCATAAAAGATGCCCAGAAGGAATCTCATAAATTACAAGCAATAAAAGAAATTAAGAAAGGCAAAACTCAGTTGTCCCCCCAAGAACGACAGAAAATAATTTGAATACTTGGATCAGGGTTTCAAAAGTTTTAACATCTTTTTTCCTAAATAAATACAAGTATGGAAGCAATTGATAGTATCTATGATTTGGATGATACTATCATTATCTCAAACTCCACTAAAAAAGAAGATTACTTCAAGGTAAATGCAATAACTGGAACAGACTGGAATACGAATGGTACAAAAAGTTTTGAAATAAATAATCAACAAACCTATTTGAATCTATCCGAAAGTTTCTTGTTGTGTAAATTTAAATTCACTAAGGCTGCGACTAACACAAACGCTACACTTGTAAATGATTTCTTCTGGAAAATGTTTGATAGTGTGCGTTTGTATATTGGAACACAAGAAGTTGAAGCAGTTGATTATGTCTCTGCTGTATCTGAGATGATGAAATTTACACTCTATACATTCAGTGATAGAATCGGAAAGGGGTCTGTCGAAGGTTTTATTCCTGATATGTCAACGGGAACAAACACAGACCCTGGATATACTGAAAGGAAAGGAGCGTATAATGATGATACAAAAGCAGAAAATAGTTTTACTGTGGCAGTTCCTCTTAAAGGTATATTTGGATTTTGTGATCATGATAAAGTTCTGTATGGTCTTAAAATTAGATTTCAACTACAAAGGAATGATAATGAAAATCGATTGCTTTTTGGCGTTGGTAGTGCTTTTGGTGAACAGAATAAATTTGTAATTGAGGAAATGAGTTGGTATATCAGTGAATATACTCCTAATCTTAAAACAGAAGAGATGTTGAATAGAAGACTTAACTCAAAGAAACCACTCAGTGTATCATACCTCAAAAGAAGATGTCAACACGTTAAACTCAACAAAACTACTTACACGTGGAATTTGGGTGTTCTGGAAGGAAAGCCACGATATCTGTGGATCATTTTTAAAAAGCCAGATGGTGATACTGCGACTGATAAGAATAATGCATTGAGTGATAATGCTAAGGTGAAACAACTTCGCGTTTCTCTAAATGGAACATTTTATCCACGAGATAGATTGGAAAGTAATTGGGAAAAAAATGATTTTGCTGAAGCATACAAGTCTTACCAAAAGGTGTGTGAAAGTAATGGAAATAAAGAACCTATTTTGGATATGACAGCATTTAAAAGTTTGTATACAATCTATGCGTTTGATCTGAGCGCTCAAAAGGAAACTATAAAGTCTAATCGAGTGGATACTTCCCTATACATTGAAAGAGGAGAGAGTGAAGAAGTTGATACATATTGTTTGCTTTTGGAAGAAACAGAATTGCAGATTAATACAGATAATGGTGTGATGATTAGTCTCACATAATTTTTTGTTAAATAAATGAGTGGCAAAGTACCAACTGGGGTATATGTTAATCAAATCAATCTTCATAAACTATCATCTTGTGTTCAAAATCAAAAGCCTTGTGCGATTAACGCTAATACAATTCAGAGAAAAGGAGCAGTAAGAATTGATGTTTTGCTCACAAGAGAACAGGTTAAAATCTTGAATGACACTGGCTCACTTAAAATTAAAATGACAAAACCAATGTTGAAAAAATATTTAATAAGAGAGACGAGTGGAGGATTTCTCCCATTTCTAATTCCTTTATTTGCTGGTTTAAGTGCGGTTGGAGCATTGACGGGTGGTATTTCAACAGCGGTGAAAACTGCCAACGAAAGGAAGGCTCAACTCCAGGCTCAAAAAGAATTGGAAAGACATAACAAAGAGTTGGAGAAACAAATTAGTGGAAGTGGTGTAATTGTAGATTTTGCTGAAAAACTTGAAGGTCTGCCTGATAAAGCGAGATTGTTAGTTGGAGATATGCTTTCTTCTATAGCACAAGCAGGTGTAAAATCAACGAAAAGAGGTAATGGATTATATCTTTCTAATAAATAAATGAGCATTGATGAGTGGTTGAAAGAATTTGGAAAGAATACAACATCAAATTTACAACTTGTCAAATATTGTAAGAAATTAAAAATTCATAATGTGGTTATTTGTATGAGAGATGAATTAACAAATGTGCCGAAACATACAAAGAATATTATTATGAACTTAGAAGATAATAATGGGAACGGTTCTCATTGGGTTTGTATTTTTAATAGTCAAGACAAATATTATTTTGATAGTTTTGGTCTTCCACCACCTGTTGAAGTCATAAAATTCTTACAGAATGGTGTTTATCAAACATTTCAAGTCCAAGAATTAAATTCCAAGTGTTGTGGTCAATTATGTCTATATGTGTTATTTCAACTCAACAAAAATAAAAAATTTTATGATATTATTTTTAATCTAATATAAATGACTTATGTTGGTAAAGATGGTTCTATCTTTGGTGTATCTCAAGAACTGGATATTGATTTATCAAATTATTACACAAAGGCACAGGCTGAACGACATAAATATAATATAACGAAAAATATTAACATGAAAAATGCTTATAAATTAAAAAATTATCCAAGCCCGACTGACGCGAATGACTTGGTGAGATTAAGCGATTTATCACAATATATATATATATACTTAAATAATACAGCCGTGTATTCCAAAGATACAGAAGTGTTGATATTATCTCCAGGTCATACAGAATTCACAGTTCGAATTAAAATAAATTTTTCTAAAGAAGGGCGTATCGTTTGCATGAGAATAGAACAATGGGGGTATGATATGAATGATTTAGGGTATAATTGGTCATTTAAAATTAACCTCGAAGACCTGGAACAATTAAATCAGTCTCGTAAGGAAGAATATTATCCACTTGGTATCGAGAATGAGTTTTGTGGGTCCACGATTAGTAAACAACAAATAAAAGAATTTAATAAGGGTAAATATAATAATGGTTTTGCCCTTGTTTATCTCATGAAAGCAGAAAAAAACAGGATTATATATAATAAGTAAGGAAATACAAAATGATTTAACTATGGGAAGATGGGGAGGTGTTTCGTGCCATAATATTATTCTAACATATATTTCTAATACATAAATGACAGCAAGAAGGCTTCAAGAAAATTATCATTTCTGTGTCCAAGCATACCTTCAAGAAAAGGGTATTCGGTATTTTAATAAATATGTTCTACAACATAAGAATGAGGTATTTTCAATAAAAGATTGGCATTATGCTGATGTTGATAAACCGACAACTTTAGATTTAATTAGAATGTTAAATAATGAAAAAATTATAACGTTAAGAAAAGGTAAGGCTCTTTTAGAAATTCAAAAGAAATTTTATTGGTTTCCTGTTGTAAAAAAAATTATTTTGGATACAGGAATAACAAGAAATCCTGATGAATATATGTATAATATTCTATGGGGTGTAAGCGATTCAAGGATAGTAAGGGATGAGGAAGGAGTTGAAGAAGAGAGGGAAGAGGAGGAAAAGGAGAAGAGAGAGAAGGAGGAGAGGGAGAAGAAAGAGAAGGAGGAAAGAGAGAAGAGAGAGAAGAGAGAGAGGGAGGAAAGAGAGAAGAGAGAGGGAGGAAAGAGAGAAGAGAGAGAGAGAGGAAGGAGAGGAAGGAGAGGGAGGAGAGGGAGGAGAGGGAGGAGAGGGAGGAGAGGGAGGAAAGAGCGAGACTAAATAAATATGAAAATATGGAAACCAGTGAGATTCAAAAAAGATTGGTGGTATTACAGAAAATAACTCAACCCACCGAGGAGGAAAACAAAGAATTGACAAGTCTATTTGCAATACTTTCGACAAGAGTATTGACATCGAGAAGATATGTATTTTAATTCAAGTTTTTCATTTTTATTTTTTTTCTTAAATAAATGGAGGAGAGAGTGAAGGCATTTCTAAGGATTCTTTATGTTTTAAAAATTAAGATTCAAATGTGCATGTTGGAAACTAAAAAGGTTTTTGCACTCTGCAGGAATTTTTCTCATAAATAAATGAGTTATTGTCTCAAATGTAAAAAGAAAGCTAATACTAAAAATATTTCATATATTAAAAGTAAAAATAACAGGGTTATACAAAAAGGTATATGTTCGGTGTGTGGTTCAAAAAAAAATCAATTTATCTCCAAACACAAACTCGGAGGAGATATACAAAAGTTTTTATCAGGAAGTAAATTTACAACTACTGGAATACCAGGGGAATTACATCTTCCAGGGTATTCTTTCTGTGGTCCAGGCACAAACTTGGATAAAAGATTAGATGAGGCAGACAATCCTAAATCCTGGAGTAAACCAATCAATAGAGTTGATGAAGTGTGCATGAGACACAATATTGATTATGGGAATACCACAACGTTGGAAGAAAAACATGAAGCCGATAGAGAAATGTTGTATAATTTGTCTCTGATACAAAATCCAACCTTGAGAGAAAAAGTTGATCGGTTCATTGTGAAGAAGATGATCAGTGCTAAATTGAAACTTGGACTTGGAAATTCAAAAAACTTGTAAGCTCTAATGATGTCATTAAGATTGAAGAGCAATTAGCTGATGAATTACATAAACCAATATTCACAAAGTTTCAGAGAAGGAAAGTTTATTCCAAGGAAGTAGATTATATCTGGTCTGCTGATTTGATTGAACTCAATAATGATAAGGGGTACAAGTATGCTTTAACTTTATTGATTTGAGGAGTAGATATGCGTGGGTTGTCCCTTTAAAAAACAAAACAGGTAATACTCTTATGTTAGCTTTTCAACAGATATTTAATAAAAGTAAGAGAAAACCTAAAAAATTGTGGACTGATGAGGGTAGAGAGTTTTATAACAAGACATTTATGAATTTTCTAAAAAATAACAGTATTACATTATACAGTACCTTTAATGAAGGGAAGGCAGTTGTTGTTGAACGTTTTAATCGTACCTTAAAAGAGAGACTATGTAAAAAAATTCACACAACTCGGTTCACAACAATGGTCATCTTTTATTCAGGATATTGTGGATAAGTATAATGACACGATTCACACGTCAACAAATATGAAACCATCAGAAACATTTACAAAATTAAAATATGAAAAAGAGATTAATGTCAGAAAACCTAAGTTCAAAGTTGGTGATATCGTAAGAATATAGGTGGAAATCTCATTTTGAAAAGGGTTTTACTGAACGATGGACGAAAGAACTTTTTTAAATTGTTGATGTCATAGATACGGTTCCTTGGACTTATAAAATATATGATTTGGAAGGGGAAGAGATTTTAGGTTCATTTTATTCACAGGAATTACAAAAGACAAAACTAAGCAGATAATACTCATGGGAGCAATGGGTTGTCCCTTCACTCCCTCCTACTATACACCTTTGTGGACACTAGAGGGACAAGTCCGAGGTGTATTACAGTATATAATGTGTGTCAAGGGGGACGTTCTTAGATCTGTGAACCCCAAACACAGAATCCTCAACTGAATAGTCAAGGCTTAACTTTTGTTTGTTGGTGTGTGTGTGTGTGTGTGTGTGTGTGTGTGTGTGTGTGTGTGTGTGTGTGTGTGTGTGTGTGTGTGTGTGTGTGTGTGTGTGTGTGTGTGTGTGTGTGTGTGTGTGTGTGTGTGTGTCCCAACCCTCACATTCAAAATCTCAACCCCAACTCAATCCTTGCCCAACACAATGTCTTTTTCAAAATGAGATTTCCACCTATATATATATTTTTTACGTTTTTTTTTCTCTTCTTCCAATTCTGTCTTTTAAGGCTTTCAGGTTTGATGACGTATAAAGGGGGAGTAAGCCTGCACTTTCTTCCCAGAACGAACAATGTATATTTTTTATGTTTTTTTCTCTTCTTCCAATTCTGTCTTTTAAAGCTTTCAGGTTTGATGACGTTGAAAGAGGGAGTAAGAACTTTCTTGATAGGTTTAGATCCCAAAGAGTGGTAGCATTTCAAGTCTTCAAAATAAACCCAACTTTCCAAGTCTCCAAGGTATAACCACATTCCTGTTGAGTTTCCAAGATATGTATCACATTGTGAGTTATCAAGCCAGAACCCACATTTCAAGTCTCCATAAATATAACCATCTATCCAAGACTCCAAGGTAGAATCACAATTTCCAGAAATATAGTGGGTTTCAGTGATAGATCTCACATAGTATAACTGTGGATCATCAAGGAAATCTCCATTTTTCCAATTTTTATGGGTTTCAGTGATAGATCTCACATAGTATAACTGTGGATCATCAAGGAAATCTCCATTTTTCCAATTTTGATGGGTTTCGGTGATAGATCTCACATAGTATAACTGTGGATCATCAAGGAAATCTCCATTTTTCCAATTTTTATGGGTTTCAGTGATAGATCTCACATAGTATAACTGTGGATCATCAAGGAAAACTCCATTTTTCAAAATGTCTGAAAATTGTGAGTCTCCAAGGTAAAACTTGTATTCTGGCTCATCAAGGTATAACTTGTTCAGTGGGTATTGTCTTGATAACTCACAATGAGTACTATTGCTGTAAAACTCTTTTTCAAGATTTTGCTGGTCTCCAAGGTATAACTCTTTGGTTGGGTCATCAAGGACGAACTCGTTCTGTAGGTCTTGGTCGCTCATAAGGTCTTCAACCAAGCCAACAATTTCACCCCAAGTTGTAGCAAAAGCAGTATTTTCATTTCATATTTCAGATACAATTTCCTGTGAGAGAAAATAATAATGTATTAATTAAGTTATTTAATTATTAAACGAGTCGATGTTTAAAAGGAACTAAAAATAGGAAAATAAAAATCTTACCTCAACAGATAAGAGGTTTGAATCCAGTTCATCAACTTGAAGGTTTAGTTCCATACAAGTCAGAGAGTTCCAAGGAACCCCAAAGTCATCCCACTCAAGGTCTTGCTCGCTCATAAGGTCTTCAACCAAGCCAACAATTTCACCCCAAGTTGTAGCAAAAGCAGTATTTTCATTTCGTATTTCAGATACAATTTCCTGTGAGAGAAAATAATAATGTATTAATTAAGTTATTTAATTATTAAACGAGTCAATGTTTAAAAGGAACTAAAAATAGGAAAATAAAAATCTTACCTCAACAGATAAGGTTTGAATCCAGGTTTGAGTCCAGTTCATCAACTTGAAGGTTTAGTTCCATACAAGTCAGAGAGTTCCAGGCAAGCACACAGTACACCATCACCAGCAAAAAAAATGTTTAAAATGGAACCTGGGCTTGAGGCTTTTATAGGGAAAGACTGTTGGGTGTGGTTTCCTGTGAAAATTCCCTGGTGGAATTTCATAACATGCTGGAAACCATTTCATAACATGGAAACCATAACATGCTGGAATTTTCTAGTGATTTCTTTGTGAGTCAGAGATGAACTGGAAATGATGTAAGAGTAGGCGGGGCTTAGCAAAAGTAGGCGGGGCTTAGGAAAAGTGGGCGTGGCTTAGAAAAATACCTCATGAAAAGTGGGCGGGGCTTAAAGAAAAGTGGGCGGGGCTTATAAAAATCCACAAAAAAGTGGGCGGGGCTTAGAGGAAAGTGGGCGTGGTTTATTGAATACCTTGTGGGAAGTGGGCGGGGCTTAAAGAAAAGTGGGCAGGGGTTTAACAAAAATAACCTGTGGCTCAGGAGGTGGTCAAACAAGAGCATTAAGAGAAGTTTATCATTTCGTAATGGCACAAAAGGGGTATCTTAAAAAATATAAAGATTCAAATGTTTTGTTTGTCAATATTTTAGATGGGGATTATTGTGCAAAGAAAATTAAACTATTGAAGGAATTTGAGAATGAACAAATGTTTATAGGTTCAATGAGTGAGCTAAACAATATGCATAGGTTATTTGATAAAGTGTCCCGGGGCTTAGACGTTTCAGATATTTCTTTAGAATCACCTTTAACAAATCTTTATCTTGTTGTATGGGTTATTTGAATAGAGAGCCCCTAGGTTAAAAGGGGAGACAAATAAATATACCTTGGGATAAAAAGGGGGTTTATTTTTAAGGAAAAAAAAAGGGAATCGCTGAAACTCCTCCATTATTTACATAGGGAAAAGTGAGCCAGAAGCAGTATATTCACCCTACATATATATATATATATATATATATATATATATATATATATATATATATATATATGTATGTATATATATATATATATATATATATATATATATATATATATATATATATATATATATATATGTGTGTATATATATCTGTATATATGTATATATACATGTATATATATATATATATATATATATATATATATATATATATACATTTATATATATATGTGTATATATATATACATTTATATATATATATATATATATATATATATATATATATATATATACACATTTATATACATATATATATATATATATATTTATATATATATGTATATATATATATATATATATATATATATATATATATATATATATATATATATATATATATATATATATATATATATATATATATATATATATATATATATATATATATATATATATATATATATATATATATATATATATATATATATATATATATATATATATATATATATATATATATATATATATATATATATATATATATATATATATATATATATATATATATATATATATATATATATATATATATATATATATATATATATATATATAATATATAGCCTGGTGTTGGCGCAGTGGTTAGGGCAGCGGCTTGGGATCCAAGAGGTCCTGAGTTCAAGCCCCGTTGGGCCACTGAATAAATACACCAGGGGGTTGACTCAGCCTGTCATCCTTCCGAGGTCGGCGAAATGAGTACCAGTATACTGGGCCGGTGTATACCCCGGTTAAAATAGGTGTACCTTATCCCTGTGTCGTAAGAGGCGACCAGGGTTGCGTCAGGAAGGGCATCCGGCGTAAAACGTGCCAAATCACTATGCGGATCATACGGATGATCCGCTGTGGCGACCCCTCACGGGAGCAGCCGAAAGAAGAAGAAGATATATATATATATATATATATATATATATATATATATATATATATATATATATATATATATATATACATATATATATTTATGTATGTATATATGTGTATACATATATATATATATATATATATATATATTTATGTATGTATATATGTGTATATATATATATATTTATGTATATATGTGTATATATATATATATATATATATATATATATATTTATATATGTATATATGTGTATATAGATATATATATATATATTGTTGCGGATTCGCGCCCGCCGGCGTGCGGACGGCCACGTAACTCGAATCGCGGCACGTCGCCCACCGGACGGACAATCCAGTCGTGACCCTCTCGGACTAACGCCGGGAACTAGTCACGGGTGGACCTTTCGGTCTCACCACGATCGTGCCAATCGGCCCCCGCGTGGGATAGGGTTGCTCGCCAAATTCGACCTACCTAAGTACCCACACGGAGGGTAGACTGGGCGATCGCACCTCGCCGCAGGTCGACTTCGGACACGGGCCACTTTAAGCGACCCGTTCCGTACTATCGGGATAACCGAGCGGTGTTATTCGTCGGCCTCGACGGTTCGATTAATTATCGGGCGTTTTAGCCCATGACCAACCCTTTACGTGAAGCAAGATGGAGATTCAATGAAAGAAAAGACGAAGCAAAGCGGGAAAACAGTTCAACATGAAGCACATTTATTTCGCGATGAACGGAAAGCACACATATACAATTCCACCAAAAGCACATGTAAAAGAAGAAGACAATGCAATATTACACAAAAAGCAAATGCAACAAAGCAGATCTAACCGACTACCGGGCACACGGCAACACTTATACAATTTTACTTCACAGACGGCGCCGACAACACATATTCCCAAATGTGTCAAGAGAAATGTGGAAGGGCAAATGGTGGTAGAGTTTGCAAAAAGAATGGAAATGGCAGTGGTAAACACGTATTTCAAGAAGAAGGAGGAACACAGGGTGACATACAAGAGTGGAGGAAAGTGCACACAGGTGGATTACATCTTAAGTAGGAGATGCAACCTGAAAGAGATTAGTGACTGTAAGGTTGTGGCAGGGGAGAGTGTAGCTCGACAGCATCGATTGGTGGTCTGTAGGATGACTTTAGCGGTGAGGTTGAGGAAGAGAGTGAGGGCTGAACCAAGGACCAGATGGTGGAAGCTGAAGGAGGAAGACTGTTGCGTGAAATTTAGGGAGGAGGTGAGACAAGCATTGGATGGTGGTAAAGATGGGTGGGATGATTGGGCAACGACAGCAGAAGTTGTGAGGGAGATAGCTAGGAAGGTACTTGGTGTGACATCTGGACAGAGGAAGGAAGATAAGGAGACTTGGTGGTGGAATGAGGAAGTACAGGAAAGTATAAGGAAG
>NC_140975.1:41303863-41416363 GCF_056783735.1 Eptatretus burgeri
TCTGTGACTTGCTACAGGTACCATGTAAACCTTGACTAACCTGTTTCATGGTCGGGTTCTCGGCGACTAAACTGTCTCCCCCACCAGGTTTTCTGGTGAGGAGGATATATAGATATGGACACCCAGCAGGATTGAAAACAATACTTGTCAAAGGGTGGACAAGCTGCTTGTGAGCTAACAGCCATCCATTTATAGTGCCCAACTGTGTCTGCGGACATCCTCCTGCAGTTGGGTTACTTTTTTGAGGAGGTTGGTGGCAGGAATTGCACTCTGGCCAACGTAAAACACTTCATTCTGCAAAACCCACAAATGTAAGGAAATCTGAAACCCCTCTGTGGGAGTACCTCCTGTGCAACTGCCATTCACAGGGCAGCTCACCGGATGACGGGATTGGGGAAAAGCCATCGGGACCCCCACTCCTTGATGATATGAGGAAAACCACAGGGTAAACTTCCAGGGTCAGATTGCCATGGTGTGGGACGGAGTGGTGCTGAGGTATCAGCCACCAAACGGTGGTCTCCTTGGGTTAACCTGAGGTGGTCCCTTCGGGTGGGTGCCTGGGATGTCCGATCTCGAAGAGAGGATGATCACCTGTCTCTGTTATCATCTGAGCTCAAGCATTTGAACAGAGGTATGGCAGCACTCTCTGACGTTTGAAGACAGGATAGTGACGAGATCATGGCGGGTGGTTGAACCTACTATTCCTCTGGTCACTCTAACAGTTAGCATGCCCAAGGAGTTGTTGTAGCTGTGTCCAATAAGCTGACTCCAATGATAATTTAGGTAACACCGGTCAACGAGCGTATTATGAAACTAAGGATTCATCACTCCTTGTGTGTCGTTTCCCTGGTTTCTGTCTATGCTCCGACTGAGGTGAGTGATCTCACCGTGAAGGACGCATTCAATGCCGGGCTTGAGTCTGTGGTTGATCAGTGCCCCAGGCGAGATACTCTTCAAATCTTGGGGGATTTCAATGCATCGACTGGAACTGATAGGGGTGGTTATGAGATGTGTGTTGGTCCCAATGGGTCTGGAACTGTAAACCATAATAACACTAAGTTCCTTGACTTTGCAAGAAGTTATGGCCTTAAGGTGGCTGGTTCGTGGTTTCTGTGCCCACAGGCTCATCGCTTGACTTGGTATTCCAACGCTGGCGGTGTGGCAAAGGATTTTGACCATGGGCTCGTTGATGGTCGCTGAAGGATGATGCAGAACTGCAGGGTCTACCGGAGTGCTCAGTTCCTCAATGATTTCTACAGGCTTGTTGGAGCAACTCTGAAGTGGCAGCATAAATTTCGGATAATGGTACAATCCCAGCCAAGGCTGGATGTTGGCAAGCTCAACTATGATGAGAGGAAAGCGAAGGAGTTTGCAAACAGGCTGAGTCGACATTTGAGGGGTCTGGGTGGTTTGGGGAATCCTGAAGAGTTGTGGAGTGCCTTCAAGACCACTGTCCTTGATGTTGCCGGTGGATGTCTTGGAACTCATCGAAGGGCAAAGAAGAATTTTGTCTCTCAAGGGACACTGGATACCATTCACCAGTCACAGGGCCAGGCTTAATAACAGAGCTGAACTGTTGAAGGAGCTGAGGTGTAAAACTGTAGTTGCGCTCAGGGTGGACAAGGAGGCCTTTGTGCGAGGAATCTGTAAAGGGGTAGAGCATCACCTGTGGTCAAGTGATTCTCCTCCTGTTTACAGGGGAATTCACACATTGCATTCCTCCAAGTCTGTCCCTCAGTGTACTGCAGTTAGAATGGAGTGTGGTGGGCTCTTGATAGAGGAGTCCGAAGTGTAGGCCCTCTGGGCCAGTTACTTTGAGTGGCCGTGCCAGGCTTATCCACCAGCTGTCGAGTTGGATGTCAGGGGTGTGACTATCTCCATTACTGACCCTCCCATCAACTGTGATCCACCTTCGTTTGTGGAAACACGGGCTGCGGAGAACCGATTGAAATGGGGTGAAGCTCCTGGGATCTGTGGCATCCATGCTGAACTTCTCAAGGCTGATGGAAATGTTGTACTCATGTCGTTGCATGCAGTTCTGTGCTCTGCTTGGAACACAGGCATCATTCCAACTGACTGGAAGAGGGGCCTTGTTGTCCCTCTCTGGAAAGGGAAGGGTTATCACCAGGACTGCTCTCAGTGCTGGGCAAGGTCTTTGCTCGGATAATTCGTAATAGGGTTTGCCACCATCTGCTTGAGCATCAGCATCCAGAGCAGTCAGGCTTTACACAAAAGAGGTCAACGATTTACCATGTCCTTGCTCTTCTGGTCCTCACCGAATGCAGATGAGAGTTTCAGTAAGGGCTACTTGCTGCCGATATTGATCTCTGCAAAGCGTATGATTCAGTGAATTGGGATGCCCTCTGGAGGATTATTGGTCTTCGTGGGGTGCCACCAAAACTGATCGATCTGATGTCTGAACTATACTCTGGAACTGAGAGTGCTGTGAGATGTGGTGGTACCATCTCCAACTTATTTCTAGTTGTTAGTGGAGTTCATCAGGGATGTGTACTGGCCCCCACACTTTTCAGCACTTGTATGGACTGGATTCTGGAGAGGATGTTGGAGAGATCAAGCTGCGTTGCATCACTTGGGAATGTCTCGATCTCTGACCTTGATTAAGCAGATGATGCAGTCGTCTTTGCAGAGACTGGATATCCTTTTGGGGGCCCTGGAGCTGCTGAATGAGCAGTCGGAGCCGCTGAGATTATGGGTTTCCGGGGTCAAAACTAAGATCCAAGCTTTCAATGACATCTTGGATGCTGCTATCTTGTCTGTACCTGTTTGTGGTGTGGATGTTGAGGTCACGTTGAGATCCACTTACCTTGGCAGTCATATTCATGTCTTGACTGGCTGTGAATCAGAGGTCAATAGATGTCTGGGTCGGGCCTTCGGAGTCATGGATTCACTGGATCATGGGGTGTAGCACTGTCATTACCTGTGCAAGAGGATGAAAGTCCAAGTCTTCAGGTCCTTGGTGCTTCCAGTCTTGCTCTACAGATGTGAGACTTGGACTCTGACCAGGGGTCTGAGACGGAGACTTAATTCCTTTGGTACCATGTCTCTTCGAAGAATCCTTGGCTATCGCTGTTCAGACTTTTTGTCCAAGGAGCGGTTGTTGAGAGAGACTCAAATGAGCTTTGTTACCTGCATAGTCCGTCAGTCTCACCTGCAGCTGTATGGACATGTGGCTCATTTTCCTGACTCTGATCCTGCTCACTAGATTCTCTCAGCAAGGGAGCCTTGTGAGTGGTATCGGCCAGTGGGCTAACCACGTGCCTCGTGGTTGCAGCAGCTTGATCGGCTTCTCAAGGAGATGGGGATGGGCCAGGCATCTGCCTGGGGGATGGATGGAGGCTGGATGGATGGATGGATGGAGGCATAGCTGGATGGAGGCCCCTGGAGTACCAGCAGGAAGTGGACACAGCGACGCGCTGCTCCAGCGCATGCCCCTGTACCTGACCTGACCTGAACAACAATTTAACTTAACCAATAACCCCACTACTTGACCACATCCCCAGTGGATGTCACCTGCTCCAGCTGTCAGATGAGCCCAAACCCCCAAGTTGAATCTACCTGTCCAATTTCACAGGCTACCTGCCCTCCATAGCACATATCAAGTCACATGGGACCGAGTGGAACATTTCCACATCCATACACAACAACAAAAACCAACAACAAATTCCATGCAATGCCATGGCTTCATCTTTTATCACACAACTACAGATGTGGCCTTCACTCAGCAGCAGGAAAGTCCTGCACAAACAAGATGGTGGTATGGGCCTTGTTAAGATGAATCAACAACATGAATCAACATCAGCAACATGAATAATTCTTTTATTTGCATAAGCCTACTTGTATGCTCCTATAACTTAGAAATAATTCAGTGACATAAACAACTATGATACAGAACAAAATCAGGACACAACACCACAAAATGAACAGCATGAGAAAGAGGAAATACCAACAGCTGGGCAGAAGGCTAGAGTAGTTGGAGATGGACAAACAAGGGATACGGGTAATGAGAAGGGTTAAGGGAGAATGCAATAGGTGGACAACATTGATACATAAGGAAATTTTTGGGAGGGGTGTGGGGTGGTTTAACGGGTGTAAAAAAGATCATTCATTTGGATGAGGGATGACGTGAGATGGTGGTGAACAGCTGTCTTGAAGATCCTGGGGAAGAATGAGATTGAAGAGAGTATTGAAGGTGGTGGCAGAAAAAGAGGAATAAATGAGTGGAGGTGAGCAGTGATTCTGGATTTAGGCAGTTTCACCTGGAGTGGGTTGCTGGTGGACCATGTGCTTCCTGCAGATAACTGAGTGGGGGGGGGGGGTGGGGGCGGTCAGGGGGGTTAGGGTCAAAGCACGGAGAGGGAAGAGGGTGAAAATCCAGAAATGAGGCGGAAGAAAACAGAGATCACCGACCTGTCACTGATGGCGAGGTGATATGCCCATAGACTCAGCTTCATCATGAGAAATTACAATGATATTGAAGGCATTTGCTTCCATGGCATCAAGTTGAGCAATATGTGAGGCAGGAGATCCAGCCCAGAGCAGAAAGCAGTACTCCATCAAGCTGCGGATTAAGGCCTTGTCGGTGGATAGGAGTTCAAGTGTGCCAAGGAAGGACTTTGTACGATGGAGGATGCCTAGACAGAAGATTCCCACCTTTTTAAATTTGTTCTTCATTTCATGTTTTTAAATTTTAAATTTCAACTTCATTTGTTCATGTATGGCCACGCACATACGGGCACGCGAGAGCGAAGGAACGGCCTGTGTGGTTGTTGTTTCTGGCTCGTGGGTTGAAATGTTTTTTTTTTGTTGTTGTTTTTTTTGTTTTTTTTTGTTTGATGAAATGTTTTTTTTTGCACGTACGGCCACACACGTACGGGCACGCACTTGATTTTAATTAACTCTGTGTGTGTAAGTATCACAGCAGTTGTTACTTCAATGCAAGTGATAATTCATGGAATGCATGTGAACATTCCGTAAAGGCACGCACCACTTCCGGATGGTGATGACTTACTGTATTCTAATACTTTATCGATTTCTTATGCACATTTATAGATCAACACAATGCCCCAATCCAGTCGTCGTTTATGAGAGCGAAGGAATGGACTGTGTAGTTGTTTGAAAGGAATTTTTTATCTTGCCAAAACGAAGTTTTGCAAGACACGTTAGTCAGCTTGTATGTTTTTTTTTTTTTTTTTTTTTTGTCTGTAATCACGTATAAAAAATTCTGCAGAGCACAGTTATCATCGGAAATTTTTGTAACTTCGCATGTCAGAGGCCTATAGAGGTCCCTTTCAGTGCACAAAATTTTGAAGATCAAGGTCAAAGGTCAAGGTCACTTTGGCGCAAATCAGGGGAGTCGACGAAATCCTTATTTTTTTGAGTAATTTTGATCAGATTGTCTTCAAACTTCATGGGAATATAGTTCATGGTCTGGCGCTCAGCTGATTAATTTTTGGTGGCGATTGGCCTTGACCTTCATATGTTTTTTATTTTATTTATTTTTTGGTCTGTAATCACGTATAAATCACTCTGCAGAGCACAGTTATCATTGGAAATTTTTGTAACTTCGCATATCAGAGGCCTAGAGGAGGTCCCTTTCAGCGCATAAAATTTTGAAGGTCAAGGTCAAAGGTCAAGGTCACTTTGTCGCAAATCAGGGGAGTCGACGAAACCCTTATTTTTTGAGTAATTTTGATCGGATCGCCTTCAAACTTCATGGGAATATAGTTCATGCTCTGGCGCTCAGCTGATTAATTTTTGGTGGCGATTGGCCTTAACCTTCATATGTTTTTTATTTTATTTATTTTTTGGTCTGTAATCACGTATAAATCACTCTGCAGAGCACAGTTATCATTGGAAATTTTTGTAACTTCGCATATCAGAGGCCTATAGGAGGTCCCTTTCAGCGCATAAAATTTTGAAGGTCAAGGTCAAAGGTCAAGGTCACTTTGTCGCAAATCAGGGGAGTCGACGAAACCCTTATTTTTTGAGTAATTTTGATCGGATCGCATTCAAACTTCATGGGAATATAGTTCATGGTCTGGCGCTCAGCTGATTAATTTTTGGTGGCGATTGGCCTTGACCTTCATGGTTCGCGCCTCAGGTCAAACATATTTGACCCCAAGGTCAAATTTTCAAGTTTTAGGAACCATATCGTGTAGTACCTCAAATTGAACACCTCGATGAGTGCTTTCTGGATATGTCAAGCTTGAGACATTATGACGTCATTTGGTGACGTTATGAGGCAAAAGCATATTTTTCATGGTTCCTCTGTAGAACGATTCTCATCGGAATCTCTCGTAGGCAGATATTCCTCAAGGAGTCACTTCTGGTGGATAGCAGCTCTGTTCACCTCAGTGTGACCTTAAAGAAGTCACACGTGGTCACCTTTTGGCAAGATACGGGTCACCCTGCGGGTGACATTGGTTTATTTTTTTTTTTGGTTTGCACGTACGGCCAGGCACGTACGGACACGTACTCGTGTATATTAAAATACCAAACACATTTTTCTTGTAGGTATCCTTGAACACAAAAATGATAATTTTCTTGAAGCGTAATCCCCCTTCTTACAGGTGCTCTTATCATTTATGTATCAGAAAAAAATATTTCAAGAAATATTTATGTTTCAGAAATATATCAAAGTTTCATATGAAGGATAAAATTCCTCCACATCTTCCTGGTTTTTACATCGGTTTGTATTCCCTTACTTAGTATGTAAATTCTGTTCATTGTGTCTCATTATATAAACTATGGCAAAGCTGTTATTAGTTTTACTCTTAATAGATTCTTTTATTTGTTGTTTGCTAATGGTGTTTCCACATATCTCATTATCCTCACCAAGCAGATAATATTCCTCCTTACAAGACTAATTTCATGATTGTACGTCTTGTTTGTGATTTTTAAATGATCTATTATATCCTCAATCATGCTGATCATATCCCCAAGGTTGTATTCTCATAACAACTATACACCCATCTTTAAAAAACCTCATTGTAATTGGAAGATTGAATGATGTATGACTGGACATTGTAGCTACCATTTCCATATTTTTAGAATAATTTGCAGTTTTATTTGAGGATATATTATTATGATAAACAATTTAACCTCATTAAGTAATTTGCATCTGTAGGGCTTGGGTAATTGGCTAATTTTAAACTTTTTTCATGTTAATATCTTGTGTTATACTGTTTTTCTGTTGGTCAGCCTGAACTTTTGTTTAAAAATTAGACAAATCAATATCCAGCTCTTGAGATACGCCAAAGGTAGAACCATCCTTTCTGACATGTCATTTGTATTACATTAAAAATTATATCATAAAAATCTCGATTATTGTTGAGATGAAATTATACATATAAACAGAGTTGTCACAATATTTGGAACAGATGTCTTTTACCTGAAATGTCTGATAAATACCATTAGTTAAGAAATGTATGACTTCAGTTGGTGGTATAAGTCCATAATTATCAAAATATTGTTTGTCGAGTATTTTTTGAAGAAGGATTATAAATACAGACCAAATGAGAACCATTCCCATTATCTTCTAAAGTCATCATAATCTTTATATTTCCAGCCAACTTTGTTAACTCCTCTCTCATACAATTAACTACATTATCAATTTTCACACTTCTTTTTAAAAGTTCTGCATTTGATGTTGTATTCTTTCCAAATTATTTAAACCATTTATCAATATCTGTTTATTGAGGGAAATATACAACCTCTTACATTTTTTTAGTTAGTTAACATGAGCCTGAGCAATAAAAGAAAGCATATCAACGAATATCAATCTTGCATTATCTGGCAGACTTTTAGGTTTTTGAGCAAAATATACAATTGCATCGCTTCCAAGAAACGATTACTTCCCGCTGACGCGGAGCTGTTTCTCAATCTCTTTGTTATGTTTTCTAACTTTTTTGAGCTGTTTGTGCTTTCCTATCATTGGCAGTTTTTACCACTGCTGAAATTCCACCCATCAAAGCTCCCTCAACACTTACACCACCAAATAAAGGAATTATAAAGGGAAGAAATCCTCCACTGGTCTCCTTTATTAAATATTTATCAAATTCAGTTTTGTTAGTTTTAATTTAAGTGTAACATTTTCATTTAGGGATTTCACCTGTTCTTTCGTGAGCAAAACAATTTCTTATCACTTCTTTTCTATGAATTGCAATAATGTTAACTATGTTAATTATCATTGGTGTTTTCTTATCTTGCCCAGACAGGTGCAACAACCCTGCACCAGGTTGTCTGCCTCTATCTTTGATCTTCTCTGTCCTCTTCCAAACCTCCTTTTCCCCAACTACTTTCACCTCTTCCTCCATCCACCATATCTGGTGTCTATTCCTAGAATATGTACCCTGTAATAATGTTAATTATACATGGCTTTCAGCAGTAGGGCAGTCACAAAATTACTTACAGGAGTGAACAACAAATAATGGAGTTGGATTTGTTGGTCATGAGGAAGCAATAGTTGGAGAGAATCAAGGACTGTGTAAGGTGGTGGCGGGAGAGCACATCACCACCCAGCAAAAGCCTGTGGTGTTTGTAATATGGATGCAGAAAAGTAAGGAAGTTAAGAGCAGTGGTTGAAAGATGATATGGTGCGAGAAGTGCAGGGACGGTGTTGCTGTTGAGTTCGAGGAGAGGATGAGGACCAGGTATGAGGAATTTACTGAAGAGGCTGAAGGTTTGGAGGAGTGGAAGAAGTACAGAGAGGCGTTTAAGCGAATAGCAGAAATTTTGTGTGGAAGGACATTAGAAAGGGTACATATTCTAGGGATAGACACCAGGTATGGTGGATGGAGGAAGAGGTGAAAGTAGTTGGGGAAAAGGAGGTTTGGAAGAGGATAGAGAAGATCAAAGATAGTTGGCACAACCTGATGCAGGGTTGTTGCACCTGTCTGGGCAAGATAAGAAAACAGCAAGGAGCTCGTTGTGGATAAGGTGAGAAATTATATGGAAGAAGATGTGTACAACAAGTTGGAAGAGGATGGTGGGAAGAAGATGATCTAGAAATTGGCTTGTGACAAGGATGAGGATAGTAAAGACATGAATGGGAGGGACAGTGATTAAGGATGGTGGCAAGAGACTAGTGAGAGAGAGGGGGCAGTATTGAAGCTATGAGCAGATATTTGAAGAGCTGCTGAACTGGGGAGGAAGCAACGGCGAGCTGGTGGAAAGTGGAGACCATGGAATAGGAGGCATGGACAGCATTGAACAGGATGAAGAAGGGAAGAGCACCAGGCATTGATGAGGTACCCACAGAGATGCTAATTTCAGCAGAAGAAGTCTGAGTCATTTGGATGAAGAGGTTATTGTATGTATAAGAGAGGGTTCGATTCCAGGGGACTGGAGGACAGGGCTAATTGTGCCAATATGGAAGGGGAAGGGTGATATTCAAGTTCTGGGGAAGTACAGGGTGGGGCATTTATATCTGACAGTTTTATTATCCTTATAACTTTTTTGTTTCTAAACCAAATAAAATAAAATTTCTACACAACAAAGGCACATACTATAAGTTTTTAAAATCAATTTTGATTCTTTATTTCTTAAAAATTACATCAGACAAATGGGCCCCTTTTGAATTCGTGCAATCATGCCAGCGGATCATCATATTGCTCATTACTGCAAGCAATGTCTCTTGATCAATAGAGCGGATGGTTGCAGTGATGTTTGCCTTCAATTCATCAATCGATGTTGGATGTTCCTTATAAACTTTGCCCTTCAGAAATCCCCGTAGGAAGAAATCTGGTGGAGTTAAATCTGCCAAATTGTACCTCATCTGTCACGATGACCTTGTTTGTGAAATTGGCATGCTCATTGCATTTAAAAATTAAAAAAAAAAAAAAAAAATATATATATATATATATATATATATATATATATATATATATATATCTCTTCTTCTTCTTTCGGCTGCTCCCGTTAGGGGTCGCCACAGCGGATCATCCGTATGATGCGCATAGTGATTTGGCACATGTTTTACGCCGGATGCCCTTCCTGACGCAACCCTGGTCGCCTCTTACGGCACAGGGATATGGTACACCTATTTTAACCAGGTTATACACCGGCCCAGTATACTGGTACTCATTTCGCCGACCTCGGAAGGATGATGGGCTGAGTCAACCTCCTGGTGTATTAATTCAGTGGCCCAACGGGGCTTGAACTTAGGACCTTTTGGATCCCAAGCCGCTGCCCTAACCACTGCGCCAACACAAGGCATATATATATATATATATATATATATATATATATATATATATATATATATATATATATATATATATATATATATATATATATATAAATATATATATATATATTTATATATATATATATATATATATATATATATATATATATATATATATATATATATATATACTCATTGCATTTAAAGTGCTCCATCATTAAAAACTTTCAAGTATTTTCTGTAAAACAAAGAAAACAATGATTAGTTATGCCAAGACTGCTTCCGGCTAAGAAAGATTGCAAATGTGTCAGATATAAATGCCCCACCCCGAACAAAGGAATTACATTCCTGTCATGTCATGAAGGTACTGGAGAGGATTCTGGACAGGAGGATAAGGAAGAGTATAGAGATGAAGATTGGCAAAGAACAACAGGGGTTCAGAAAGGGTAAGGGGGCCTCAATCAATCATCGTCATCGTCATCGTCATCGTCATCCTGTCCTTCACTAATTACCTCTGCCACTGAAGGTGGAAGGAGGTTTTGTTTTCACTCCCTCTGTCTGTTTGTTACTTGCAAAATCGAATAATTTTCAAGTATATTGGTCAGTCGATTTTGTTATTCTATCTCTGTTTGTCTATTCGTCTGTTTAACTGTTTGTCGCCGACAGATCACAATTTTAAACCGATCTTCACGAAACTTCACCACATGGTAGAGTTTGTCATGAGGAAGAAGCTTATTGTTTTTAAGGTCAAAAGGTCAAAAGATCATCAAAGACCAACGGCCAACAACTTAGGTGAGATTTCTTAATTTTCACCTCATTAACTTGAAAATTGAAGAGGATTTATACTTCATGTCACTGAATTCAACCACCAATTATTTTTGAGGTCAACATAGACTAAAAGGTCAACATAGGCCCAAGGTCAACAACTAAGGTGGTATTTCTAAAATCTTAAATTTTCATCTCATTGACTTGAAATTTGAAGAGGATTTATATTTCAGTTCACTGAATTCAACCAGCCATTCATTTTTGATATCAACATGGACCAAAAGGTCAACATAGGCCAACATAGGCCAACAACTTAGGTGGGATTCCTAAATTCCTCAATTTTTATCCGATTGACTTGAAATTTGAAGAGGATTTATATTTCATGTCAATAAATTCAACCACGAATTATTTTTGAGGTCAACATCGACCAAATGGTCAACATAGGCCCAAGATCATAAACTGAGGAAATGTTTCTAAAACCTTCAATTTTCTTCCGATTGACTTGAAATTTGAAGAGGATTTATGTTTCAAGTCACTAAATTAAACCAACCAATTATGTTAAAGGTCAACATAGACTAAAAGGTCAACATAGGCCCAAGGTCAACAACTAAGGTGGTATTTCTAAAATCTTAAATTTTCATCTCATTGACTTGAAATTTGAAGAGGATTTATATTTCAGTTCACTGAATTCAACCAGCCAATTATTTTTGATATCAACATGGACCAAAAGGTCAACATAAACCCAACGTCAACAATTAAGGTGGTATTTCTAAAATCCTCAATTTTCATCCGATTGACTTGAAATTTGAAGAGTACATATATATTTCAGGTTCCTGAAGTCAACCACCAATTATTTTGGAGGTCCACATCGGCCAAAAGGTCAACATCGGCCGAATTTCTAAAATTGTCAATTTAGATCCGATTATCTGATCTGATTAAAATTTATTCATTTATATTTGAAGAGGAGTTGCAAATTTGGTCATTTAATTCAACCACCAAATATTTTTGAGGTCAAATTTGTTTGATGGATTTTGCAAGTATCATGCTCTGCACGACGTCTTTTTCATGTTTGTCTGTTTGTTTGTTTGTTTGTTTGTTTGTTTGTATGCAGGATATCTCAAAAAGTTGTGGATGGATCCGGATGAAATATGGTGGTCAGCTTGGGTTTGAGACGGAAAGAATTGATTCAATTTTGGTGAAGATCCGAATCCAGATCCGGATCTGATAATTTTTTAGTGATTATTTATTCACCACAAGGATGAAATGATTACATTTGGTCTTGATATTTGAAAGGAAATCCTTCAATAAGATCTTCTGGATGAATGCACTATCATTGATGTGGTAAAATGTTGATTTCCCTTTTGTCATGTTTTTCCTCATTTGTTCTTTGAGTCACGTATTGAGATATCTATCAAATACCAACCTAACTTCATCATAATTTGCTGCCATGTTGCTGAGCTTGTCAAGAAATTATGGTGCAAAGTCATGACAGGTTTTCATTTGATCAGTTTTGAACATACAATTCACAAGAGCCATGTAATCGATAATGGTTACTCTATATGTTGAAGTTGTGGTTTCGTTTCCAGCCTCTACTGCCGTATCTTTCGATGCTGCATCTGGGATATGTATTATGTGTGATGGTACATCCATCATTTGGTTGTCAGATACATCAGTCATGGCTGGTTCACTGATTTGATATTGTACCTCCTGTTGTTCAATGTGAGCCAGTAGCTCAAGATGATGAAGGTTCGTAACATTGTCGTAAGATATCAAGAGTGACTCATCTGATACAAATGGGGATCATGAAACTATGTCAAATTCACAAGTTCCGATGCATTCCTTCAGATCAAGCTTTGGCTGGCTTATTGAAATGAAGATGAACCTTTGCAATTGTCCTTGTTCGTTTCTGATTTTAACGAGCTTATCTCATGCTCATACTTCTATTGTTGCGTTTGCACTTTTGAATGTTCCAAGCTTCCTTTTGTTAATTTTGTCCCTCATAGAAAGATTTCCCTCTGTTAAAGATTGTTACAAATCCCTCAAACATCTGCTGTCCGATGTCATCACGATCTGTGATATTGTTACGAATTTGGGAATTCGATTGCACACAACATACAGGTTCCTTTAGTCAGCTATGTCGATAAGTGCTTGTTCCCTAGAAAGCTCACCTTCCATTGTTTAAATGTTTAGAAATCAATTAGATGCGCTGCGGATCGATTTAATAGTTAGGGAACGAACAATGGAGACGTCCCTCCCTCTCTTCAGCGAAGAGGAAGAAGAATCATGCCGTCCCGTGATTCATGATGTCAACAACTCCCTCCCACCCGTGGTTGAGCGGGGGATAGATCACGAGGGCATGAGTCATGCCGGGTGCGGGGGGAGGGGGGCGGAGAAGGACAAAGAGGAGATCCTGGCTTTTGTTCGTGTTGGAAGTGGGGAGCAGAGAGTGGTGGTCGTTCAGCAGACCTTTGGGTCCTGTTTGGCTTGGGTTAGGGTTGAGGCCTTCGGAAGCTTTTTGCTTCTGCAGAGGAGTTGTTCAGCAGAGCTTTGGCTTCTGCTTGGCTCGGGAGAGCTTTTTGCTTCGAGCTGCTTTGTTTGGAAGAAAGTTGAGCTGGTCGTTCGGCTCGAGCTGCGAGTGGTGGCTTATTCTTCTTCTTGGTTTGTGGAGCCCTTTGTTCTCCATTTTGGTTCCTGGCTTGGTGCGACTCATCGACCTCTTCTTGGAGGTTGATGACCGTACGAGTTCCTTCGAGGGTGGAATACCCCTGGTAGTTGAATCACGTGGGTATTTAGGTACAATGAAGATTGGCAATCGACCCTACCCCACGTGATTTGCCCATTGGCGTATTTCGGTTCTTGTACAAGGACCCATCGCTTGGACTTATCCGGGTGGTGATCTATATTCTGGGCGATCGGTCGGGCCGAATCGACTTGCAGCTCCGTTCAGAGCAGTCGGTTGGCGGCCGACGACCCCGGCACCGTAACATTTGGTTGTCAGGAGTGCGATTCGGCCCCCTCCGCCTCCGTAGCAAAATTCACGGAGTCGGATCAGGGGTATACGGAGCAAACCCACCCCCCCCCTCCGTGTCCCCAAATTACGAGCGTTATAAATTTTATTCCCAGCATGCAAAATGTTCAGCCAAGGCGAGTTGAGCCAGGTGGGTAGTGAGGTGGGTGTAGAGTTAATGGAACCAGAGGCTCAGGGCGAAATCACCATGCAGGACTCTGTTATGCAGGAGAAACCCGTACCAGAAGGTTGGGAGAGGCGTCCAAGCCGTTAATCTGGTTCGTTTTATTATTATAACCGCACCACGAATAGTAGTCAGTGGGAGTGGCCAGGGCAGGTGACAATGCAGCAGGTTATCGAACTCGCGCAAAGAATAAACGCCAAAATGGAGAACATGAATAATGATATGTGAACCCAGCGGGGCGAAACGCAGAGCATGGGGCAGAATATCCAGGCTAGGCAAAAGGCAGTGACGGCAGTGGCGCGCGGCGAAGCGTGGACACGATGTGCAAAATGGCGGCATCACGTGGTGATACGATGGAGCCAGCGAGGGGGGGGGTGCAACGGCTGTTCGGCCCGCGATGGAGACGGGTGAGGACAAAGTAATTCAGAAGACGCGTTGGGCGAGACTCGTGGAGGTGACGGAGAAAGTGACGGTGACAGAGAGGGAAAAATTAAATGGGGTGACTGAGACGTGTAGGGAGAGACACATGGAGATGAAGGAGATAATAAAGGAGGTCGCGGTGACAACGACGGAGACGCAGGAAATAGAAATAACAGAGACATGGGAGATAGAGGAGAGAGGGGGTGAAGTGGATGACACAAAGGACGAACACACACACATGGAGGTAGTGGAGGACAATTGGGGCGATCTGGTGGAATGTCCCGTGACCCGGTGCGAGCAGCAGGATAGCCCTCTCCAGGAACGAGGGGAGGGACTGTGCCCCCTTGAGGTGGATCGCGACGAGGTGAGTCCGGTCGAGCCTTGCGAGCTGGAGGGGACGAGTGCTGTGAATGGGTGCACGCGGAGCTTGGGGGGGGGGGGTATGGAGACCCCCGGAGCGCTTGAGGTAGCGCAAATCCCCAGCGTGGTCATCCCGGTGTGTGTGGTTACGAGTGTGGCTGAATGTGTGCTGGAAAGCACGCATTGTGTGAGTGAAACCCCGTGTGTAAGTGTTATGGCGTGTGTAAGCGATTCCCCGTGTGTGAGTGAAACCCCGTGTGTAAGCGATTCCCCGTGTGTGAGTGAAACCCCGTGTGTAAGTGTGATGGCGTGTGTAAGTGTGATGGCGTGTGTAAGTGTGATGGCGTGTGTAAGTGATTCCCCGTGTGTGAGTGAAACCCCGTGTGTAAGCGATTCCCCGTGTGTGAGTGAAACCCCGTGTGTAAGCGATTCCCCGTGTGTGAGTGAAACCCCGTGTGTAAGCGATTCCCCGTGTGTGAGTGAAACCCCGTGTGTAAGTGTGATGGCGTGTGTAAGTGATTCCCCGTGTGTGAGTGAAACCCCGTGTGTAAGTGTTATGGCGTGTGTCAGCGATTCCCCGTGTGTGAGTGAAACCCCGTGTGTAAGTGTGATGGCGTGTGTAAGTGTGATGGCGTGTGTAAGCGATTCCCCGTGTGTGAGTGAAACCTCGTGTGTAAGCGATTCCCCGTGTGTGAGTGAAACCCCGTGTGTAAGTGATTCCCCGTGTGTGAGTGAAACCCCGTGTGTAAGTGTTATGGCGTGTGTCAGCGATTCCCCGTGTGTGAGTGAAACCCCGTGTATGGAAGAAGCAGGATGTGTGAGTTAAAAGGCGTTTAAGGGAGAAGCGCCATGTGTGAAAGAAACCGCGTGTGTGAGGTCGCGGTATGAAAGAGAAATGGCGGTTGGTATGCGAGAGGGCACAACCGCGTGTCCGAGTGCCATGGTGGAGTGTGTGAGCGTCAAGGCACGTGAGAATGTGCGTGTGAGAGTGCGACAAAGAGTGTGCTTGACGAGGGACAAAGGCAGTGTAGCGGCCGTAGTGGTTTCGAGGACTGTGCCGGATTCGCACAGCAGCGCGCGCAGGGTCCGTGCCGTGCTTCGCACAAGGCCGCCACGTGCGCGCCTGCGCGAGTGAAATCTGGTCCGGAAACGCACGCGGTGCATGTAGCCGATCCCGTGGACGGACAGAAGGTAGGCTGGATTGTGAATTTGATTCGTACGAGTTCTCCGGGCGAGTGTGTTTGTAAAGCTCCATGTGGCCTGCGCCGTGCGTTCTGTTCGCAGAGCGTGCGAAGCGGTTTCCCCGATGCACTGAGCATACCCCGGCTTGCGCGAGAGATGGGGTGCGAATGACGTCATCGGAGATTCCGCGGCACGGGTTACGGACGGGCAGAGCACATGTGCTCGCGTGGGGAACCCCTCGAAACACGGGGCTTGCTTTGGATGCGCAGGGTGACGTCGTGGCTGCATGGTTGGAATCCGGCAGAAGGGGAATCCCTGCCGGATGTTACCGTCCGAAAAGGGGCGAGGTGCGCGAAGCGCGTGCAGCTGCCATGACGTCACGGGGAAAGAGCGCAGGTTGCGAGTTGCCGCGCTGGTGAGAAGAGAAAAAGAGAAAAAGCAAGCCTCGCCACTTCGAGTGGACATGAGCCCCAGGCAAGGGGTGGAAGACCCCCCTTGCTTAGGGGGCACAGGAAGTACTAGTTAGGGGGATGGGTTAGTGATAGTTAGACCGGCTTCATGGGGACATGGGTTGGTTGTTCCTCATGGAGCCCGTGGAATGGATTAGTTAGAGGGATTTCAGTTTAGATTTAGGAAATGGAATTTTTTAGGGATTTTCGGAGACATGGACAGACTGGAAATGTGTAGTGGAGACGTAGCTTAGCTCCGTAGAGTAAATGGAACGTGCATGAATTTTAAGGGATGACGAGGGAGCACAAGTTAGGGGATTTAATTAGGAAGGATGGCAGTATAGAGTGTTGGTGTGAGTTGAGAAATGGAAAGTGTGAGGAATGAGTGAGGGACAGCAGGCCCGAGTGTGTGAGTGGAGCGAATGTGGTATGCATGGTGCGATGACTGATTGGGGGGAGGAGTGATTCCCACCCAAGTGACCCCGGGGTCAGTTTAATGTTAGTTAGTGGGTAGTTAAATTTACTAAAAGGAGGACGTTTTGTTGTTGGTGTCGAGAGAAGGCACGAAACCCGTTTGGAGGGGTGCAGGAGTTCATGGACCGGCTGGGAGCGTGGCTATGGAAAGTTGAGTATTTGTTTAGTGGGCACCCTGGGCACCGGACTAGTCGGCCAGAGTAGGCCAAGGGCCCAAGAGGGGCCGGGATAGTGTAGTGGGCACGGGCGACCCATCGGAAACGGGACCCGTAGCGCCAGAATGCCACGGGGGCAGTGTAGTGGGCACGGGCGACCCTCGGAAAGGGACCCGGGTCATCAACACGCCACGTGGGCATCGGAGTGGGGCAATGCCAGAGAGGGCAACCCCCGTGTTGTAGGGAGCAGCTAGGCTCGGAGGCAGCCTGCGGGCCTGGGGGTGCCATGGTTAGAGTTCGGCAGAGGGGGAGTTCCTGCCAGTTGAGCCACGCTTCCCAGCCAGGAAATTGTGCGAGGTCACGAATGAAAATTTGAGGGCAAGGCCCAAATTTATAATGGACACCAACACAGGCGATGGGAATCATGGTTTTTAGAACCGATAGTTTAAAAGTGTGAGGCGTTTATAGAAAGCCCCGGGGTAGTTTCAGGTGTAATAAATGTTAGGGTAGATAGGAGATTTACCCCTTCGCACCATCCATCCCTTCGCTCGTTTTAGGCCGCTGGACTCACCTTGGTAGATCGCTGAACTCTGAGGAGGCCATTCTCTGGCTTTGTTGGGCCTCGAGACAGGACGCTCGTCTCTCCCTATTACCCCCCCCCCCCCAGAGAGGGAACGTAGGGGTTGGGAGTAGGCTAGGTGGACATGATAGGCTCGCCGGACAAAGACGATAAAGGGGGTTAGGGAGCCGATTAAAAAGAAATAATAAAAATAAAGAGGGGTTAAATTTTGTTGTGTTTTGTGGCAAATTAAGGGAGTGGCTATGGACAGAGACAGGCAAAGGCGATAGAGTGGGGGGGGGGGGAGACAGTAGGCTAGGTCCGAGCCCGCCTTCAGAGCGGCCGGCACCACCGCACTCCCTCCAGACCTGATGGAACCACACCAGAGGCTGGCCAGCTTCACCTGCCGGCCTGTTGTGCTGCAGCGGCCTGTTCCGCGCTTGCCTTGCCATGCCTAGTTTGCCTGCCTCTGCCTTGACCCCATGCCTGCTAGCCCTTGTTTGCGTTTGCCCCTGTGTCCATCCATCACCATGTGCGCCAGGACCATCCAGTTTTGCAAGGACTGCCCTGCAGGCAGCCCGTGCATCCATCATGTCCATTTGTGTTTTGCGACCATCTCCATCCATTCCCCTGCATCAATGAACTTTGAAATGACTTTTACCTTCTCCCCTTTCACAGATCATAAGTCCTGGGCCATGGTTAAGTTATGGATAAGTCAAATGAAAATTGTGAATACGTGGAACCTCACCTGCATGTTTGTTTTAGTGCCGGCAATTTTAGTTAAGTTGTCCGAATGAGTCTGTGAGAGTTTGTTTAGTTAGTTACACAGCGCATTAGGTTATTTATTTTTGGGACACGTACTGTATAAAGAAATGTCGCACTCAGGGATCTGAAGGTAGAACGTAATAGGGGAAAACTTACACATGCTGGTGACATGAAAATTTGACAACTCGGAACGAGTCTGTAAAAAGGGAAGGGGATAGTGTTACGAATTTGGAAATTCGATTGCACACAACATACAGGTTCCTTTAGTCAGCTATGTCGATAAGTGCTTGTTCCCGAGTTAGCTCACCTTCCATTGTTTAAATGTTTAGAAATCAATTAGATTGCTCCAGATCGATTTAATAGTTAGGGAACGAAACAATGGAGACGTCCCTTCCCCTCTTCTGCGAAGAGGAAGAAGAACCCTGCCGTCACATGATTCATGATGTCAACAACTCCCTCCCACCCGTGGTTGAGCGGGGATGGATCACGAGGGCATGAGTCACGCCGGGCGCGGGGGAGGGGGGACGGCGGAGAAGGATAAAGAGGAGATCCTGTCTTTTGTTTGTGTTGGAAGTGGAGAGCGGAGAGTGGTGGTCGTTCAGCAGACCTTCGGGTCCTGTTTGGCTTGGGTTAGGGTTGAGGCCTTCGGAAGCTTTTTTGCTTCTGAAGAGGAGTTGTTCAGCAGAGCTTTGGCTTCTGCTTGGCTCGGGAGAGCTTTTTGCTTCGAGCTGCATTGTTTGGAGGAAAGTTGAGCTGGTCGCTTGGCTCGAGCTGCGAGTGGTGGCTTCTTCTTCTTCTTGGTTCGTGGAGCTCTTTGTTCTCCATTTTGGTTCCCGGCTTGGTGCGACTCATCGACCTCTTCTTGGAGGTGGTTCCTCGGGGAAGCGACGCATCGACGGGAAGGATCAGCGGCTTGTCTCACCAGCACGTGTTGAGAAGCGTGGGAGGATTCGCGGGAGCTCGGGAAGGATCGCGGCTCACGGCGATTGGATCCAGCTCGCTCTCGCTGGAACCCGGGTCTGAACAACTTGAAGACCATATGAGGTGGAGAGGTTCGAGATAGGCTCTGGGTTTCAGCTCACCTGTCCTCCGAGCTGGAGCCCGTTATTGAAGGCATCAGCCACCATTTCTTGGGTGTGTGTGTGCGTACGTGTGTCCGTGGGCCCGTCTAATAAGTAGGAAACTGTTAAGTGCTTTGTGTGCTGTAAATCTTTGCATTGCATTTCGTATAGTCGGAATATTTCTGCTCTTACGTGCTTCCCTCGTTCCCCATTATTATTAATAAATACCCCAATTGTTAAATGTTTTCAGCTCGTCGTGTCAATTCTTTCATTGACTGAGCATTTCGTGTGTTGGGAGTTAGAAAGCCGTTGGTTTGCCGTAAAATGGGGACATTTGGACCGACGGTTCTCGGCGATTAAGCAGCTCGGAATCGCGCACGGGACAGGCTCGCCTCGGCGGTTTGTTCCGTACGAGTTCCGTCGAGGGTGGAATACCCCGGTAGTTGGATCACATGGGTATTTAGGTACATTGAAGATTGGCAATCGACCCTACCACACGTGATCTGCCCATTGGCGTATTTCGGTTCTTGTACAAGGACCCGTCTCTCAGACTTATCCGGGCGGCAATCTATATTCTGGGCGATCGGTCAGGCCAACTCGACTTTTGGCTCCGTTCAGAGCGGTCGGTTGGCGGCCGACGACCCCGTCACCGTAACAATATCTTTGGTCACTTTCTCATTCATAACTTATTTGGTAAGCAGGTTGTAAATATCATCTGATCCTCATCTGACATATGATGACGACCCTCTACTACCACTCTGAAAAGTAAATATATGACTAAAAATGGGTATTGTAAATGTCATAGGCTCCAGCCACCATTCTACACCTGTAATGAACGACTTCAAATAACATTTTTATGGAAAATGATTACAAAATTGTGGCACTTTTTATAGTGGTAGCCATCTTGGATTTGGTACCTTTTGAAAGTTTGGAAAAAATGCCACCCTATTTATTTATTTATTTTTATATATCTTTATAATATCTTGATACAGAAGCAAGTGATAATTTGTTATTAACAAACATTTTACACAAAAGTTCGTTTTTATGACATAACTGCCGACTATCGATTAGATGTTATCGTTTCATTTTGAGCACTCAGGTCAATTGCATAGGCTGTATGCAGGCTTTGAAATGCAATCATATCTAAAATGGGTTCTTTCTTACCTCCATCACCGAAGGTGAGCGGAGGTTATGTTTTCACCCGTGTCTGTTTGTCTGTCTGTGAGCAGGATATTTCAAAAGGTTGTGGACGGATTTGGATGAAACTTGGTGGATGAGTTGGGGACATGAGAATAACAACCTCATTAGATTTTGGAGGTCCGGATCCAGATCCAGCCAATCAGTGGGATACAAAAGGTAAACTGTTCAGCCTGGTGGAGGTATGCACTCTACCGAGTGTCGTTCTAGTTACCACTGCTTTCACAAACCTTTTGATAAGACTTGTATGCTTGCGCATAATCATTTTTATCTAAATACATTTCCTTCAAGAGAAACTCTAAATTGTTTTACCTTGGCATTATCACTCAGTGCATTATTCTTATCAGCTGCAGTATCCCCATCTGTTATCCTTATGATAATTCACAGACCGGGCCAGTGTTTGTGTGTTTGTCACGCTACTCCTCCTAAAGTTCTGGACTTATTACATCCAGACTTGCTACATGCGATCAGCATGACCCCAGTTAGTGCATAGAGGCCTGTTTTTTTCATGGGGGGGGGAGGGGGGAGGGGGCGTTGTGGACACAAATTCTCTATGTAAAGCTGGTACACTGAATGGATCAGGATGCAAAAAGAACAGTAGTGACACATGCACACCAAAGGAACAGTCGAGAGGGGGGACACCAGCAGCAGAGTTGAAGGCCAAGATAGAGGGAGTGTTGGACAAACAATGGGTGTGGGGAGGAATGGGGGGGAAGGGGAACGTGCCTGGGGTGGACAAGATGGATACAGAAGGAAACTCTCAGGAGGGAAAACTGGGAATTTTGAAGGAGCAGGGATTTGGGTTGGGGTGGGAGGTGGGGTTAACAATGATAGAAAAGATCATGATTTTTGATTGGAGGAGGAGGAGATTGGGGACCATACTCTGTGCAGAGCATTGGTGCTGCATAAGCAGTCTCCTTGGCTATTGGGCACAATCCTGGATGGGTCGCCACTCCAACACAGGATACCAGCAAGCTGGCACTCATTTTGCCGACCTCGAAAGGATGACAGGTCGAGTCAACTCCACCTGGTATTAATTCAACAGCTGAGCTGAGTGGGGGGGGGGACAAAGGACAAAGCATGAAAAGAACAGAGCGTGCAAGACTAGAAAGGAGGTGATAGAAGACAGAAGCTTTTTGTCCCCTTTCTGTTCCAGTCTGTTATAGTCATCACATTTACCTTGAAGTAATCTTTTATAGTGGAGTTTGAGATGATAATGTTATCATCTTAATCACTGATATTTTCAGTCACTTCTATCATTTATATTTATTCAGTAAAAAATAATAATTAAAGCTCCACTTAAAACTTTTGAAATGTTGACCCTCATATTTTGATTATTTGCTGCCTTTCTTGTGGAGATAATTTAAGTTTTGTCTTTCTTAATTTGTTTGATTGCCTGTAATTTATGGAATTCCTTTTGAGCATCTTTTACACTTTTTATAGCACCCACAACATTTCCACAACAGAAGCGGATGAGTCTATGAAGTCTTTATGGTTAAGAAATTAATTTTTCAACCAATACCCAGTACGTCTCCTTAAAATTGTTCTCCAACACTCGGAAGTCTCTTTGGGTCAGAATGGCCTCTACCAAGATAAACACCCTCACCCTATGGATTATAGCATGGTGAAAGGGACATCCCACCCCCATTGGAATATTTAGTAATTATTTTATACGTGGATAACTCATGATCCTTGCAATAGGCATCTTTAGTATATATTTATTTTAAAACTTATCTTTTTTAGTGAACTTCTCGGAAGTGAATTTTGATGGAAATAATTTCTCAATTGAAGGAAATTATGGGAATATTTGGGTTGGAAATTCTAAAATTTACTCTTGCACAGTTTTTACTGACATAGGAAGATACACTCTTGATTTAAGTTCCACGTTGAATTTAAGCCTGATTGTGGTTGAGTGCGCACTGAATGAAAATATTGTATTTGTTCTTACTCCATCATTATAAGCTCCATCCAATTAAATCACAGTTAATCAATACCGAATTTATACCTGAAGATATTTGAATAACATCATTGCTGTAAAAAAAGTTGATTCGTTTCAATCTTTTTTGTAGTGAAACCAAATAACTCTCAAATGATTTTTTAATTGTGAAATCAACTTTATAATGATTTTTTTTTTAGCTCAAAAGTTGATTTTGAAGTTTGATTTTGAATAACTATACCAATATTTTGGCGCATTACCTTGTTTCATAAGGCGAGCTATTTCTGAAGACATTTCAGTCATCTCAAATGTTGAAGTTTTGGTGGGATTGTTAAAGTTATGAATCTGCTTAAATGCGGATTTTAAATAAACTTAATGTTTTGCTTGGTGATAAAAAGGGTATAATTTATTTCAATCGACAATAATGATGCTTCATAGTCTTTTGCGGATTTTGAAAGAGAGACTATCAGAGATTTACTGAGCTGGGACAGGAGAAATGGATTAATTTTATTCAAGGTAATGTATTGAAGATAATAAGAAAAACCCGACCCATTCCTAAACAAAATCAAAGGCATCAGTAACATTTTCAAAATTAGAATAGGAAAAAGAGATAAAGCTGAGAAAACCTAAATAGAAAGTCGGTGGTATTGTTAGAACTGACAGGTGTAAATCCCATTTTGCAAAAGCTTCTACCAGAAGATGGGCTCGTGAGCTTTTTAAAATTGTTGATATTTTAGACATTGTTTCTTGGACTTGTAAATTACATGATTTGAATGTGGATGAGATTTTGGGCTCATTTTATACTCAGTAATTACATAAAACAAAATTTGCAGTCAGGTAAGAAAGGGAATTATGTTGAATCTTGAAAGAAGTAAGAAAATGAAGCCCACTACACCACACACACCCCACCACACACACCCCTGCACCGACATCCGCCTTGTCACTCAAACCTAATCAAGACCCCAATGCATTGCACTCTTGAGGGCAATAGGTTGGCACTTCACACTTGTGTTATACACCTCAATGGGCACTCGAGGACCAAACCCAGAGTAATATAGCATGGACCATCTGCTGAGTGTTGGTTAATTCAACCCACACCCCAAAGCCACATTTTAAAGTGCTTTTGTCTTTCCCAGTTAAATAATAGGTAAGAATCAGGGTCAGCTTTCGGGAAGGACCAACGGGACATTTGTCCAGGGTCCAAACTCCCGGGGGCCCACAAAAAACATGATACATTTATTTATTTATAAAGCTAGTATTATTTATTCCCTTGTTGACTCAAAGGTAGCAGAGCCAGGTCAGTGGTATATGGGGTCGCATCTGCGATGTAAGGCTGGCAATTCGACTTTCCCCATTCAGTTTTTGATAAATTTGTATTAACGTTCCATCAAAATCACTTTATTAAGCTCTAACTGATAATCACCTCCACCCACTGAAGGTGGATGAAGGTTATGTTTTCACCCCTGTCTGTTTGTTGGTGAACAAAATATCTCAAAAAGTTGTGGACGGATTTGGACGAAATTTGGTGCAGAGATTGGGTGTACAACAAGGACAAAATGATTAGATTTTGGTTAAGATCTGAATCTGGATCCATATCTGAGAATTTTTCAAGTGATTTTTCACCATTGAGTGATTGGGCTAAACCGACATTTAACACAATATCACAAAAAGGTTATGGACGGATTCAGACAAAACTTGGTGGGCAGATTGGGGGTGTAACAAGGAAGAATTTATTTGATTTTAGTGAAGATCTGAATCCGGATCCGATAATGTTTTTATTGTTTTTTCACCATTGGGATGATCAGGCTTAAATGATATATAGCACGATATCTGAAAATGTTATGGGCAGATTTGGACGTAACTTGGTGGATGAGTTGATTAGGTGACGAGAACAAGCCGATTCAATCCTAGTTCAGGTCCGAATCCAGATCCGGCCCATCAGTGGGATACAAAATGTAAACGAATCAGCTTGGAGGAGGGATGCGCTCGATGAGTGACCTTCTAGTTACCCTCGCCGAAGGAGAGGGTATTGCATTTGGATCCGTTTGTTTGTTTGTCCGCACAGAACTTTCGTGTTTTACTCTGCAACTGCTTGTCAGACTGAGACAAAATTTTCACCATATGTGCGACTACTCATGTAGAATGTTTTAATGATAGCTATGACGTCCCAGGTCACATGGTGTAGCAGTCATGTTGGAAAAACTGAAAAAAAATTGGACCTCTGTATCTCTGAAACCACACCAAGGAAACAATTATAATTTGGCACATAGCATATACTCTTCCTGGGGAATGAGTGTGATTTTAATGATGTCATAGGTGCCTTCGTTATGACGTCATAATTGCATATGTAGAACGCTACATCTGATCAGTATGAAAATTTTTGAGGGTCATGTGGGGATAAAATAGTCCACAAAAAAATTGATGCCGTCATTGATCACGTGATTCGGCAGCCATATTGTTTTCTTTTAAAAACCTTCAAAAATCTTTTTCTCTGAAATGGCTGAAAAGATCGAGAAGAAACTTTACACGTATGACCACCTATCCATGAGGAACAAAAGGTTTACAGATATGATGTCATAGGTCATCTGAAATGCGAATCCTATCCAGGTTCCTCCTGATGACTTCATCTTTGATTTTTGCTTGTTTGGGTTCCTTCTGATTACTCCAATGAAGGACTGTACCCTATGTTGTGGAATTTTTTGTTGTTAACCAACTCAGTTTTAAATCCTGTTACTCAAACATAAGCCACAATTCATTCACTGTCCACAACGAAAGTACTGTTGAACAGAAAACCTTTATTTTAACGTAGTACCACGGAGTCCAAAGCACTGAGATGGTAAACATCCGCAATGATTTGCACTCAACTAAGTTTACATTTTTCTGACATTTATATGCTTTCGTTGGGAGTGGAGAGGGCTGGGAGAACAAACGACATGAGAGAGAGCATGGTGACTCTCGGCTGGCCTTGGGGAGAATCAGACAAAATAACTAAGAGCAGACAGCGAGAGGAGTACAGAATAACAAGTGGGTTATAGGTTTAAGACAGAATGTGATTATATATTTTGAATAGTGATAGAAATTAATAGTACATATGTGAAACCACCGATTACAGTAGAAAGTAAAAGGCAACTGGTTTTAAAAGGAATATTCCCCATCACCTATATGATCTTCCATTTGATTTGAAATTAATTTATTTTAATGCCATTCCAAATTAAATTGAATAATAATAATAAAAATACATTATAGGTCAGGGTCAGGTGTCCAATGAAAGCGTGATTGCATCAAAGCGGGACGTCTTGTTACCCGGTCATCACTGCCAGCAGTTATAAAGTGGTGGTGCTAGTTATGTCTCTTATTAATTACATAACACACCAGTACACAAACATCACACAAAAGAAGTCCTGGCGTGGGTCTGCAATCTCTGATTGCTCTTTTTCTTGTTTAAAATATATTTACTTTTAATTCATCTTCATTTTAAAAAAACAGTTGTCGTGAAATGTTTATAGATCTATACACAGTAATACTCTTTTTTTAAAAAAAATTCTCTTCTCACTACATTTCAAGGTTGGTGGTAGGGGAGGAGGGAAAGTGGGGAGGGGGCCTCTACTACTCTTATGTTCTGGGGGCTGTTAAACTTAAATCTGGCTCTGGTTAGAAGTTAAAGGTCTTCCTGTATATGAAAGAATGAAATATTACTTTAATCCTCTTTCCACACAGTCTGATTTGTACAGTATATATTGAGAAAAGATAAAAGTAATAAGTCCTGACCTGGGACATTTTCAAGTTTTGAGTTCAGTTCATTGATTTGGATGTGTAAATCAAAGGTTGATAAGGAGCACACACCGTGAAATGCCCATTCAAACCCATACTCGTCCCACTCCATGAAGGAGCTGTCTTCATCCTAATAAAATGTTTAAAAATTTCACCCATGTTGCACAAGATTATATAGTCCTGATGTGGAGCTATTTATGACTCACATTGATGATGTTGTACTTGCCCGAGCTTATTCAGACTTTGCCTTTTTTTTGGAAATAGGAACAATGGGACTTAAAAAGTGAAATTTAAGAAATTAGTTTCAAGTTTCCATGTGAGGATGAGAGTGATATGAAAATGTTTAATACATCTCTTGCATATAGTCAAGTTTTATTATCTTACTCGTATAAAAGCTCATCAAAAATGATGGAATTCTTTTATTTGAAATAGTTAAGGAGACCGGAAGATATGATGTTTCAATCTGTAGCAATAAAAAACGTTATTTTTTTTTAAAACTACATGTACAAATATTACCCTATTTTTTTAATCTACTGGGAAGTTTCATTTCGATGGTACAACTTCGTGAGCGTGCCAAAGTCTGAAGCCTCGGCCTCACGTCAGGTGTGCTTATGCCTTCTTTATTTATTAGACAACCTGCCAACGTAAATGCACACTCGTTTTACTCTGCCGGCATTACACATCACGTGCAGTGAATCTCACTTCCCTATGTATTTATTATTTTTTTCAGAAAACGCTCTGTACCCCACCCATGAGGCCCGGTTGCAGGTCACCGTCTACAACAATAGAAGAGATGTAATTACTCTTTTATGAAAAATGTTTTCCAAATTTTTTTTGTCCTGAAAAATAGACTGTACTGAACACGAAGTCATGTTGAAAGATTGGTCTTTGAAACACTTCTTAAATCGTTCTTATGAAGAGGGACAGACAAATACACAAACACACAAATACACATTGTGTGTGATGTGGGTAGATTGGCATGGAACAATTTGTATAAAATACATTGTTAGAAAAAATAAGATGCATAATGACCAAAAGCTAAATCTGACTTTCCCTTGGGGTTGGGGTAGGGAATGGGGGGAGGAGGGGGGGAGGAGATGAGGAGGGAGAGGAAGTTTGTGTTTCGTGAGAATAATCCTTTTAATTTACAAAAGCTAAATAGTTCTATAACATTAATACTTTGTCATGTGGGACGCAAGTGCTAAAATATCGATGATGTGTTGGGATAATAAGTGATTGCTTCGGCTGATGTAATTATACTCTTTATTATTGATAAGTGTCAAATAGTGACATAATCTTTCCTTATTTCCCCATTGACTTCAACATTAAATTACAATCGTCTCACAATCCCCATTTCCCCCCTTATTTCAATGTTAAGTTCCGGGGGTGTGAGGAGTTGGGAATATTGAATGGAACATATGAGGTGGGAGCGATGAGAGGATGAATATAGAAGGTAGCTGTGTGAATATGTAGTTTGTAATCGATATGGTGGCAAATTCGTTATCTGTGTCTGAAACATTAATGTTGAGAATGGTGACACAGATACCCAAAATCTCCCATGTGAATTTGAGTGTTAAGGTGGAAGGCATTGGCAGGGTCGATAACCCATTCAACATCCTCTCTGGTACTGGATGCATCACCAATACAGTTGTCTATATCGCGAATTCTGCGGTGGGACCATCTAACTGGTCGAAAAAATTTTTTCTCATTGATCTTGTTAAATGGCCCAGACCTCTTGTCTGACATCGAGGACAATTCAATCTCTCTATGATGTATCAAACTCCAATCTCCAAATATTAGATGAATTCTTTATTAATGTTGAGCACCCTGGATCTTTTCAGCCCCTTCAAAAGCCTGAAAATTTTTGCCATTTTGCCACCTAAGCAGCCATCAATTTTTGACCAACACTGAGAGTCCTTCCTGAGCACTTAACAGATGTTAACAGCACACAACAAGCTGACAGTGGAACAGCTGTAGTATATTACACATTTTCTGATTTTGGCTAAAACCTCCTACCAAACATCTGCACAATTGCATTATTAGGCTGGCCTAGCCTGGTGTTGGCTCAGTGGTTCGGGTGGCGGCTTGAGATCCTAGGGTCCTGAGTGGAAGCCCCGTCGGGCACTGAATTAATACACCAGGGGGTTGACTCAGTCTGTCTTCCTTCCGAGGTCGGCGAATTGAGTACCAGTTCCAGTGTGTGTACCGGTAAAGGGGCACTGCATCAGCAACACAGTCGCGCTTCAAGAAATGATAACTACCCTGGCAGCTAAGCTGCCATACGACCACCACCATTTGGCTGGCAGGATGGCCTAGAGGTTTGCACACTCCCTAGAGGCTTGCACACTCGCCTCTCAGCTGTCTAGCCTGGGTTTGAATCTCGGCCAAGTTATACACTGCCATCTTGTTGTTTTACAGGCAGGCTGATTCATCAATATGTGTGTGCGTGTCGTTCCAGCGTCCCTCTGATGGACATTAAACTGGACATCCCGTCTGCCGAAAATAGTTGGTGGACGTGAAAGACCCCAGGGTGTTCTTCACAAAGAGTAGGCGAGCTATCGCCGACACCCTGAACAAATTAGAAAATCCTGCTCTAACCTACAAGATGGCACTGCATCAGCAGCACAGCAGCACCCTCAGCCAGTGATGCTACCCCTGCAGCCTTGTGTTGCATAAGAAAGAAATATTGCATTCCCACCTCATCATGGCTACATTCTTATATTATCTTGGCTCGTGCATTACATTCTTTGCACATTATTGACATTACATTCTTTGCACAATGTCCAAATCACTGGTAATACCACTTTTGGCTCCTTATAAAAGGGTAATCTCTGTTTGGTGTTTCTGACCTTGTTTTGACTCTGTGGTTTATTGCGTGCCAAACCTGCAAAGTACATTTAAGCTTTCAAGTACCTACTCAAATGTGAATGTATTTATTACTTTGACATGAATACAATTTGGGTAAATGTCCTCAAATTCCTCGTGCGAGGCATTCTTTTCAGATCGCCATGACTGTGTACATGAATAGAATAAAAGAAGATAATGACCGATGAGAGGACAAGACTATTTTTCTGCATTTGTAAGGCAGTGAGCATGCAAAACCTTCCTCGAAGGAATTGTTCGCGCTTTCATTGGAAATGACCTCCCCCAGGAAGGTGATTGAGGCCAAAGGAAACACTACAGGAACGGGAACTTGAAGGATGCCAGGGTAGGAGGTGAGTATTCAGGATGCATAAGGAGTCATACCTGCCCTTTATAGTGAATGGAGTGTTAAAGAAAAAAAAAATAGAGGAAGGAAGAGGCTGCTGAATTTCAATCCGATTAGCCATTTTTCTAAGGAATAGGCTCCAATTACATGTTTAAGGTTGTGGTTTTCACTGGATTTGAGATTAACCGTCATGTCGCAGTGCCAAACTTCATATTTTTTTTACTTGCAAGCTCGATTATACAGTTAGCAATGTGTAAACGCGTGTGCACGTGTGTGTATGTGTGTGTCTGTGTGTAATCATAAGCATGGAACAGTTAGATATGCAGCAGAGATGCAGCTCTCATGGCATTAATGGACATGGATAATAAAACACGTCCCAGCACCGTGCAACTGTCGTGAGAAAATCGGAGGCAAGCCAAGGGCTAACCACGGCCCACGCTGCTTCGTTTGCATACAGAATTTGCTTGAAAACCATGTTTAAATTATGGGACATATATATATATATATATATATATATATATATATATATATATATATATATATATATATATATATATATATATATATATATATATACCACATTGGCGTACTATTAATGGCACACAGCTCATAAATGGAAGACTCCCATAAAGACAATGGAAGACTCCCATAAAGACAATGGAAGACTCCCATAAAGACAATGGAAGACGGTTCAGAAAACCAAGAATAGGACTTCATATTCAGTGGAAAGCTCACCAATGGAGCTTCATAGTTATACAATAGGAAAGGTCATATCAAGGCAATGTGGTCAATCATGCTTATTGCTCATACAGGAAATTTGGAATATTGCCATGATGCTGCTGGTGCAAAGGCCTTTCTTTCTTAGCGGAGGCCATTCATGCCAATATTTCAGATTAAACAGTCAGTTTAACAACCAGTCAAAAAGTGTAATGCTCCGCAATTTGTGTCAAGTCACCTGAGTCTGCCGAGTACAAAAACCCAAAAGTATACATCCAAGAGGCAAATACCCATCTATACTATTGCCGGTCTATCTGATATCCCCAAAAAATTTCTACAAAGGAGTTTCGTTTTATTCGTTTCAGGTATTCGTGTCTAATGTACAGAACTAGTAGTTTGCGGATATCCGCATGCATTTTGTCGAAGCCATTATGAGCTTCCAATTTGAAGATCTGCCATCTGCCCCTTTCCGCCCTCCACCCCAAAAAACCCCCGATAGCCACACCTACTCTCCTTTCACTATACCTTGCACCATTCACACTAACTCTGGCTGCGAGGACAATCCCATGCACTTGTGTGATTAATGGATCGAAGTAGCAATTGCACTATTTTCGATTCCTTCCAATATGCATTTTCATTTGCGACAATGCAATGTCTCCAGAAAGGTTCAAACCATCATATTCATTGCTTATGCTCCGTCAACTTTAATATTGATTAATCCGTCATGCAATACGAGTTGCAACTGAAAAGTTTTTTGTTTGTTTGTGGGATTATTGTGGATATGCAGAAGCTCGGCCTCCAATGCATTCTGCGCAACATCAAACCGAGTGGAACACCTTCGCGCAAAGTTGAAAAACAAAGTCTCTCGCTTGGCAATTAAAGAAACTAGGAACAAGGAAATAAGGATCATGGTATATAACAATTGACAGTGTAAAAATGATTCGACAAGCATAACTGGTTCATCTGCCTTGAAGTGGCTTTTGAGCATTTTCTTTCAAAAGAAACGAGCAGCAGTTTGCAGCTGGGCCAGGATTCAAACCCCGACGAGAGAGCTCAGAAGTGAGGCCATGTTGTGCGATACAAATCACATGCACACAACAGCAGACTGTAGTATCAATTGAGTGGTGTAATGATTACAGTGTGCACTCGTCTAAATCTGGGAGGTCGGTGGTTCAACCCTCCGCTAAGTCGTAACCACAGACTTAAAAAAAATTGTGCTGCTTCCTTGCTTGATGCTCAGCATTTTAATGGCTGCCTCCGTTGAAAACGAGAGTGGTTGATATTAAGCAATATGGAGTGAGAAAGAGAGTGAACACGCATTCTCAGATGAACGTGTGTGCAGTTGAGACAAGTAGACTCCACAGAATATCAAGGGAGCCCAAAATTAAATGGATGCCACTTTGTCACAAGCCTGGTCAATGGAGCATTACTCCAGCATCTGCTCTCTTTCACCAACTCTATCATATCTTGTACTTTGTATCGAAAGTGACTTTAGGATACTGTAATATTGTTACACGTTATGGAAACATCTCCAAAGATTCACAAGTAAATTCAAGCAGCTGTTCAACAAAGAAATAAATTACAAGTCAAAGGTCAGGCTCAATTGTAATATCTGATGAGGGTACACATATCAATTCAGGGCAGTGACGTCAGCCATTTCTCCTCACCTCCTCAAAGCTCTTTCTTCTCACCTCCTCAATGGTCTTTCTCCCCACAGAGTAATATGATCGGCAGCTTTTAAAGCCTCCAAATATTATTTTGAACAGTTGCAGAGAATATTGTCCAGGGTGATTTGCTGATTGTTCTTCTTCTTCTTTTTCTTCGTTGGTATTGTTATGGTGACGGCCATAGGGGGTAACCGAGTTAAGATAGAATAGCTATGTCATTAATAAATGTGTAGCATAAGTGTTTGGCTTCTGTGTAAAATGATACGTCACATGACGATTAGTGTGTTTGCAGAAATCCAGAGTTCCCCCGCCATTATGTCTGTGTCTAAGGCCCTATCATTCCCGCACCATAATTTTCTAAATTGTTCCCTTTAAAACCTGTCTACGTGTGCTTTAATCTTCTCGACCTCTGGAGCACGGACCGGTGCAGATGGACAGCCCAAATGTCGTGTGAAGAGACGGGGCGAAAGTCGCCCCACCTACCAACAAGGAAGGCGTGATAAGCATCTCGAAGTCACACCAGCTAGTTGGCGTCTATAAAAGGCAGAGTGCAAATTGTCTTTAGTGAGTGAAAGGGTTCGAGTTCAGGAGTCAAATGGTTCAAGTTCAGGAACGGAAGGATTTGAGTTCAGGAGTTTAAGGGTTGTGTGGAGAACCAGTCTTGGTCGGGAGACCATGCCGGACGGGTGAGTGGTGAAATGAAGCGTCAGTACTGCGAGAATGAATCTGGATTACAGTGAGGCACAGAGTTAAAACCAGCTCCATGTTGTTGAAACAGCGCATGAGAGTACGCAGCATGACATGACATAAGCTGAATGGGAGTCTGGACAAGGAGGTGGGACAACCCGTCTCAACCGAACCCACCACACCTGTATCAACCACAGACAATATATATATATATATATATATATATATATATATATATATATATATATATATATATATATATATATATATGAGCCTGGTGTTGGCGCAGTGGTTAGGGCAGCGGCTTGGGATCCAAAAGGTCCTGAGTTCAAGCCCCGTTGGGCCATTGAATTAATACACCAGGGGGTTGACTCAGCCTGTCATCCTTCCGAGGTCAGCGAAATGAGTACCAGTGTACTGGGCCGGTGTATACCCCAGTTAAAATAGGTGTACCAGATCACTGTGTCGTAAGAGGCGACCAGGGTTGCGTCAGGAAGGGCATCCGGCGTAAAACATGTGCCAAATCAGTATGCGGATCATATGGATGATCCGCTGTGGCGACCCCGAAAAAGGGAGCAGCCGAAAGAAGAAGAAGAAGAAGAAGAAGAGATATAAATATATATATATATATATATATATATATATATATATATATATACTGTATACTGTATATACACAAGCTTGGATTGATGTGGTCACTGGTTTATGTGGCCAATGTTAGTTGATCCAAATCCCATGCACACATCAGCATATTGTAGTCTCAACTCGGTGGAGTAATGATTAGAGTGTTCACTCTGAGTTGGGAGGTTGGTGGTTCAAACCACATCTGAATCATACCAAAGACCATTCAAAATGGTATGTGCTGCTTCCTGGCTTGAAGTTCAGCATTGAAACATGATAGAGCACAGACAAACAACCATAGGTTGGCTATAATTGTGCAGGCTTGATGGGCCTAATGGTCTCCTGCGTTGAAGATTCTTGTCGGGGAGGTCATATTTTTACATGTCCACCTGGTTTATGCTGTGTACCTGAAAATCGTACCGCGATGTTATGCTTTGACAATGAGCATCCGCAAGATTGTCCTTCCCTGCGCGAAATGCCAAAATCCATGGATGGGTCCAACTCGTGAATGTAAATGTATATACTGTACATACATATATATATTTTTTAAGTGGAACCCATGATGGATTTCTGAGCTCTTGGATGCTGAACAAAACTGTAGACAACTCTTCACATATTTGCTGTGATGTGGAAACATACTTGTGGAAACACGAGCAAATTCCCATGGAAGGAGCAGCATTTGGTGGGATTAAATCAATTCAAATATATTCATGCTTTCCCCATCCATGCTTGCCAATTGGTTTTATTTTGTAAACCCAAAGCAAATCTGACAGTATCAGATGGATTTACAGAACATATCTTTTTTTTTTTTTAATCTCAGCCACCTGTATATTCAAGAGAAATTTTAACTTTGATGACAAGTGCTATTTTGTAGTTAAAGCAAATTAAGATTACAATAACATAATCCTATCTCCTTACAGCTTTCCATCATTGGCAAATTTACCAAAAATGTCTGAGCCATCATGGAACATTCTCGACGGAGATCAAATCTTCTCATCTTTATAACACTGCACTTACCTTGACCTAAGCCTGTTGTTGGCTTAAGATCCTAGGGTCTTGAATTGGAGCCCCTCTTTTTTCCAGTGAATTAACACCAGGTGGGGTTGACTCAGCCTGTCATCCTTCCAAGGTAGGCAAGATGAGTACCATTGTTCTGGTAATAGAGGGCACTGCATCAGCCGCATAGCCGTGCCCCCAGAGAATGATGCAACCAGCAGCCGCAGCCTGCACACGATAGCTCGCGACGTCGACCAGTTGGCGCCATTGCTTTCAGTAACACATTCAATTTCCATCTCCTGCCACATTTTGTCCAATTAAGAAGAAACTAAAGTACACAGGGCTTTGAACATACACCGCACGGAACATCTCAAGAGTGCCAGACAATAATAATCGAGGGTGAGAGACTTGAGTCACAGAAGAACTTCAGAACATGTTGCTGCTTGGCATACTTGCCGTTAATTGGCTTCATACAAACAGAACAGAAGGATCCATGGAGACGAGGTCATTCCCTTCCCCACCGGTGCTGATAAACATGGTACATGCACATTTCTGCTTATTACCAGCTATGACTGGCTCCAAAATTCGGTTCTGAGAACAATTCGGAAAATTAGAATTTTTTTTCTTCTCTTGTCTCCTCCATCCATGGGAAGAACATTACTTGCAAACAATAATGTTTTCCGCTGCAATTTTCATAAAGCATGATGTGATAGTTAATGAAAGTTTCTCAATATCGTACTTTTTGCTTCGCTGTCATCTTCTGGGTTTTAGCCCGATTCATTAAATGTATGTACGAGGTTCATTATGCAAAGCATACTAGCTCTGATAAGCTTCACACGTCCATTCATGCCTCTCACCTGTTATGGCAGGTGCATCCAATCACTCTCACTTACTCATGGCTGCACTTATGCTGCAGATAGGAGTTAAACACAAAAATAAACTTGCACCCACCCACCAGTTAGCAGAGAAGAAATACCACCAATATGGACTCACCCAGCAGCCACTGAAGCCCCACTAAAGGTGTTCAAATAGCCATGAAGTTCGGCGACAGAGGGTCTGCAGACCAACCAGTCTACTGCTGTTTTTTTGGTTCAGTGGCAGAACCGTTAGGACTGTTTCATACCTGAGATTCATGCGAAACTCAATTTGTGGGATCAAAAGTTGGATTGCATGAATATAGGAAATCTTGCTTAGCTAGCAGTGCTCATTATGCAAGCACCACCAAGGCCTTAGCTTTTAGAATGAAGAAGTTGTCTTCCTGGTGAAGGTTAGTGTCGATCTGCATCGGAGGATGGGTAGAACAATCGGCGAAATCAACAGAACGACTCCCGTGACTAAGCTGAATGTCTCCGTGACCTCTCTTCTCTGGATTTTATCATCTACTTTTGGGTCTTGCACTTTCTTCCCTCTCCTGGCTGTCCCTGTAGGGTCAACATGGTCAGCCAATAACCATCTTCTTGTTAAACTCCCAAAATGCAGGCTCACTGCTCACCTCCACTTATTTGTTCCTTTTCCCCAGTCAGTCCAGTTCCATTTTTCCCTCCAGGAGTTCAAGACGGCTGTTCGTCACATCAGGTCACCCCACCATCCATACTCATGGTCTATTCTTCCCCAAATTACTCCATTCCCAAGGAATCCCATTTTACAGGTTATTGTGTCCCTCCCCCCCCTCCTTCACCTCCCCACCCCTCCTCCCTCCATAACCCATTTTTATTTGTAAGGTGTCTGATGGTTTTTTTTCCCTTTTCTGTTTCATCCCTCCTTTCCCCTTTCTCTTCTTGCTGTGTTTCACTCAGTTTTCCCCATCCCCTTTATCCCACTCTCACTTGTACTCTGCTCTTGGTGTTCCCCCTTTCGATTTTGTTGCATCCCTTTCTGCTCGAGCTTTTCCATGAGCCTCGACCATGTCGACAAAAAAAGGAAAGGATAATCTGATGTTTCTTGCATTAAAAAAAGGTGTTGGAGTTTTTAAAATATATATATTTTTTGCTTTGACGAAGTGTTAATGCCCAAAACTTCAGCTTCTCCTTGCTTCCCATGGCAGATAACATATCTCTCCTAGATTTTAAGCCCGACCATCCTGGTTGCAAAACACATTCAATAAAACTGCAAATTGTCCACCATTCCAACATTCATGTACATTTTCTGTTTGAAGGAACATTTGAATAATGTATGTCCAAAGCATTGAGTAGCACTGGGATATTCAATTCCACCTCGTCTTCACCTAATATTACGTCACAAGATAGACAATCAATTTTCTCAACCAAATGTCGAGACAGACCTGCTAAAGAAAGTGAAGTGACGTTTTCAGAGTGATTCCTTCAAAGCAGAGCTTCTTGAAACTCCTATCTTCCTTTGACTGACCGACTCAGGTCAGGCATGGAAGAGGGGGCATGTGCCGGAGCTTTGCATTTTTAGGTGTTTCACAGAATGAAGTGTTTTACGGTGGCCGGAGTGCAAATCCTGCCAACAACCTCCTAGAGAGCGGTACCCAATTGCAGGAGGACGTCCACAGACACAGATGGGCACTAGATATGAATGGCCAGAGGCTCACAAGGAGCTCCTCCACCCTTTGACAGGTTTTGTTTTTAATCCTGCTGGATGTCACAGATCTGATCTGGCCTGACCTGACAATGACTCATGCTGTCATAAAGTGTAGTTTCTGTCGAAAGATATCTCTCTCTTTCTCTTTCTCTCTCTCTCTCTTGTCCTGCTGGCTGTTGGCGAGTCGAGTAGAGTGTCATGGCGGCTGTGTGGTCTTGGTGAGCTGTGATCTGCCCTGCTTTCTCGCCTTTCTATCCCCTTTTGCATCGTTTTTCACCTCCCTTCCTTTGCTTCCTTCTACGCATCGTCATTTGTGCTCCCACCCTCCCCTCTTCGTTAGACCTCGCACTTATGCCTTCCCTCGCACCGTCGTCACCCCACCCCACCCATCTGTCCTTGTTATTTCACGGTTTTCCCTTCGGTTCATCTCTTCCCCTTCCCTCCCCTTTCCCCTGTTTTCTCCTCACATACCTTTTTCCCTGAGATAGAGAGAGAAAGAGCCCACAGCTTCTTTGTGGATAGCTTTTAGTTGGCGGCCTATCCCGGCCCTTCAACTGATCAGTTTTTCCTCACTGTAGCCGTGTTTATTTCCTTTGTTAACCTGTCTCGGCTCGTATTTAATTACTGCACGAGAGTAATCACCCCTCCTCCCCCTTCCTAAACATGACTTCTTATTCCCGTTATTCGGCATTTGAAGCATTAACACTAAAACATGGCGTCGTCTGTGTCCCGCCCAACGACGTCAGCGTCGAGGATCTCGTTATCGCCACAGGAAACAGTCGGTACTGACAAAGTTCGTGCAGCCTCACGAATGAACAAACGTGTGGTAATCTTCGTGTCTGAGACAGAACTGGTTCACAGAATCGTATCTACCGGACTGTCAACAGACGACGGACATTTCGTGCTCGTCTCCCCTCTCGACACACCGCCCGTGAAGGTCATGATCTCGAACGCTCCTTCTTTCCTGAAGAATCGACACTGATCTCCGAATTATCTCGTTATGGTCCTGTGGTTTCTCAGATCACTATGTTACCTTTACGGAGCCAGGACGATCAGACGAAGCATGTGATGTATTTTCGGAGACAAGCTTATGTGGTGCTTCCTCCCTCCAACGCTGAAAGAACCTTGAACATCGTTTTAAAACTCAAAATTGATAATCATGATTACCAAGTATACCTCACCACCGACACCCTGAAATGTTTCGAATGTGGTAATTTCGGACACTTGAAACGATCTTGCCCAAATTTGACTTCGTCAAACGATGTAACAAACCTCGTCAACAATAATACGTCTTCTTCTTCTTCCTCGACTGTGAAGGAAGCGAATCCCGTGTCCGGTAATAAGGCCCAGGCCTCCCAGTCCTCTCAGCCCGATAGTCTAAACAGCAAAACGAATGTTTGGGATGGTTTCATCATCGTTTCATCAAGGAAGAGAAAGACTTTACCTGATGGTCGTTTAACCCAGAAGAAGGCGGCATTTACAAACGAGGAATCTGTCGGTAATGTTCCCGCAGTTGTGACTGGCATCACTCGACAAGGCTTACTCGGAATGGACCCGGAACGGACCCGGTACCTACGGAATGGACCCGGACCCCGGTACCGACGGCCAACAAGTTTACCCCACTTGCCGGTGAGGACATCGACGTCTCCCTGACAGAGACCGCTTTACCTATTATCTAAGTAAACGAAACCGTTTCACTCGTTAAAAACTCTCCTGTTGGAAAGTCCATTGACGGTGATACACAGACCACTAGTGATGAACCTGCCGTCACTTCGGTAAATGTTAACCCTGAATCCTTGTCAGCGGGAAATAGTGAAACAAATGTTAACACGGTTACTGCTCCCAGTCCATCACGTGGTGAAGCTGGAAATGCTGGAAATGTTAAAATGGATGTTTTACGAGAGACCCCAAAAGTCCTGTGTCCCTCCACGCCGTTGGAGGTCGATAACACCGCTACGGTCGAGGGAAGCGAGATCTCTACATCCGCTGATGGTGTTTCCGTTTCATCAAATCCCCGATTATTTCCATTCCTTCACCAGGAGATGTTCCCACAATGTTAGAGCACATAGACGTGGTAACCAGTACAGATCCGTGTATCAATACTGACCACAGTGTCGATATGCAGGACGGTACAAGCTTGTGTGACTCGGAAACTAAAATCGACTCTGACGAATCTGACCTGGAGGAAGCAAACAGGAACAGTCAGGTGGAAACGGTGGAGAAGCCGACTAGTCAAGGTCCTACCTCCTCTTAACAAATAAGACTCTTCTTACAAAATACATACAGGAAACGCAATATAAACCTGACGGAATACTTCCCAGATCTACCGTCCTTCCTTGAGTGTGCTCAGGCTATCGTACGGAAGCCCAACTTATTCGGTTTCCACCAGACACACTGTCACCGCTTAAAAAAATTGATTGCCAAGGCGAAAAGGAATCCTCATCAATTATCCCACTTTTGATCTTATTCTTAGAAGTTATTTTCCTCATGGCCAGTTTCAAGATTGGAACAAGAAATGTTAATGGTGGTGGGAGTCTGTTCCGCAAGATCCAAATTAAACAGTTGGTAGAGGTCAACAGTCTTGACATGGCTTTATTACAAGAGACCCATGCTGTCCGATCTGTTCGGGCTCAGTGGTGACTATTTATGGACAAGGAATGTTTCTTTAGTAACAACTCCACGTCGAAGGCAGGCATCATGTTTGTCTTAGGGAAACATTTCCATCTGTCCTGCCTTAAATTTATGAGTATTATTGATGGACACCTTGCCTCCATGACCTTCTCTATCGATCAGGTCAAGTTCACAATTCTCAATGTGTACGCTCCAAGCAAAAATGACGAGCTGATCTCCTTTTTTGCCAAACTGAGAAAATCCCTGTAAACACTGGATTTGCAGACTTGTCTAATTATTGGTGGCGATTTTAACTGTACTGTTAATGCTTCATTTGACCGGAACGGGCCGGAACCCCAACCATGTACCGCAAAACTTTTTGCAAACATCATTGTGAAATATAATCTTCATGATATTTGGTGCACACAGCACCCTTCTGATCAGTCTTACACATGGTGTCGTTGTTTAAACAACCACGTCTCACTTGCGAGGCTTGATCGCATCTCTGTAAATTCTCATTTATTACATGGAGTTTATAAATCCGATATCGTGCCTTCTGGTTTCTCTGACCATTCCCAAGCTCGAGTCTTTATTCAACTCTCTAAACCATGTCCAGGGAGCTCTCACTGGAAATTCAATAACAGTTTACTAGAAAACCTCAACTTCATTCAGGTCTTTGACTCCTTCTGGACGGCTCTCCGAGAACAGAAGCTAAGCTGTTCCGTTAACCCGTTTATATGGTGGGATTTAGTAAAAACCCAAATTAATGGGTTCTGTCAACAGTATCAGTTTTTCTCAACAAGGGCTGACCATGAAGTAAAGAAAATATTACAGTTCGAGATTTTATATCTCCAACGGGTCATCGGACAAAATAATGGTGACAATAAAAAAAACCTTAACTGGACATACAACAGTAGCTTTGGACATGCAAACAGCTCACACCTGCTTGGGAGCAAGACCACCAAAACAATGAACAAAATGCACATCCAATACCTTCTCTCTCTCTCCCTTTCCTGAACTCGTATGTGCTTTTTCTCTTGCCAGCCCTCTTCCTTGTCCCCCTTTTAACGTAGGCTTCAATAGCCTTCCCAAACAAAAAGACCTTTATTTGGGTTGTGTAAAATTTATTTCGCAACGGCAAATAACACAGCAGAGGGTTCGATGGAGAGACCTCTTACCTTGTTCTCCCCCTTATTTTCCAAACTGGAAAGGTTTTTATCACCCTCCTGTGCCACCATGACATGGCGACCTCCAATGGAGACCAGTACACTGGATCCTTCCTTCTAATCACTTATTACACCGTTTTTCAAATCTGATTGTAGATGAATGTCCTTTTTGTAAGAAATATGAAAATCTTTTTCACATCTGTGTTGAATGCCAACGGTTGGCACCTTTATTTATTTTACTTCGGAATTGTTTTGTGAGGTTTGGTTTGATTTCTAACACTTGTGTGTTCATCTACGGAATGGATATCCCACACAAAAATTCCAATGCTGTGTTCGCCAATTTCCTGCTTGCTCAGGCAAAGATGGCGGTATATAAGTCAAGGAAAAGAAAACTTGATGGTGTTGGAGAAAATGATGAAGATGCTTTGTTTTTGTTCAAAAACCTTGTAATGAGTCGTGTTAAATTGGATTTTGCTTTCTTTCCAGTAACTGGAAGATTACCGCAGTTCGAATCAAAATGGTGTATAAAGGAAGTTATTTACAAAGTCCGAGAGGAATGTTTATCCTTTTCTGAAATGTTCTGCATATAATCCACCCGATTCATCCTTTCCTTTCTTCAGAAATTGTTTCGTGGTTTTTCCTTCTTTCTCTGAAATGAAAATGTAACTCCCATTTGGGGGCTTTCTTTTCTATTTTATAATAAAAAGTATCTCTATCTCTCATACAGACAATGATCTTTTCTTCCATCCAATCCACCTTGGGCCTTGTAACCTCATCATCAACCCTGGTGTTGGCTCAGCAGTTGGGGTGGTTGGCTTGCGATCCTAGGGTCCTGAATTTGAGCTCCTGTTGATCACTGAATTAACGTCAGGTGGGGTTGACTCAGCCTGTCATCCTTCTGAGGTTGGCGAAATGAGCACCAGTGTACTGGTAATAGGGGCACTGCATCAGTGGCATAGCCGTGTCCCTAACCAATGATGGAACCAGCAGCCATAGGCTGCACACGTGTGTGTGTGTGTGTGTGTGTGTGTGTGTGTGTGTGTGTGTGTGTGTGCGTGCGTGCGTGCGTGTGTGTGTGTGTGTGTGTGTGTGTGTGTGTGTGTGTGTGTGTGTGTGTGTACTTCATAGTCAACAAAAGTACTTTTGACCACTTGTATCTTCAACACTCTCCCACTGCAGTTGAGGCTGTTAGTTTTAACCTTCATAACCTTACACGTAACTGTCCCTTCAGGACAGTCTGCAGTGTCGTGTTGGTGGGGATAAAGTGTGAGCCTTGAGACATTCCTGGCACTTTATGTGAAATTTTGTGCCAACTGAGCACTAAAAGGAGGTTTTAAGAGGTACAAATCCACAGTAAACAGAACACAATAGGCCCAGCTATGCTTAGTCATCTGAAAAACTCTTATATGGACTCTTTCACCATTGGACTTGACTTTATGTCTACGAACCGATATTTTTCCGTTGCTTCAGTTTCATCGTCTATTTTTTGTTCACATTGTCCGACAATACAGTTGATGTTCATTTGCAAAAGTGTGTTGCATCAAACCGAAAAAAGCAACTTATTTCTTCCAATTCCATCAGTCACTTGAAACCTGTGGGAAGACGAATGATACTCCATCGCAATCTCCTGTCCCTATCATTTCCATTGTCTCTTTAAATCTCACTTTATCCCTCCTTTTTGTCTTTGTCTCTGTGCCACTGAGCTGCAATAACCAACCCTAAGATTTATAGGTGAAAGCTCAACAGTCAATCTGGTGAGGCGCCAGCAGCAAGCTTCGAGAATGTGGAATTTAAAGATCTCGTGGCGTCTTTCAAAAAAGAGGAGACCAAAAGGACAATGTTCTGATCGAACTCGGAAAACATTTTGGGGTGGCTGCTGTGGAGGAGGTGTGCGGGGTGAGCATGTGGTTGACACCTTTTCTCTTGCGTCTATCCTGATCTATCACCACTGACTGCCTCATGAGCTATGACATTGTAGTGAGAAAAAGGTTTATGGATCTTTGGTTGCAAGACCACTTGGCTGTCTGCCTGATAAAGTGGAGAGCCAATGTACCATTTAAATAGTCAATATCTTTGTCTGTTTGTTGGTATCAATCTCTTCCTCTGTCTATTTGGCATCTAAGAAAAATACTACTGTCCTCTGATATAGAATGAATCACAACAAAGCCAATGTCATGATTTCATCACACACACTCGTTTTGCTTTGTAATATCTTACCTGTGTTGTTTTCTGGCACACCTAGCTGGACTGGTTGTTGACGTGAGCTTTTGCAATCCCATCAGGCCAATGTGCCTGTCCTCTTTTTATCTGGAGGGGGTGCATAGGTCTCTCGCACTGCAACGAGGAGATGCTTCACCATTTCTCTTGTGCACAGTTTCAATATCCCTGCTTTCCAGTGACATCCTTGAAGTTCATGTGTGCTTTCCTCATTGAAAAGCCTTGCCTGATGTAAAAATAAATAAATAAACATTAAATGTACAAGTAGCTGGTCCTGTATTAGTCACTGGAGAGATGTGGAGACATTCTCATCCCATGTCTTTTCGAATCCATTACACAGGTAGTATCAAAACACCTGTACATGTTTTTGGGTTTTTTGTTTGTTTTTACTTACTTCGTTCTACTCTACTATAACTGAAAGCCTGAGGGGGGAGAGAGGGAGAGAGAGAGAGAGAGAGAGAGAGAGAGAGAGAGAGAGAGAGAGAGAGAGAGAGAGAGAGAGAGAGAGAGAGAGAGAGAGAGAGAGAGAGAGAGAGAGAGAGAGAGAGAGAGAGAGAAGCATAAGGGAATTGGCAATGTGGGGAGTGGGCTGAGTAATTGGGGGGTTGTGGGGGGAGGGGTAAATGGAGAGCTCGCTGTTGGATGCTAAGCAATATCGCTGGGGAGTCGCCAATAGCTGAGTCCCCTCTCTCCAATCCCATAAAACCGAACGCCATGTCAGCAAGCTCACCGCCTGCTGGGGCGATATCTCGGATTAGTAATATAGAATCTTCTCCTTGAGCAAATTTCCTGCTTTCGTTGCTGCAAGTCGTTTTGTTGGAGAAGGTGTAACCATCGTTGATAATGTTGGTGACAGCATCCTGCTGCTTGGTGGATGGCGAGTTTTGGGTTTTCTTGATGTAGCATTGCCTCCGGAATCTCAATATCTTAACGGTGGATTCATGGGGCACTACATTTTATTATCATGAGAATTGTGTGTTGAAGAACACAAATAAGCAAAATTATCTCATCATTCAGTTGTTCAGGGCTGGCAGGATCGCCTGGAGGTGTGCACACTCACCTATAAACAATATAGCATGGGTTTGAATCTCGACCCCTGGTGTTTCCCACCCAGGGCAAGGCATCAATGCGTGTTCCGTCCCTCGGACAGAGGTATATCTGGGTGTCCCATCTGCCAGCATTAGTTGGTGGACGTCAAAGATCCCACGGTGTCTTTTACGAAGAGTAGGTGAGTTAATTCCAAATTCCTGCAGTCTCAGTCGAGTATCCTGTCCTGCGTCGGGAATGGCGACCCATCCAGCATTGTAAATCCAAGCTAGTGAAACTGCCTTGGCAGCATTATGCGCCGATGACTGCGTGAAAAAGTGAAACAAACAAACAACTGCTCCAAAACCAAAATTGAAATAGGCAAATGACAGTAGCAGCACATCCGGATAATTATGACGTCATCATTGCTCTCGATGTCAAGAAAGAAAGGAAACTGCAATTTGAGCCTGAAACTTGAAAAAAAAAGTCCAAAAATCGATGACCAAAGTCTCTTGAAATAAGTAGAACGTACTAATGTTGGCCGGTGATTATGCCATTACCAACAATTAGCTTAGCATCATTTAGAGCAGCATTTCTCATTAATATGAGAGGGTCAGATTAATTTCCAATCTCTCTCTGATGGACCATGCTCTTAACAGAGCATCAGTGCTGCCAAAGCAGCAACCTGAGTAAGGGTTGTATTGGGTGGTTTGCCATTGCCTTCCCAGCAAGAATTATGGCTGGAATTTGGAATTTAGCCATGGTGCTGCTGATGATAACTCACCTACTCTTCACAAAGGTGGCATCTGCCCTGACATCCCTCGTATTTCAGACAGGCAGACTGCAGCCTCTTCCCTCTCTTCAGACCGAGAAAAAGAAAAATCACAAGCTTGTCAAACACTTGGAATGTCTTTCAATCCTGATAACTCTCACACTCACTGTCGCTCTCTAAAAGGACTGTCTGGCAACTACCCCTCCCACATCTACTTTCTTAACAATCCTCTTCAGGATGTTCAGTCATTCAAACTCCTTCAAACTCCAGCCATAATCTTTCTTTGGCAAACCGCATTTCAAAGTTGGACTCCCAAAGCTAGTCACCGACTGAGCATCTTCCATCGTACAAAGTTCTTCCTTGGCACACCTGAACTCCTATCCACCTACAAGGCCTTCATCCAAAGCTTGATGGAGCACTGCTCTTCCCCTCTGGGCTGGCTCCCCTGCCTCACATCTTGCTCAGTATGACCGCCGTGGAAATCAAAGGCCTTCAACATTATTGGAATCTCCTTTCAAAGATTCTTTCAAAGAAGAGGATGAAAAGTCTTTCAAAGAAGAGAATGAGAGTTATCGCCGGCATGCTGAGGAAATTACAAATCCCTATCTCAACCAGTCAATCGTGAAAGTCAAGCTTTGCTAGCTGGTTTGTGGAAGACTCGGTCCAACTTAAACACATATTACAGCCACTGACCTCACTCTTTGGGTCACTGACCTCACTGACAGAAGAAGAATGCATCTCATGTAATCACACTTTAGAGTCTTCACAGGCCAGAAACATGGAGGAAGTACAAAACGTTTTGGTGGTAGTGTGGTATGTTGAGTTCATCTGAATGGCAGCACTGCTGGCGGGGACGTGCCTTATTTCTGCCGAACCACACGGATTCACATCACCTGATCCACAAGGATGCAAATCATCTATCTGCTGTTGCTGAACTACTGCGGCTGGGAAAATTTTTTTCGAGCCAAATGAATCTTCTCCAGTGGAAACAACGCATGCAATGCCCCATTAGCTGATTGGAAAGTCATCGGAGCAATCAAGCTTAATGAGACCATGGTCTTACTCGCACTAATTTTCGCTCCAACTAACAGACCCCTTTGCCCCTCGCACGCACACGTTTTTTTTTTTTTTTTTTTTTTTTTTTTTTCTCTCTCTCTCTCTCTCTCTCTCTCTCTCTCTCTCTCTCTCTCTCTCTCTCTCTCTCTCTCTCTCTCTCTCTCTCTCCTCTCTCCTCTCTCTCTCTCTCTCTCTCTCTCTCTCTCTCTCTCTCTCTCTCTCTCTCTCTCTCTCTCTCCAAAACCCGATTTTCTATTCGTGTAAGCTTTGCCAAAAAACGCATCTGCAGTAAATTACAACTTACCTAAATTCACACCAATTACTTCACAGCATTAACCACCGCTGTGTAACATTGACTGCACGTAGTAAGTGTGGCGGCATTTGGAGCTCTCTTTGTTGCAGTCAATATCGTGTTGCGGATGAATAGATTTGACATTTCTGAGTCAAACAAAATTGATTGATTTTTTTTTTTTTTTTGGGCAGTTCGTCAGTTATATGTTGAGGTTATGCATGAGGGGCGAAGACATCAGTCAGAGATAGAAATGGTTGCTCAGAGGCATTTTAGATAAAGGTGGGTTTATATAAAGGGTCAGCTTAGTCCCTTTCTGTCGGTGGTGGTGATGGATGTGTTGTGTGAGGGAGCAAGAAGAGGGTTACCTTGGGAAATGTTCTTTGCAGATGATTTGGTGGTGATGCCAGAATCCAAGGAGGGCTTCAAGATGCGTTGGTTGAGTGGAAGGAAAGTTTGGGAAGTGAAGGAGTTTATGGTGAATGAGACTGGCAAGTGAGGATGTGGATATTTTGGACAGGGCAAGCAAGGAGTTAAATCAGATGGGAAGCTTCAAACATACCTGGCTTCTACTTCGGAGGAGCGAGCGGTGACGATGACGATGAGAGTGAGAATGTGGAGGGAGAGGGGTGTGTTTCTGGGGTGCTCTTATTCCAGCAGATATGTGACATGTATGAAGGTATTGGGCACTTGATGATAAAAGCATGGAATTTGGCAGGTGACGAGGGCATGTCCAGAGTAAGAAAACTGGCTCGAAGGCCATTGCAAATTTGCTCCATGATGCCTGTGAAGACCACTTTTCCAAACATGCCTTATGAAGTACTTCCAGGTGTCATGATAATATAATAAAATGAGTATAATCATGGTATTATGTTTTTTTCCCCATATGTATGTATGTATGTATGTATGTATGTATGGCCTGGATTGATGCTTATTTACATTCTGTTTATTCTGCTTGCAGATGCTGACCCAGACTCATTTGCTATGTCAATCTACATTATGAACTCTGGTGTTGGTTCAACACCTAATTAGTGTTTGGGGTGGGTTCCTGTCCATTTGCGTGGCATGGTAACATTGGAAATGAAACGTACAGAGATCTTTGCAGAGTTTCTCTAAGGAAACATTTTGGTGAAGAAGACAGGTTGAGCATTCTCTGCAATAGCAATAGATCAGGCCCTTGAACAAAACAATGCCGCAGTGAAGGGTGATGGTGGAGCTGTTGGCCCGACTGAGAATCCAGCAGCACCGAGGTGATGGATGGTTTGTGGCCCTGAAATGGCACGAGTTATTGAAGAGTTTGAAAGCTCAACAGAGAGGAGAAAGAAGTCAGATCACAGGCATCATGATCAGGCACCATACACATAGAAGGCATTTTCTAAAGATGTCAAATCACTGAGAGATACAATAGAAAGACTGGAGAATCCCTTCTGTGAGGACAGCGGTGATCTTCTCATACTGGATAGCAGAGACTTTGTTGATCCTGCTGTTATAGACACTGTATGTCACATTGAGAAGCTTGGACAAGATCAGTGCAACACGTATGTCACAGAGTGTCTAGTCAACCAAACAAAACATATTTATGAACCAATCAAGAAGAACAACCTGTCCCTCTTCAGTCAGCCTCCAGCCCAACAGAAGTCAAAGGGACAACAGCAGCTAACCTCACTGAAGAACGACTGTTATTTGCTCTCCAGGCTATACATCGCCTCACAGATACGAGATGAGGACCTCAACGAGTTCTTTCAACATGAGAATCAGGCTTGCCCACCTTCGCTGTCACAGATGGGCAAGTTAAGAACTGGAGTGAAATCATATCTGGTAGGCTGCCTGGAAGAACTCGTTCCTTCACAAAGCAGTGTGGCTACACCAGCTGCAGATGTCAATATGCTGCATCCTGGTCCAAGGGAGGAAGATAGGCACCTTCACGTGGTCCCCCCTGTAAGTAGCAAATACTACGGTATGCGAAACCAATCCTGTCATATCCGAGCCTCCACCCGCGCTTTTCAGCAGCAGGTGGCGAGAGAACCGCCCTTTTTAGGGCGCGGCGGCGCCCATGCCGCGACAAGTACAGTCGACCCACAATACTGCAGCTGAATGTCGAGGGCCTTACGACAAGCAAGATCAATGTCATCGAGCAGCTTGCCCATAAGAACTGGGCTCTCGTCATCCTCCTCCAAGAGACCCACTGCACCTCTGCAGAAAAGCTAGTCTTTCTACACTATGCACTAGCCTTGTCTACTAAAAGCAGGAAGCAAGGCCTTGCCACGTTTGTCCACGACATCCTGAGCTGGACTCTCGTTGGTCAATCTCTGGCTGATGCCGAGATTGAGTGCATGTGCATGGACGTTGCAAACTATAACATCATCAAAGTCTACAAGCCCCCACCCTCGCGGATATCCCCATCGTGGTTACCCACGTTCCCCTCCCCCAGTCTCTACGCTGGCGATTTTAATTGCCAGCACGTTGACTGGGGATATAACACCACTAGCAACGACGGAGAGTGTCTGGCTGCCTGGGCAGCAAACAACAACCTTGCCCTCCTTTACAATCCGAAGGGCGCTGCCAGTTTCCTCTCCGGATGCTGGGGAACGGGGACGAGCCCCAATCTGGCCTTCGCGAGTGCCGACCCTGACAGCACACTACCTGACAGACGTGTGCTTGAGAAGTTCCCACGGTCCCAACATCGACCCTCACTTATCACTGCTCCTAAGCTCGTGGCACCCGTCCCGAGCGCACCGGTGAAGCGATGGAACTTCAGAAAGGCCAACTGGAATCGCTTCAGCCTCCTTACCAACAAATCTCGACTTGTGGCCAAAGACGTGTCTCACCTCTGGAGGGACTGTCTGACCACTTTGTGAATGTGCAGGATGATGTGCAGCCTAAGTATCACAGCAGAGTATTGAGCATCTGCCTACATACTATTTATCAGTACACAGCAGATCTGTGACATTGGCACCAACATGGATGTGCACCAGACAGCATTTCTTGGTTTTAAAATACCATTACTAACTTCACAATTGTGAAATGGTTCCAATGAATCAAAATTGTAATGAGATGAGATGTCCCAATCCGAGACATATGTGGAAAGTGCATGGAAATTGCAGACATTTTTGAAAATGGCTGCCACTGCCACCACAGGACATTTCTCCTGAGGCCCCATAGCCAAAATTCTTCCTTTATATATGGCCTAACTTCTTCTTCTTCCTCTTTCGGCTTGCTCCCGTTAGGGGTCGCCACAGCGGATCAACCGTCTCCATTTCGCTCTATCCTCCACATCTTCCATTGACACTCCAACCACCCGCATGTCCGCCCTCACCACATCCATGAACCTCTTCTTTGGCCTTCCTCTTCTCCTCCTGCCTGGCGGCTCCATCTTCAACATCCTTCTCCCGATATACTCCGTTTCCCTCCTGTGCACATGTCCAAACCATCTCAATCTCGCCTCTCTCACTTTGTCTCCAAATCGTCCTACCTGCGCTGTCCCTCTAATATACTCATTTCTTATCCTATCCATCCTCGTCACTCCCAACGAGAATCGCAGCATCTTTAACTCTGCCACCTCCAGCTCCGCTTCCTGTCTTATTGTTAGTGCCACCGCCTCCAAACCATACAACATAGCTGGTCTCACTACCGTCTTATATACTTTCCCCTTCACTCTTGCAGCTACCCTTCTGTCACAAATCACTCCTGCAACTCTTCTCCACCCACTCCATCCTGCCTGCACTCTCTTTTTCACTTCTCTCCCACACTCTCCATTACTTTGGACAGTTGATCCCAAGTATTTAAACCAATCCACCTTCCCCACCTCAACTCCTTGCAACCGCACCATACCACCACCCTCCCTCTCATTTACGCACATGTACTCCGTCTTACTCCTACTGACTATCAATATATATATATATATATATATATATATATATATATATATATATATATATATATATATATATATATATATATATATATGGCCTAACTATGTTCTATGACAAGATATTCTATCTTGATGCTTTTATCATCAAGTGCACAATAGTTTCACCAATCTGCTGTACTACTATCGTTGAAAGATTCTGGTTCGGTTGAGGTTGAAGATTTCCAGAACGGTAATAAGACCGTTTCTCCTGTATGGAGTGGGGACTTTCACCTTCACCTCATAACAGGAGAGATTGCTGCACAGGATGGAGATGTGAATGCTGAGAGGGATGATGTAGAAATGTCTGAGGGAAAGGACCAGGAATGAGGATATCAGGATGTGAGCCTGAGTAAGGGGCATCTACATTGGTTGGGCATGTGCTCAGGAGGGATGAGGTGGATGTGCTCAAGCAGGCCTTTTATATAGCTCCATTTGGCGGTTGGGAGCAGACCACAATTGAGGTGGAAGGAAGTTGTGGAGAGACTAAAGCGCAGATGCAGTTGGTCACATTAAAGTAGGAGTAAGCTTTGTCTCCATCCCAAAAAAATAATTACAAAGAAGACCGCATGAAATCTCGGCATGCATCACGTCAATGGTGCCAATAAGGAGGGGAATTATTAGCTCTGACTGTTTGGAAAATCCTCTTCATCGACTGGCTGATGACTCCACCCTGTGCTGTGACATCCGTCATCCTTCATCCAGGCAGGCTGCAACCTCTTCCTTCTCTTCAGATCTCTTCTTTCTCTATTAAACACTTGGAATTTGTCTTTCAATCATAACAAATCACACTCTCACTATATCTCTCTGAAAGGACCTTTTGGCAACACCCCCCCCCCCCCCAATCTACTTTCTTAACAATCCACTTGAAGAAGTTCAGTTGCTAAAACTTTTGGGTCTTACTATCAGTCATAATCTTTTTTGGGAAAACCACATTTCAACATTGGCCTTCAAAGCCAGCCAGTGACAGGGCATCCTCCGTCGTACAAAGCCCTTCCTTGGCACACAGTGTCAGGTCAGGTATGGGAGCATGTGCCAGAACAGCAGACAGGACGTCCACTTTCCGCCGGTACTCCAGGGACCTCCGTCTGGCCATCCCCCAGGCAGATGCCAGGCCCATCCCCATCTCCTTGAGATGATGGTCAACCTGTTGCAACCATGAGGCACGTGGTCGACCCACTGGCCTCCTCCACTCATGAGACTCCCTCGCTGAGAGAATCTGGTGAGCAGGATCAGAGTCAGAAAAACGAGCCACATGTCCATACAGCCGCAACTGATGCTCACGGACTATGCAGGTAACAAATCTCATCCGAGTCTCTCTCAGCAACCGCTCGTTGGACACAAAATCCGACCAGCGATAGCCAAGGATTCTCCGAAGACACCTGGTACCAAAGGAATTAAGTCTCCGTCTCAGATCCTTGGTCAGAGTCCAAGTCTCGCACCCATAGAGCAAGACTGGAAGTACCAAGGACCTGAAGACTCGGACTTTCGTCCTCCCGCACAGGTACCGGCAGCGCAACACCCCATGATCCAGTGAATCCATGACTCCCCAGGCCCGACCCAGACGTCTATTGACCTCTGACTCGCAGCCAGCAGAGACATGAATATCACTGCCAAGGTAAGTGAATCTCTCCACAACCTCAACATCCTCACCACAAACAGACACAGACAGGACAGCAGCATCCAAGATGTCACCGAAAGCCTGGATCTTAGTTTTGACCCAAGAAACCCGTAATCCCAACGGCTCCGACTCCTCATTCAGCACCTCGAGGGCCCCCAAGAGGATGTCTAAAGTCTCCGCAAAGATGACTGCATCATCTGCAAAGTCAAGGTCCGAGATCTTGACATTCCCAAATGACGCACCGCAACTTGATCTCTCCGACATCCTCCCTAGAATCCAGTCCATACAAGTGCTGAAAAGTGTGGGGGCAAGTACACATCCCTGACGAACTCCAGTAACAACTGGAAATAAGTCAGAGATGGAACCACCACACTTCACAGCACTCTCAGTACCAGAGTAGAGTTCAGACATCAGATCGATCAGTTTTGGTGGCACCCCACGAAGACCAAGAATCCTCCAGAGGACATCCCGATTCACTGAATCGAACGCTTTACAGAGATCAACATAGGCTGCAAGCAGCCCCTGCCGAAACTCTCGTCTGCGTTCGGTGAGGACACGAAGTGCAAGGATACGGTCAATCGTTGGCCTCTTTGGTGTAAAGCCTGACTGCTCTGGACGCTGGTGCTCAAGCAGATGGTGGCGAACCCTATCGAGATTTATCCGAGCAAAGACCTTGCCCGGCACTGAGAGCAGCGTCACCCCTCGGTAGTTGTTGCAGTCTTGGCGATCACCCTTCCCTTTCCAGAGAGGGACAACAAGGCCCCTCTTCCAGTCAGTTGGGATGATGCCTGTGTTCCAGGCAGAGCACAAAACTGCATGCAACGACACGAGTGCAGCATTTCCACCAGCCTTGAGAAGTTCGGCATGGATGCCACAGATCCCTGGAGCTTTGCCCCGTTTCAACTGGTTCACCAAGAATATATACCTTGGCACACCTGAACTCCAATCTACCTTCATCTGCGGCTTGATGGAGTACTGCTCTCCCCTCTGTGCTTGGGCCCCTGCTTCACATCTTGCTCAGCTTGACACCGTGGAAACCAAGGCCTTCAAGATCATTGGAACCTCCCGTGATGAAGCTGATTCTATAGGTCAATCACTTTCCCATCACAGACAGGTTGGTGATCTCTCTGTCTTCTACCACCTACTTTCTGGTCTTACACCCTCTGTTCTTTTCATCCTATGCTTTGTCCGTCCAGGTTTCTGCAGGGTGCATGCTGTCCACCATTAATGCCCTTCTGGTGAAACTACCTAAATCCAGAATCACTGCTCACCTCCACTCATTCGTTCCTCTTTTTTTCCTGCCTGTGGAATCAACTTCCACATTCTCTTCAATCTTATTCTTCCCTCGGTCTTCAAGACGGCTGTTAACCACCATCTCAGTTCATTCTTCCATCCAAGACCATGACCTTTTCTACAACCGTTAACCCCCTCCTCCCACCAAGCCCATCTCCTTCCAAAGTCGCAGTTTTTCCCTCACAATAGTTTGTTGCTGCCTCTATGTTGTCCATCCCCCGCATTCTCCCCTACACCTCATTCTTACCCTACACCTCATCCCTTCTTTGTCAGTCTCTATATATTTTATCCTTCAACCTTGCTGTAGGTGTTTCCCCCCTTTCTTGCTATTTTTTCCATTTGTTCTGATGCATCCTGATCTATTATGTGTTCTCACCTTTCTATGAGCCTTGACCTTTTATACAAAAGTAAAATCTATTTCCGAATCTTATTTCGAGGTAGCTTCTCAAGAAGTTGTTGCACAAGTCTTTTCAAGCATTTAAAGCATCATGAAGCCCCCTCATCTGTTTGACGTCAGAAACTTTTTCTTCGTCTTCTTCTTCCGTATGCAACACATGGTTGTGGGGTAGCATCATTGTCTGATGGTGCGGCTGTGCCGCTGATTCAGTGCCCTCTTTAGGCTAAGGCAGGAATTTGGAATGTGGCCATGTTGCCAGCGATAGCTCACCTACTCTTCACGAATGACACCGTTGGATCTTTGACGTCCACCATTTGATGCCGGCAGACAGGACACCCGATCACAGACCATCCGAGGGACAGCGCACACACAAACACACTGATGAATCACCATGCCTGTGAAACACCAGGGTGACAGTTTATAGCTGGGTCGAGACAACCCAGGCTGGACTTCTTGGAGATGAGTGGACGCACCTTCAGGCCATCCTGTCAGCCCACGTCAGAAAGTAGCAATGCAGAAAATTTGGTGTGACGTTAATTATATTGTTAATTGCATGTCTGATTTTGATAAACTTAATACAATTATTGTATTCACTTGAAAGTGAATAAGATTCCTTCAAATTAGGAAACATTATCCCACAAATTGCCCAAAATAATATTCTGAGAACTTTATAACTCTTCCCAAGGTCGACGGCTGTGTTTGTGGGATGTCACGTCGTGCATTGTCTTGCGTCTGCTCGTGTGTACATGAGTGCATGTGAGTGTAGGTGAGTGCATGTGAGTGCATGATTTGTGTGTGTGCAACAGCTTTTCCACGAGTCTCAGAAATTGTCGAAAAGGAAGAGTTTTCACAGTTCTGTTTGTCCGTGCACATTGAAAACAGGGTAAGCCTACCGTACCCTCTTTACGCAAACCTCGTTCGCGGCTCACTCGTTCAGTGGAAAGACCGGGCTAACTCGTGAGCTCTTTGAAAGATATTTCCAAAACGTTCGCACGTGTAATACCGTTGCATTACCATTGCTATTCTGCACGGTTTAACCAACCGGGTTGTCAAATTGTCAAGACCAACCACCAAAATTTGATCATCTGTGCCCAGCTTCAAACTCCATCCCTTTGTTTGATTAATTACACAAACGCCTGGAGACAAGGCCAACCAGATGTGAATTACCCAATTATAGCCTAATCCCAAGGCAGCACAGGCATCAGGCAAAGTATTCCACAGAAATAATATTCATGTAATCTGTGTGTTGTGTGCACCTGATTATAAACTCATTCTCATTTGATTCCGCATCGAAATTTACATCACGCCTGATTTTCATGCTTACTTGTAGGAGCCCATCGAAGCAGAATAGCATGGACAGCGATGGGGGGATTATTATAATGTGGGACATCTGAATAAGGCCCGTTTTGGTGGTGGGGGTTGGGGGCGAGGGGGGGGGAGTGAGTGGTGTGAGAATCGGGGAACTCATTACATATCTCTATGGCTCTTCACAAGTAGCTTTATACTGCATACGAGAACTAGTTTGTTTGTTACCTCCACCACCGAAGGTGGAAGGAGGTTATGCTTTCACCCCTTTCTGTCTATTTGTTAATTGCCAGAATCCTTTGGATTTCGGGAATTATGTTTGTCGGTTGTGTGTGTCATTCTCTGTGTCTGTCTGTCTGTTTGTTTGTGTCTTTGTTTACCCTGTAGCAGCCACACCATTTCAGCGATCATGACCAAATTGAGTACAGACGTCAGCCATGGTCCAACTTAGACACTTCTCGTTTTTGGTGAATCTCGGTCAAAGATCAAGGTCAAAGTCATTGAAAAACCGAAATTCTTATTTTCGAAATAACGTCCGCTAAAGTGGTCGTATCGACTTCAAACCAAATCCAAAATGTGCATCTTCCAATACTGCATCCAACCATATGTCTCATTGAGGCGTCACACCAACACCCTTCTTAGCGGTTGGGGTCGACTGACACGGGGGTCGGGTCAAAAATTTCAAATTGCGATAAAAACTTCACTTCACTTCCGGTTCTGGGTTTAGAGCGTCGACAGGTCTCCTTCGGGGCTCTCTGCTGACGATCTCAAAGTTAAGTTTCCGGTCGTTATCTGTCCCATTTTAACTGTTTATTTTCTCACCTACATGTTACTGTGTGTTCCTAGTTCAGTTTTGTTTCAAAAATCGTGCTATTTTGTGAGATTTTGTCGACCTTGTCTTACCGGGTGTTTGAGGCCTACCCTTGAGGCTTGAGGCCTACCGGTTCCCCTCGGCGTATGATCGTGTTTATTTGTTTTTTCTCCCCATTACCTTCAACTCCTATTTTCTCCACTTTCCTAACGTCCCCCATCCCTCTCAAAGAATCACTCTATTTCTTATCTTAAATTAAAAAAAAAACCCCTACCTTTTTTCTTGCACACTCACGACTCTCCATTCCTCATCTTCTTCTTCTTCTTCCGCCTCTTCCTCCTCCGCCTCTTCTTCTTCTTCCTCGATTTTTTTCTACAACACTTCCATGACCTAATCTGTTGAAAACTCTCTCAAACATTAATAATAATAACATAAACGATCTCTTATAATGCTCCATCTTCCTCTTTCACACCTGTGGTACTGTTTACTGTATCATAATGTACTACTATTCTGCTATTTAAACAAACTGCTCTCATTTCGACCTCTCCTTCATACCTTGCCTAAAAAATCCAACTGTTACAGCGTTTCTTCTCTCCATTCTCTGAATTCGCCTTTATTGCATCCCTCAAGAATTGTGTTAAATCGCATCTCTGACCTAAAACTTTTAAAACTTTTAACTTTTAAAAACCCCAGTTTGCTATGAATGTTCGCTTTCCATCAACCATTCTTTTTTTCCAATTTCAGTGCCAACTCACCCCTCTCACCCCGCACTCTCAAAGCAACCATCCCACTCTTCTCCCTCCAAGCCTCCCTCTCACCTCTCTCAAAAACTCCCCCCTCACCTTTCTCCCACCATTCATCCCCTCACTCATCCTTCTCAAATTTCCCCCTCTCTCATCCACAAAGCTGCCTCCTTCCACTGCCCTCTCACCTCCATCTCTTCACTCCACCTCCTCAAATCCTCAACTGCCTTCTTCCCCCTCTCTCTTGTCCCCCCTCTCTTGTTCCCCCTCTCCCCCAGCACCATAGAGCCTTTTCTCCTCCTCATCCGGCCCCCTCCCTAGCTATTCTCCAATCCCCCACACTCTTTCAACAATCCTCCTTACCTTCCCCTCATCCCTTGTCCTACCCTCCCCCTCCCCCACCCCCTGCACCCAAAGCCTCCTCCCATACCTCTTCATTAAAAGTGTGGACCTCAAATATTCGGGCCTTCGCTCAAACCTTTCAGATCTTTCCATACAGGCTGCCACTGACAAACCAGACTTAATCTGCCTAACAGAAACTTTCCTCCCCCAAGACGTGTCTGACTCCCAAGTATCTCTCCCCGGTTACTCCCTCCTCCGGTATGACAGACCTGAGCCTCGTCCTGGTGGAGGAGTTGCTCTCTTCATCAAAGACTCTATTCCTCACTCTCCATGCACTGCCCTCACTCCCCCACACCCCCAGGAATACCTCTGGCTACGGCTTCCCCTCCACTCCCACCTCATGTTTATATGTGTACTGTACCATCCACCAAACAGTGATGACTCCATCTACACCTCACTATCCGAAAACATGGACCAACTTCTATCTTCTCATCCAAACTCTCTCTTCCTCATATGTGGCGACTTCAATTGTCATCATGCCATTTGGCTAGGTGTGGGTACCTCTCTCACCTGTCATGGCACCTCTGCAAAAGCTTTCTGCGACTCATTGGGACTGACTCAATCGGTCAACTTCCCGACCCGGATCTCAACCAATGGTACTCCATCTCTTCTGGATCTGATTTTGACAAATTTCCCTGACAATATCTGCTGTTCTTTCTCCGCTCCAATCGGTTATTCTGACTACGTCCTTGTCAAAGTGGACATCTGTCTGGCTATTATCAGAGAACCACTTCACCGCCGTCAAGTCTGGCAGGGTCTCCAAGCAGCCATCAAACTTATAGACTGGTCTCCTATCACTACTTTCTCCAACATCAACTCATCCTGGGAATTCTTTCAAAGAAACTTGCTCTCCCTCATGCACAGATTTATCCCCTCTCGTCTTCAGTTGTCCTACCCTTCCTCCCGCCCTTGGTTCACTGAAGCTTGTGGTGAGGCAGTTGTCCTGGAACAACTTGCCTTTGCCTCATGGAAAGCAAACCTAACTGAAGGCAATCTCAGTTCCTTCCATAAAGCTCGGAACAAGTGTGTGTCTACCCTCAGGAGAGCCAGAAAACAACATCTTTCTAATCTCAAGTCTGAACTCTCAAACCCCTCTCCGTCCTCAAAATCCTGGTGGCGTCTAATCAAATCTGTTTCTGGTGTATGTTCCCCCTCCATCCCCTCCATTACCTCAAATGGCCGCACTGCTGATACCGCACGTCAAAAAGCTAAATGCCTAAACTCGGTGTTTGCAGCTAAATCTTGTGTCCAAAACCCACCACTTTCTCCACCCACCTTACCCAGTCGCACCCAACTGTCCCTGGACTCTGTGTCCTTTTCTCCTGACAAGGTGGAGAGCTTGCTGTCAAACTTCGACTCAGATTCTGCAACCAGTCCAGACGGCATCAGCCCACGTGTCCTCAAAACCTGCTCTTCTGCTCTTTCTCACCCTCTCTCTGTTCTCTTCACCCTCCCATTTGCTCAAGGTCATCTGCCATCTGCTTGGAAATCAGCAAACATCACTGCCCTGCATAAATTTGGTGCAAAAACAGATCCCTGCAACTACAGACCAATCAGCCTTCTCCCAATCATCAGCAAGGTTATGGAATCCATCATCGCTTCAGACATTAAATCCTTCCTCTTCTCCAATGGCCTGATTTCTGATCATCAATTTGGTTTCAGACCAGGTCACTCTACCCTGGATATGCTGCTACTGCTCTCCCATCAATGGATGGAAGTCATCAATGCCAGACAGGAAATCCGAGCCGTATCCCTGGACATATCACGTGCTTTTGCCATAATCTGGCACCCTGCCCTGCTCACCAAACTCTCTTCCCATGTTATCCAAGGCCATCTCCACTCATGGCTCGCAGACTTCCTCTCCTGTTTCAGTCACCGTGTGGCCCTAAATGGAGTTCTTTCGTCCCCCCTCCCCCTTCCTGTCCAGGCTGGAGTTCCTCAAGGTAGCGTTCTGGGCCCTGTTCTTTTTCTGGTTTTCATCAACGATCTCTCTGACTCTGGAAAATCCTCTTTATCACTTTGCTGATGACTCCATCCTCTGCCGTTCCATCTGTCATCCCTCAGACCGGCAAGCAGCAGCTTCTTCTCTCACTGCAGATCTGGATAAAATCACAAACTGGTCCAACACGTGGAACATGTCTTTCAATCCGGACAAATCTCACACTCTCACCATGTCTCTTCGAAAGGACCATTTAGAACCCCCCCCCCCATCCACTTTCTGAACAATCCTCTGGAAGAAGTCCTTTCTTTTAAGCTTCTGGGTCTCACTATCTGCATTTGACCTTTCCTGGGAAAGCCACAATTCAAACCTCGCCTCCAAAGCCAGTCGCCGACTGGGAATCCTCCGTCGTGCAAAGTCCTTCCTCGGCCCACCTGAGCTCCTGACCACTTACAAAGCTTTTGTCTGCAGCCTGATGGAGTACTGCTCTCCCCTCTGGGCTGGTGCTCCTGCTTCCCACCTTTCTCGGCTTCACGCTGTGGAAACCAAGGCATTTCGGATCATTGGCATCTCCCGCAATGAGGCTGAGTCTTTGGGCCTCTCACTCAATCACCGCAGGTTGGTCGGTGGTCTTTCTATCTTCTACCATCTCCTCTCCAGCCTCGCCCCCCCTGCTCTCTCTGCGATTTGTCCCCACCACATTTCTGCAGGTCACTCAAGGTCCGCCAACAACCCCCTTCTGGTAAAACTACCAAAATCACGAATCACTGCTCACCTTCACTCTTTCATTCCTCTTTTTTTCCCGCCTTTGTAATAAACTCCCTCATTCTATTCATTCCCATTCTTCCCCCCAGGCCTTCAAAACAGCTGTTCACCACCACCTCTTATCATCCCCCAACCAAATCCTCAATCTTTTCTACCCCCGATAATCCACCCAAGCCCACCTCCTTCAAATTCCCTGCTTTCCTTCCTGAAAGTCCCTGTAATGTCCATCTTCCATTCCCCATGTTCCCCGCCCCATCCCTCTCCCTTCCACAGATCTCCTAATGTCTTTGTTCCCCACTGTTTTGTCCTTCCCACTCCCGCCCCTCCTGTCTCATGCCCCCTTGCTGTGCGTTGTGTGTTCGCTCTCACACGAGCCTCGACAAGGTATACAAAAAAAAACCCATTTCAAGTCCGATTGACTTCCAAGTTATGATCATGACCAAACTAAGTGCTATAACTCATGAAACAGTAGCACTATCGACTTGTAAGAACCAAATTGATTTCCAGGTTTTTGTTTTTTCAGAGATCATGGAGATATGACAAAGTTATTCCGGCAATTCCTTGCTCAACGAGCAATTTCATTTACTTGGCTGGCTGTCTGTGTACAGGATATCTCAAAAAGTTGTCGACGGATCCGGATGAAATTTTGTGGACAGGTTCGGAGTGTGACAAGGACGCACTGATGAGATTTTGATGAAGATCCAGACCCGGATCTGACTACTAGAATTTTAAAGTGATTCTTCACCATTGAGAGATAGGACTAAAAACGATGTACAGTACTGTCTGGCATGCTATTTCAAAAATGTGTTCTCGTGGATCAGGCATTACGTGCTGGAGGTTTGCGCTCCACCGAGTGCCCTTCCAGTTTGATTGTTCCTCATACATTTCCAATTTTCTCACATGCGGAAGGTCAACAGACATACTGTACATGCAGCTGTGGAGAAACCCGGATAGGGTCTGAACCAGCAAAGGCCTTACCTTGTGTAGCTTTTGTTGGTGCTTTATGCAGCTTTCTTTGGCTGGAGAAGCATTGGTGTTAATTTGGTGAAATCCTAGCCACCTGGGGTAATTGATTATGGGAAAGATGAATTGTTATTCCCTCCAAATATGGGTGACAGAAGTGATTGAGTCTTGTGATATATATATATATATATATATATATATATATATATATATATATATATATATATATATATATATATATATATATATATCCATACTGGACTATATAAAAATGACATGAACCGAATTTCTCATCACAAAGAATCGTTTTGAAGTCACCGTAATCAATTTGAAATTCCCATCTCAAGTAGTGATGCAGACTCTGCTTCTCATGATTTATATTTCCCTTCGAAGTTGACGGAGTCGTGCGGATGCATTCATTTGCGCAGCTGATCGCATTTGCTGAAGCATCTTTCACAGAGAAGGAGTTATCAATATTGTAGTTTTTGAAATGCTGCAGCACTTCGGACAGACCATGAATCATTGTGTGGCACATTTGAGAAAATTCACGTTGAATGCTAAACAAATATCTTCCTTCGAAGTGGCGGATACTTCGGACTCTGTGGTTACGATGTACATCTTCACACAGATAGTGACACGTGATTTCTGTCTGTGCACCATCCTCCTTACAGAGTCTCCATTCTGCCGAAGCAGTCTCTTCTCTGAAGTTACAATGCTGGGTGGGTCACCACTCCAATGTAGGATACTCGAATAAGAGGGCACACACTTTTGATTTATTTTTGGTGCTGTCAATACCTGTGTCCTCTTCATGAAATACACTGTGGGATATTTAACATCCACCATCTAATGCTGGAAGACAGGACACCACGTTAATTTGGGGGGGGGGGGGTGGAAGCAAAGTCAAGGCTCATGGAAGAGCTGGAACACTGGATGAATATGCAACAATAAAAAGACCAGTAGAGAGAAGTGGAAACACCAACAGCAGGGTTTGAAGGACAAATTAGAAGGAGACTTGGACAAACAATCGGCGTGGAGAGGCATCAGTGGTAGAGGAGGAGGCATGGGGTGGACAAGATGGATACAGATGGAAACTCTCAGGAATAGTGGGGCAACTTAGCTAAATATAGCATAACAATTGTGCATTTTGTGAGGAAAGCACCCAATTTGGCACACTCGTAGCCTATCATATTATGAACAGATTTGGATATTTGGCCATCTCAAATTCAGCCGCTGAAGGCTGTGGCAGCCATTTTCCACTGCCATCAAAATTTTTGAGATGGCCCAATATCCAAATCTATTCATAATATGATAGGCTACGAGTGTGCCAAATATGGTGCTTTCCTCACAAAATGTACAATTTTTATGCTAAGTTGCCCCACCAGAAGAAAAAAGTGGAAATTTGGAAGGAGTTTGGCTTGGGGGGGGTGGGAGTTAATGGGGGTGGTGGGGGGGAGGAGAGAGAAAAGATCATGGTTTTTGGGTGAGGCATGATCTGAGTTAGTGGACAATAGCTGTCATGAACATTTGGAGGGAAGAATAACATTGAAGAAAATGTGGAAATCGGTGCCACATGCAGGAAAAAAGAGGAAAGTAGACATGTCTGTCTACATTTCGCCAATCTCTACTTTCATCCACTCATAACCATAGGCTTTAATCTCAGTCTGCAAAGGATTCAGTACTATATGGATGCCTCCTAGTTTGGTGGCTAGACAGGTTGCAGTGTAGTTAGAGTACGGTTGAAACCATGTTAGACCACACCCATGACCTCACGGCTTTTTTGGCTAAATGAGATTGGTCACCGGCATCTATCAGCGTTTGACCCAGCTAATTCCATGGTTCTACGAGTATTGTACAGTGACAAACAGGCCTGGGAACATACTCGGGACCCCACGTGACTCAAACCGGGGGCTAAAACAACAACCGGAACGGACCCGCGACTGTAATAATTGGTGATCAGTGGTGAGACCTGGACCTTGGTTTCAGCTAAGTGTGATATGGACCTGAAGTGTGAGAGATCACGCTTTGAAGCAAAATTGCTGGGCGTGCTTTAGAATTAAAAAAAAAAATCAATCCAAACCACTATTATATTGAGCCCAGACTAACAGAACCAGGAGGGTCAAATCTGGTAAGATGCCACTGTGACCAAAATGGAAATGGAGGTGGAACTGCCAATGGAGGGTGTGATGGAGTCCTCCTCACTACCTGGTATCCCAGCAGCACCAATGGACCCGAAAACACCCATAAGCAACAGAGCGGCTTCACCACAGTAGCAGGGAAACAGCCCAGACCTCAGCCTGCAATTTGCGGCCATGATGGCCATGTTTGAAAGAATGGGGGCTGACATGAGGGCTGGCCAGGCAGAGGCGAGGGTTGGGCAGGCTGACACGGCGGAGGGTTAAGCCGAGCTACGGGCCGAAATGAGAATTGAGTAGGCAACGAGGAGATCAAGGGAAATGGCATCATTAGGGGGACTAAATTAAAAAAATAATCAAACCACAGGAGCCAATTAAAATAAAATTGAATGAGAACAGGAGATGAAGACATGGACAAACTTTAAACCACTCATCCCAACTCGCTCTTTCTCATATGTGGTGATTTCAATTGTCACCATGCAACTTGGCTAGGTGTTGGTGCCTTTCTCATCAGCTATGGAATTTCAGCAATGGACTTGTGTGGCTCCATAAGACTGACAATCTGTGAACTTTACAACCTGGGTTTCTCCCAATGGCAAATCCTCCCTTCTGGACTTGGTGATGACAAACTTCCCCACAAATGTCTCCTGCTCTTCCTCTGCTCCATTGCTCATCTCATCATATGCTTGTGAAAGTCAACATTTTGAAAGAGAAAACTCTCCACCAACCCCATTCTGGTGAAACTCCCAAAATCCAGGATCAATGCTCACCTACACTTATTTGTTCCTCTGATTCCGGCTATTCTCAGAGAGATGCCTCAGCACGGGCAAGTCTGGCAGTTCACTCCGGCAGATTTGCCGGGACTGAAAGCAGCCATATCTCTTCAGGACTGGTCTCCTTCATCTACCACCCCTGATATTAACTCAGCCGAGGAATTATTCCACAGGAACCTGCTCGCTCTTATGCACAGATCCATCCCATCTCGTCTTCAGTTATCCTGCCCTTCTACCTGCCCATGGTACTCTGAATGATGTGGTGAGGCAGTTGCGCTGAAACAACTTTCCTTCTCATCCTGGAAAGCAAACACAGCACATCTGGTCCAAGGCAACCTCAGACCATTCCACAAATCCCACAAGTGTGTCTCCACTCTCAGGAGAGCCAGAAAACATCTGTCCAACCTCAACATTAAACTTTCAAACTTTTTTCACGAATCTAACTCCTGGTGGCACCTTGATAAGTCCATCTCTGGGGTATGCTCCCCCTCCATCTTCAAATGGCACCACAGCTGACTCAGCTCATGAGAAGGACGAAAGCCTCAATCCTGTGTTTTCTTCCAGATTTTTGTGCCCCCAAACCCAGTCTTTACCCCCATACACAGTTTCACCCTACCGATCCTGGTCTCCATGTTTTTTTGTACCTGAGAAGGTGGATAAGCTTCTGGCAACCCTCAACTGATTCTACAACTGGACCGGGTGGCATCAGTTCACATGTCATAAACACCTGCTCTGTTGCTTTTGCACATCGTATTTCTCTCCTTCCACCCTATCATTTTCCCTAGGTCATCTTCCATCTGCTTGAAAATCAGACAACATCACTGCATCACATGAAAAGAGGGCAAACAACCAATCATGTTCACAGCAGACCTAATTAGCTTCCTTCCAATCATCAGCAAGGTCATGGAATCAATCATCGGAGTTGATATGAAAGCCTTCCTTTTCACCAATGGCCTCATCTTAGATCAACAATTCCAATTCAGAACAGGTCACTCTACCTTGTACATGCTGCTCCTACTCTCCCAACAATGTATGGGGGCCCTCAATATCAGACATTACATCAGGGCCATCTCTCTGGACATAACTCGAGCTTTTTATACAGTCTGGCACCTCACCTTGCTCTCCAAACTCTCTGCCTGGCATCCAACGCCAACTCTTGACATGGTTTACTGACTTCGACATGGCTCTCAGTGGAATCCTTTCCTCTCCTCTCTCTGTTAAGGCTGTAGTACCGTCAAGGCAGTGTTCTGGGCCCAGTCCTATTCGTAATCTTCATCAACAATCTCTCTGACTCTGGAAAATCCCGTTTATCTATTTGAGGACGACTCCACACCCTGCGAAATTTACATCCTTCATCCTTCAGACAGGCAGGCAGCAACCTCTTCCTTCTCCTCAGACCTTGACAAAATCACAAGCTGGTCAAACACTTGTAATATATCTTTCAATCCTGACAAATCTCACACTCTCACTCTCTCTCTCGCCCTCCGAAAGGACCGTCTGCAGCGAAAGGACCATAACAGAGACGTTAGAAATAGCGCCGGAGCGAGAGACGGGAGAAATATAATAAATGGCAAGAGCACCACGGTGCAGGAATAAAAAACAGCCAGGGCCAAGAGGTTAAGAGGGGAGTTATGACACACCCTTGCAGAGGAGGTTGTAGGACATGCGGGGGCAGATACGTTCAGTGTACGTGTGGACACATAGGTGCAGGAGGCCTTCTCTCCTCCTGTACTAATTATAGTGTTACTCTTTAGTCATTGGCTGTCTTCATCTCCATTGGCACCTCGTTTCTCACCATTGGTGGTAACTTTTACACCTTGTTCTTCCCCATCTGCGTGTTCAGACAACATTGTCTCATTTCCCTGTTCTACATTTTATCCACTCGATGTGTATCCAGTTTATAATTATTTCAATTCATCGATGGCAGTTATGGAGCATCTTTCTGGCGTATTTGTGACTAAAAGCATTTTTTGGAGGGGTTGACTTTATTTGGAATTATTTCTTGGATTTGTATTTCCAATCTCCTTTGTAGTTTTAGAACTTTCCTCTTGTTCATGTTTGGAAGTTTGGTCTTTATTTGATATTGTTACATTCATCTTCCTATTGTGTCCACTTGGTTCAGGCCTAAGTCACATTTGCTATACAGCGGCTGTACGCCCTCTGAATTGACAGAAACGTGCGGCGGCCGCAGAGTTTCTGAGGTGGCCTCAGGGTGGCCCTATGCCGTATGGCTATATTTTACAGGCCGTAAGGTCGCCGTGGAATTATAACGCGGAATTATAACTTTTTTCATTTCTACGTTGGCTGTAGCAATTCGACAAGCCGAAACAAAAAAACTGGTTAAAAAAAAATTAACCCATTCGTTTCCATCCGTCTGGCCACACGTTCACCTTAGGGTCCCCCTGCGGTCGCCTTGCGGGCACCTTGCGTCTGCCTTAAATTATATCGCTGCCGCAGGAACGCCCTAAGGTCACTGTGCGACGGCAACCCCACGTTTTCGGTCTCCGCAATTTATAAATACCCCGTGCGGCTCCCCGAAAAATAAAAACATATGTGACTGCTGCATTGTGTGACCGTGGAAATACTGCGGCCGCCGTATAATTGCTAGTGGCCGTAAATTTTGGAGACCCCACGGCCGCCGTGGCAAATGTGACCTAGGCCTTAGCAGCCACTGTCATGGGCCCCTCTCCCTTCTGTGATCTTAACTCCTGACATAGTAATTTCTTCCTTTCATGTTGCTGCTTCATAAGGTCTGGTGAGATGAAGGTTTCCTTCCATCTTTTAGTTTTCCTCAACTTTCTTGCTGACAAGAGCATCTCACTTCTTTTCCCATTGCCAGCCAGTTCTACAAGCAATGGTCGAGGTTTGTCCTTTTCTATTTTGGTTCTTTCTCCAAGTCGTATTGCTCTTACAATATTCACTTGTGGTACTTACACTCCATTCTGGAAAATGTCTTTTACTTCCTTTTGATCATAGGTTTTGCCTTTCTTTGAAATTGTCTTTTGGGGATTCTGGGGTATTAAAAATCACAACATTGTTCTTTCTCCGTTCATGATCTGCAACTTCCTCTTTGAAGGTTGTGATGACATACACAATACTCGGTTTCAGTCTGCCCTGCCACTTTGTGCGACTGACCCTGAACATACTTCTTGTTGTTTTTGTGAGCTTCTGGTACATCAGGATCAGGCTCTTTCACAGCATCGGCATAGGAACTTGTGGCTTTCATCTCTGGTTCCTTGTTTGATTCCAGAAGCATGGTTGTTATTGTCAATGTAAGAAGCTGTGGTTTCTTTGCTTCCCAATGTGTTTCTGTATGCTCTCTTCACTCTCCTTTCACCCTCCTCGATCATATCCTTCACTGTTTGCTGGGCTTTGTTGAACATAATACTCACAGCTTATTTCAGTTCCTTTCCAATCTTAAATATCTCCAGCTCAGCAGCACTTTCTTTCTGAATTGCTGCTTTAGCTCCTGTAACAGCAGTGAGTTCACAATTCACATTCTAAACAATACCAATTACAGTGGCAACCCGTGTCACTGCTGAGTACTGAGCGAGTAAACTTCCACAGGAATTTCCAACGATCTTGGCACTTCAGGCATGTCCAATGATCAGAGACTTCACATTGTATCATTCGGTCCATACCTGCTTCGTTGCAGAACTCGCAGATGAAAAATTCTATTCCTTCCTTCCTGCTTTATTGTGGAGGCCCTGTTTCTTTTTTTGGAGTCTCTTGACATCCTCTGATGCAAAATAGTTCACTGATTAAAAATAGCTCGTTGTTTTAGGTTTACATCCTCTTTTAGCCGTAGCCACAGAACTGGAAGTACACCGCCGCTCGAGGTAAAAATGTACTGCAAGATCAGAGTTGAGCTGATATGCCTGACATCCGTGCGTCCATCACGGGCTCAGACGGCCTGGCCTTCTGAATATCGTGATCTCTAACTGGGCCGCAATGCCGCTTTCCTCACTCGCAGTTCCCACCTCGTCTCTCACTCTTTGTGCTTCCGCATGAGTCAGCTTGTAGTTGCTTTCCAAGCCAGCCATTACGTATTGACCACTTTTACAAGCCGCATGCCTTGCCTCTCGGCAAGTGGAGCAAGCGATTAAGAGAGTTGCTTAGCGAGCGATAAGCGAGCTGCCTGTGAATTGAACACCTCAATGTGATGTATTCCATTGCCTGTCCTATTTCTTTCAAGCTATCAGGTTATACAGTACATGGACTTTCTATTGATTGTATATAACTTGTATCCTGGGGCCTCATATGTGATTTCTCCCAGCCATGCTTCACTTGTGACATGCAATATTTCCACTGATACCATTACAGCTCAATCGTGACCTTTATTTGACCCATAACCCCATTCTTAATGTTCACTAGCATTGTTTAATACTTGCCTGAGGGAAATTTGGAGAAAATTGGACATATTCATGGATACTTACACATGGGCGGTGTCTAGGCTAAGAGTCACTGATCCGCACACCTGCCGGCGGTGAAGATTATTATAACCACTTATCCAGTTGTGTCAAGTTGTGTCTGACTTCTGGTGATATTCATGATCAGATTTCTCCAAACATCACCATCCTGCACTGCTGTCCAAAGCGCTGCTAGAGACAGCTTGGTTGGAGCCTTTATCTCATCCATCAGACACATACGTGGTTTGCTTGGTCTTCTTCTCCATTCAGCTATACCCAGCATGGTGGACTTCGCTGGACTTTCATTGTCTATTCGCATGTATCCAACCAAACTATGACGGTTTCTGTTTTAACATTAGTGTTTCTAATGTACATGGTGGTCTCATTTATTCAAGCACCGATTTGTTTGTTCTAGCAGTTCATGGGATGTTTAATATTCATCTCAAACACCACATTTCAAAACTGTTCATCTTCTTCCTTTTCTTTCTTTTTCACTCTCCACGACTCGCATCCATACATTGCAACTGGAAATACCGGAGGGTTCACCAGATACCGGAGGGTTCACCAGATACCGGAGGGTTCACCAGATACCGGGGGGTTCACCAGATACCGGAGGGTTCACCAGATACCGGAGGGTTCACCAGATACCGGAGGATTCGCCAGATACCGGAGGATTCACCATCCTCCTCTTGTTTTGTTTTGTCACATCTTTATCTTTCCAGATCTTTGTTAATCCTGACATTGCTGTTCTCCCCAATACAAACCGTCTATTAATTTCTCCTCCACATTCTCCACTCACTTCAATCTTAGAACCCAGGAAGATGAAACATTTCATTATTTACACATGATCCTCTCCAATTCTGAACACGTTGATCTTCTCGCTTGACAAGATTTTAATATATTTTTAGGTTTCATTAAAGACCAGATTTTTCACTTTCCTTCTTCACTCTCTGCAGCAGTTTCATCAAGTCCTCTTTACTTCCTGCCAACAGAGTAGTTAGTATTGTTACAGCCATTGGATCATTCCAGTTGCCTGCTACGAATCCTGGCGAGCCACGTCAAAGTGGCCATGATGGCCGACCGATTCGGTCGCCCCAGGCCGGTTGACGTGTTCTCCAAGCTGTTAGGGTGTTTCACTCATCAACACGATACCATGGCAGTGGGACAACTGAGCCAATAGATACACTGCGCTGATTCGGTACCATGCGCCTGGTCTCTAATTACAACTGAGTGGAGTCGCAAGGTGTACAGCACAACCGTGTTATGGGTGCTTATCCAATTTGTCCTTTAACGGACCTGCACAATTGTAACAGCAACGAGAACCACTGAAATTCACTCTGAGACCAAGTGAATTTATAATGGGAATCAAGAACAGGGGGTGGGAATACAAATGAAGCACACACAAGTCATAATAATGAACACCTCTTAACCCTCTACCTTACGTGCCGATGCAATAATGAATAAACAGCAGATCCTTAATTATCTAACTTAATTGGCCCATTGATTCCATAAGAAAGAGAGACAACTCAGAGGTGGACAAGCCAGAAAATACCTGGGCGCTGCCGGGTAGTACACTGGTGGACCTTGATGAGTCATGAGCCAATGGCCTTGCAGAAGCTTGAGCCGGCCTTGGAGGAGGAAGAGGGGAAGGAGGAGGAGGAGGAGGAGTGGATATGGCTGGCAGGATGGGGCATGGCAAAGTGTAGCGCTGGAGGCACGTTGTTCAAGAGAAGATCCTGTACACTCCCATGCAGCATTCCTCGCTGAGGAATGCTGCATTGTCCTCCATGCCTCCATTGTCCTCCATGTCCTTTGTCTCTCTCTCCATGCCGTTGCACCCACTTTGATAAGGTTCACCTCCACACTTGGGCAGTTCTGTCAGTTTAGCCCCTCCCCTCTCCACTGCTGTTGGCCCATGGCACAGTCTGCATGCAGCGCAAGCGTTCCCCAACCTCACCTGTGGAGTTACTGGTGGTCGGGGGAGGTCGTCTCTGGTTTCCTGCCAAACTTGAGCCTTTTGATTGAACAGAATGTGAAAAATAACATTCATTAGAGATTACAAAGGAAAGAACATTACAATAGGGTGTTTTAAGGATTGAGGTTTGAGACACAAACTTGGGGGGAGGGTGGACAACATCTTTCTATACATAAAGTGATGCATATCTAATATCACAATTTAATTACCTTACGCTTACTCTCATACATTTATAATGTAAAATAACTAATCAATCGTATGCAATGTTCGGCCATAGAAGTAATTTCCACAACAACATCAGGAGTATTCCTCCAATCATGACTCCAGCCTCAATATCATCCAAGTTAGATTTCTCATCAAAATTATTATCACTACAAATGAATCAGTAAATTCCGTCTTGTGATAATGGCATAATGGTAATGGAATAATCATGATATTAATAGGCGCCCACAACCATCCTTGACCACGTCGTGGAACATCGGCCGAGGTCCTCACGTGTTTTTTTTTCTTCCGCCCTCACTTTTTCACCTTAATTTGATTTTAAATTCGATTTCTGCACAACCGTTTGAGTGACTGACACAAAACTTTCAACATAGGAGCGACTATCCATGGATTTTTTTGTTTTTTGAACAAGGTTACATGATAATTGGATGGAAAATGCTTATTTTTCAAAGTTTTCCCAGGCCAACCCCACAAGAAGGTGGGAATAATTGTGGCCGTCAATTAATGAGATTAAAATTAACAAATCCGTCCGCATGCACAAACACATGGCCCCCCCTTTCCCAGACTCCGTGCCCCTGGCCACTTCCTAAGGGAGTGGGTGTTTCTTGTATATTAAAATTTCCGACGCAAACTTGGATGCAGAGAAAGTTTCAAGTTGATCAGCATTATATCAAGTATACTTGAGGGATTCTTTTTAATTTCACTCATCGACTTTTGGTGCTGCTCCCCTTCCTCGCTCCTTATTATCAATAAACCGGTTCAAAGGTCCAATTCACCCTTCCCGTTCTTCCATCCTCCACCTTGCTTCAGCATCTCTCTACCTTCGTTTCAACTCACTGACTTTCTTCAAATACCGTTTGTAATTGCGTCCTGGAAAATGAGGACTAATGGACCTCTGATCAGGCGTGTACGTATTATGTATCTGGATGCATTTATTGGCTTTCTGATTCACCGTGCGTTCCGCTGCTGCGCACTGAGCTCCCAAGGTGTTTTTGTTATCGAATGCAATAAACTCTGGGGAAAGCCGTTGATACGTTCTGCTTTCTGGTCCTGATTACGTGCCAAAGCTCAGGGGTCGGCTGAGACTGTATCTCTAGTTAAATACAAGACGCTCCGGCTGAGGCATGGATGACATGGATACTGAGAAGGACGATATACAATGGTCGTCGAGGAACTTTGAAGCACGAGGATGCCATGTCACCCATCCTGACTGCACCATATTAACATTTTCTATTAATTCAATCCATCAGTTTACACGCTTAATTTCGCTGAAGGTGCAGAATAGGAGAATAGTTGAGCAGGCTATTATATATGCACGTACTGCTGTTATTTTTTTATATCTACATACAACGAGCAGAATGACAGGATGGCCGAGCGCTACGTACACTCACCTCGAAGCTATCTAGCCTGGATTGAAGTCTTTCAAGGTGGCAGCTTATCTCAGGTCACCAGTTTGGAACATAAACCCCAGCAGGGTATAAAATGGGAGAAGGATCGGCTGTGAACGCGTTTGAAAGAATCTTATCCAGTGGATGTGCACAGGATGAATCCGACAGACCAGTCATGTTGCAAAAAGTCCTCAGAGGGTGAAAACATCGTATCACCGAAGTTTGTAGAATAACCAAAGTCCACAGATCAAGCTGTGGTCGGTTTCTGAACACCATGAAAATTTAACTTCTGGTCTGCAAGCTTAAGATAATCAAACTTGAGAGGAGAGTTTTTTTTTGGAGGACCTTTAAGTTTTCCATTAATTATTTAATTTTCAAAAAGTTCTACATTGGGATGAAATGGTAGTGGTTTCGGTTTGCCATTCGGCACTTGATTGAAAAATTAATTATTTTATGACATGTATTCATTTTAATTATGCAATTAATCAATTATTATGCACCACTCCCTTCCCAATTCCGACTCCATGTTCTGCAAGGCGGCATGGCAAAGGGTCTAGTTTGTAGAGATAGATTTTGTGAGTCAAAACATCATCATCACCTATTGTTGCTGCGGTGTGCAATTCCTCTACCTTTCTTTCGTTCACATGCGTCCCTATGTCAGAATGCATACAATGCTTAAACATTTCCACTAACATGAACTGCCTTAATCTTAATCGAGGACAAATTCATAGGCTTTAAAAATTGCTGTTTTTACCTCATCAGACTGTGCACACAAATCAATGGGTAAAGCAGAGTAAATATCTTGAGCTTTCCCACCAAAAGCACATTACATTACAATAACATAATCCAAGAATCCTTAGGCAATTGTAATGTTTGTGCTACTTTTTCAAACCGGAGGAAGTATTTATCTACTTCTCTCATTAAAGGGGGAAGCAAGTCTTGTATGTCTGGGAATGTCCCAAGACTTTTGACTGGTCGATCGAGAGATTGGGGAAGATGTGGTCTTCATTCCACCATGTATTTCTAATTCCCTTAGTTTAATATGCCCCTGAATCTCCAGTTCTTTAATTTCCATTTCTTTAGCCTTTTCTCTCTCTCTCTCTCTCTCTCTCTCTCTCTCTCTCTCTCTCTCTCTCTCTCTCTCTCTCTCTCTCTCTCTCTCTCTCTCTCTCTCTCTCTTGAATCTCCAGTTCTCTTAGTCCTTCTCTTTCCCAAATCTCCAGTTCTTTTTTCTGATGTTCCCTTTCTTGCTCTTGTTTCTGAATCTCCAATTATTTATTCCAAATCTCCAATTATTTTAGCTTTTCACTTTCTCATATCTTCAGTTCTCTTCGCTTGTATTCCCTTTCGTTTGTACACCGCTCCTTCCCAATGGCATATCCAGGCGATGCATGATGTCATCGCCGGGTGCCGAAGAAAGGGAGTACTCAGTTATCACTCCGTTTGTTGGGTCGCTGAAATAGGTGACCCTTATTGTCAGTAATTCTGTCTGTTTGTTTGGATGTTTGTTCGTTTGTCATCAGCATAATTGGCAGGAAAGCCGCTGTCACACCTTGACGTTTTAGCCAGCACATGGCAACGTATCAAAATGTATGTAAAACGCAGGCGTACGCTGAACTATTGATGTTTTTAAAAAAAAATTGAGCGTATAATAACGTGTTGGACGTATGCATAACGTATTAGTATCGTGCACAGAAAGTTTTAATCACATATAGATAACTTATACCAACGAGTGCTGAGTGTGTTGTCGGCGTTCACAACCTATGCCCAACGATAGTCTAACTTATGCATAGCACGCGGCAGCGTATTGCCGATGATCACGTGGCGTAGGCTATTAATAGGTTGCGGCGCAACGATTCAAATCATAACCACATGAGACATCGAAGTGTGAAGCCACTGTCACACCTTGACGTTTTAGCCAGCGTTTGCCGACGTATGAAAAATTTGCCGCACCAAGCTGGCACACGTCGAATACGTTATGGGTAAGTTTCGTATACGTTAAGAGCATGCTGGCATATGTCGTAGTATGCTGGCATACCTCATTGTACGTCGAGAAATTTTCAGCATGTTGAAAATTTCTTGACGGACTCTACGTATGACACACATTCCGCATATGCTGGCATAAGTTGTAGGCACGCTACGCGATCGTTGACACACGTCGACATACGTTACTTGTACATTACTCATAAGTCGAAACGCGTCAATGTAATGGTTAGCGTCAGTGTTCCAGACTCCCTGTTTTTTTTTTTCTTCGGTATGACGGTTATGATTTAAATCGTTGAGCGGCAGCCTTTTAATTATATTATATTATAACCGCACTAGAAATCGAAGTGTCAACATGACCGTCATACCGAAGAAATAAATAAATAAAAACCAGGGAGTCTGGAACACTGACGCTAACCATTACCTTGACGTGTTTCGACTTATGAGTAACTTACAAGTAACGTGTGTCAACGTGTGTCAACGATTGCGTAACGTGCCTACAACACGTTACTCATAGGTAAGAAATAAGTTTCGGGAACGCTAAATATTACCTCGACGTGTTTCGACTTATGAGTAACTTACAAGTGACGTGTGTCAACGATCACGTAACGTGCCTACAACACGTTATTCATAGGTTAGAAATAAGTTTCGGGTATGCTAAACATTACCTCGACATGTTTCGACTTATGAGTAACTTACAAGTAACGTGTGTCGACGTGTGTCAACGATCGCGTAACGTGCCTACAACTTATGGTCAGCATTATGCGGAATGTGTGAGTCGTATGCTGGCATACGTCGGGAAATTTGAAGCATGGAAAATTTGTCTAACAGCTCGGCGAACTACAACCTTTGCCAGCATACTACGACGTATGCCAGCGTTCTACGACGTATGCCAGCGTGCTCTTAACGTATACAAACTTACCCATAACGTATTCGACGTGTGCGGGCATTTTAGCCCAATTTTGCACACGTCAAGCATACGTTGGCTAAATCGTCAAGGTGTGACAGGGCCTTAAACGTGGGCGGATTTTGAGCAAACTCGGGTGGTAGGTACATCTTATGACCTAGTGCTTTGGAAATTGTGATGGTTGCTAGGGACGCTTTGGTTCCCCAGCAACAACCGAAAAACCTTCAAAATCGGTACCGTTCACGCGAAATCAATTCCGAAAGCCATTATCCCACGTAGGGTTATGAAATTTCGCACGAATGATCTACAGGTGATGCTCTATCAAATATATTCCGGTTTTTGTGATATATGGAATACTTTATCTGCAGCACCCCCTACAATTAGGGTATGCGCGAAAATTGGAGAAAATTGAAGGCCCCTTTGCGACCAGGTGAGTGCATCGATACGAATGAAACTTTGCAGGTTCATGGCACTCAATGAGTACTACAACTTTGCCTCAGGACATATTGACCGATTTCGCTTAGGTCAGAGGTTAAAGGTCAATTAGTGCAAAAATCGATAATATGTGAGAGCTGGAGGTGCCTTCGCGCCAAATGCTACTCCTCCTCGGATTATGGTCGGATGGTCATGAAAATTCACTCTAATCGTCTGGAATACATTGTGCACAAACGATCGAGCCGGATTTTCGATTTAGATCTTTGTTCACCCACAGCACCCCCTCGAACTTTGGGGATTTCCAATTTCAAACCGCATTTTCGGTACTTTTCATTCAAATGGATACCGAGTAGTTATCAGTAGATGGAACTGGATGAGATTTGATATGCATAATCTTAAGGTGATTCCCTATCTGCTATATGACATCCATTTTGCTCTATATCTTGTAGTTTCCATGCTCGGCGACCCATGGCCACCTACCGGCTTGATTTCTTGTTTGTTTGTTTATCCAGGTGATATCTCAGCCATTCTTTGAGCGAGGAAGCTGAAATTTGGGGAAAAAAGTGGAGATGTGGTTTGGCAAAATTTTATTTTTTATTTTTTGATTAATCAATTAATTGATTCATTACTTAATTATTTTATTTCTCTTTCTGGAAATATCTCAGGCACCTTTTGAGCTCGGAAGGTAATATTTAGACATCACAGTGAACAGGTGATTTGGCTATAAAGAGTAAATTTGATTTATTGATTAATCAATTAATCAATGAATTATTTTCTTTCTTGCTTTCCAGGCGATATCTCAGCTATCCTTTGAGCTAGGAAACTGAAATTTGGGGACAAAAGTGAAGATGTTCTTTGGAAAAAAACGTATTTTTATATTTTTGATTAATCATTTAATTGATTAATTACTTAATTATTCTCGGTTTATTGTTATTATTATTTTTTCTCATCTGGGCAATATCTCAAGCAGCTTTTCAGCTACACGTAGGAAGCTGATATTTGGACATGACAGTGAACAAGTGACTTGGCTATAAAGGAAATTTTTGATTTATTGATTAATTAATTAATCAATTGATTAATATTGATTTATTAATTACTTATTTATTTTATTTCTCATCCTGGCAATATCTTAGGCATATTTTGAGCTCGGAAGCTGATATTTGGACATGACAGTGACCAAGTGATTTTGCTATTTAGATTTATTGATAAATTAATCAATTATTCATTTTTTTCATTAATTACTTAATTTTCAAAAACTTAGAAATTGGGATGAAACAGTGGTGGTTTTGGTATGCAATTCGGCAATTGAATGAAAAATCAATTATTTTATGACTATTATGTATTTATTTTAATTATGCAATTAATCAATTATTGTACACCACTCCCTTCCCAATTCGGACTCCATGTTCTGCAAGGTGGCATTGGAAAGTTGTGGGAAGGCACAGATCAGGGGATCGGGATAAAAAAAATATTTCAAAGGCCTTGAATATCCCTTGGAGCACAGTCAAGACAATCATTAAGAAGTGTAAGGCGTATGCTACCATGAAGACCCATCCCTCCAAAGTGGATCACCACACAAGGAGGACACTGATCAGAGAGGCCACCAGGAGACCAATGGCAACTTGGAAAGCTACATGCATTTATGGCAAAAACTGGTCACTGTGTGCATGTGACAACAATATCCCAAGCACTCTGCAAGTCTGGCCTGTATCATAGGGTGGCAAGAAGGAAGCCATTACTCAAAAAAGCCCACCATAAGTCCCATTTGAGGTATGGAAAAAAAAAAATCATTCCAGAGATTCTGAAGCCATGTGGCAAAAAGTTTTGTGGTCTGATGAAACCAAGATGCAATTTTTGGCCTAAATGCAAAGCGTTACATTTGGTACAAGCCCAACACAGCACATCACCCAAAGAACACCATCCCTACTGTGAAGCATGGTGGTGGCAGCATCATGTTCTGGGGATGTTTCTCATCAGCAGAGATTGGGGCACTTGTCAGGGTAGAAGGGAAAATGGATGGAGCAAATGCAGAAAAGTCCTAGAGGAAAACCTGCTGCCCTCTGCTGGAATGCTGAAATTGGGATGAAAGTTCACCTTTCAGCATGACAATGACCTGAAGCACACAGCCAAAGCTCAACTGAAGTGGCGAAGGAACAAAAGATCAATGTCCTTGAGTGGCCCAGTCAGAGCCCCAACCTAAATCCAATCAATAATCTGTGGCATGACTTGAAAATTGCTGTCCATCAACGCTCCCTACACAACTTGACTGGGCTTGAACAGTTTTGTTCAGAAGAATTGGCAAATATTTTCCAATGAAGATGTATAAAGTTGGCGGCAACTTATCCCAAAAGACTCACAACTGTAATTGTTGTCAAAGGTGTTTCCACCGAGTATTAACTCAGGGAGGTGGACACTTATCCAACCAAGATATTCTAGTTTTCTATTTTTATTAATTTTCTGAAATTTGTTGAATTTGTTTTTCACTTGGATGTTGTGGGTTACGATGTGTAAACAAAGGTGGAAAAGTCTTATTTAATCCAATTAATTCCAGGCAACAAAAGGTGAAAATTTTGAAAGGGGTTGGAGACTTTCTATCGGCAATATGTATATATATATATATATATATATATATATATATATATATATATATATATATATATATATATATATATATATATATATATATATATATATATATATATATATATATATACATACATATATATATATATATATATATATATATATATATATATATATATCTTGTGTGCATTTGCTAACCGCCTCCACCCCCACTGCATGTGCACTTATCACGTCTGCTCCCCCCCCCCATGCCGTGATGTCCCATGCCCCTCCTCTCTCACTCACTCACCATTGGACCGAATACCCAGTCTGGGGGCAGGGCGAACCCTTCCCCGACCTGCATCCCGATGGTCCTGGTGCCACGGGATTAGTTTTGATGGTAGAACCTGCATTTCCCCGTAAAACCCAGGCTGAAAGCCCACCATAACGTTAAAAAAGATATTTAGGACAGATTACCCTGGGTAAAACTAAATAAAAACCTCAGTGTCGGTGGTATCACAATGAATTGCCTCACGTTTACCATAGCCATTCAATAAAAACAAAAGTGTAAACAAGAGATTGCACCATAACACACATAAAGTGCAGATCGTGTAACAATCAGAACCGAGATTTACCCAATCGAATGGATTGAACAAATTAATAAGTTTTTTTTTTAACTCGTATTCGTCTCTTCTTTTCTTTAAGCGTCAGGTGCATACAATTACAACTCAAGACATCTTTATTGAACCTCCTATTTGAGGTCTTTCAAGAAGCGCAAGAATACAAGGCTTTCTTTTTTCTCTCTGTTTTTATTTCTGTCATGGAATTTTTTACCACTGGCTTCTGCTGGTACATAATATTGTGACGGTTGTGGGCACACAGTCGGAATAAAGGATAGGTAAATCATATTCATGTGGCCAATATGCATTGCGCATATAGAAGTTAGGGTTTTTTCCATTTCACCCCACCCCCATTTTCTGTTACCCCAATTCTCCATCTTCACAGTGGCTTGTAAAAGTATTCACCCCCTACCAATGATGCCACATTTAGATGAACTACGAATTATTTATAAACAATTTTTCCAAATGAACTTTTTTATTCATAACTGAAGAGATCAAACTTAACATTACTAGAGTTGAAGGAGGTTACATGCTAGCAATACGTGAAAAAAAACAAGAACAAATCAAAATTCACTGGTTGTAGAAGTATTCAGCCCCTGAGATCAGTACTCGGTGGAACCACCTTTTGCAGCTATGACTGCTGAGTCTTTTTGGGTAGGTCTCTACCAGCTTTACACAGAGTGATGGTGAAATCTTTGTCCATTTTTCATGTGAAAATTGCTTTTGCTCGGTCAAGTTTGATGGGGATCGTCGATGGACTGCAATCTTCAAGTCTCACCAAAAATATTCAATTGTGTTCAAGTCAGGACTTTGACTGGGCCACTCAAGAACATTTATTTTCTTCTTATTCACCACTTCATTGTGGCTTTGGATTTGTGCTTCAGATCATTGTCCTGCTGAAATGTGAATCTCCTACCCAGTTTCAGATTCATGGCTGACTCAAACAGGTTTTCATGAAGGATTCTATTGTAATTTGCACCATCCATCGTCCCTTTTTTCCTGACAAGCTTGCCAGTCCCTGCTGATGAAAAGCAGCTCCATAACATGATGCTGCCACCACCATGATTTACACTAGGGATGGTGTTGTCTGGGTGATGTGCAGTGTTAGGCTTGCGCCAGATGTAACGCTTTGAATTTAAAGCAAAAAGTTCAATTTTTGTCTCGTCTGTCCACAAAGCTTTTCTCCACATGCCTGCAGTATCATAAAGATGCTTTTTTACAAACTCTATATGAGCTTTTAGATGCGTCTTTTTCAGTAATGGCTTCTTTCTTGCCACATGTCCAGAGAAACCACATTTGTGAAGGGAATGGGATATTGTTGATTGATGAACACCGACCCCCATCTCGGATATAGAGCCTTACAGATCTTTCAAAGTCATTGTTGGATTTACAGTGACATTCCAAACCAGTTTTCTGCTTGCCTGGCTGCTGAGTTTGGCTGGACAACTACATCTGGGTAGTATCTGGGTGGTATGATAGGTCTCATACCTATGATCAATACATCTGGATGTATTTCACCGTACTCAAAGGGAGAGAAAGTGACTGAAATCTTCTCATAATCCTCTCCTGAATGGTGCTTCTCCACCACTATATGTCTGACTTCTTTGGAAAGCTCATTGGTTTTCACGTTTGCCTTGTTGGTTGTCGAAGTGAGTTTCACCTTAAAACTCCTGAGATAAGTGGGTGGTTTCATTTTGAAGTTAAACCACTGATTACATACAGGTGAAACCTATTACACTTATTTTGTAACCTTTCAAACAAATAATTTACTCCTGAAGTGATTTTGGGTTTATTAGGGAAAGGGTTTAAATACTTACGCAACTGAGAATCATCTGATTTTCTGTGTTAATCTAACTTATTCACATTTTATCTGTATTTTGTTTAAGCTTTATCAGTTTGGAGTAGTTTATGAAGACTCTATATATTAAGGTTGATTTGAAAGCATCATGAAATATGCTTAGGTGGCATCAAAATGTGAAAAATTTGGAAGGTGGGGGGGTGTTGCAATGGTAGCCCACATGATGTGGCACTCGGTGTTGGTTTGCTCGGCCAAGTAATTAACCACCGCAAAGTTGATAGCATGGTTCCCTGTCTTCCACAGTTAATTCACTGACACAGTATACTGACTTTGGACACAAGGATCCCACCCAAGTAAAGCATTGCGGATGGGTCCATGGTCTTTCAGGACATACTGCTCTCTTGGAGTAATAGAGGCGACTTCCATAACTAACTATATATTTGACGAAAGGAGCAGACTTACCCGAGATGTGACGTGACACTGACGTCATTTATATACATTATGCCAACGCATCGCCTCCAAACTAAGATGGTGTCCGTGTGGCACTCAGATCTTTGAAGACTAAGATTTATACCTTTATGATCATGAATAAATTAAAGTAGAGCTGCTAATCCAGATTTCTCCCTTGTTATGGGTTCATCAGGACAACATCCTGCCAAATTGTTTATTCGTGAATGATTTATGTGCATGATGTCAGTGTCATGTGACATTTAGGTTCAGTGTGCTCCTTTCGTTAAATTTATTTTTACCTCCACCAACGAAGGTGAAGGAGGTTATGTTTTCACCCCTTTCTGTCTGTTTCTTTGTTTGTTTGTGTGCAGGTTATCTCAAAAGTTTTGGATGGATCCGGATGAAATTTTGTGGACAGGTTCGGTGTGCGATCCGGATTAGATCAAAATTGATTCGATTTTGGTGAAGATCCGGATCTAGATCCAGGTATTAGAATTTTTTCAGTAATTCTTCACCATTGAGAGATAGGGCCAAAAATGATATATAGCACGATATCTCAGAAGTTGTGGACGGATTCAGACGAAACTTGGTGGACACGTTGGGTGTGCGATAAGGAAGAATTGAATTGATTCAATTTTGGTGAAGATCCGGATCTGATAATTTTTTCGGTGACTCTTCACCGTTGAGAGATAGGGCCAAAAACGATATATAGCATGATATCTCAAAAAGTTGTGGACGGATTCAAACGGAACTTGGTGGACACGTTGGGTGTGCGACAACGAAGACTTGATTCGATTTTGGTGAAGATCCCGAATCTGGATCTGGATACGAGAATTATTTAATTTTCAAAGTGATTCCACACCATTGATAGGACCGAAAACGATATATTACTGTATAGCATGATATTTCAAAAATGTACTGGCTGCAATATGTTCTCGTGGATCAGGCATTGCTTGGCGGAGGAATGTGCTCTACCGAGTGCCCTTCTCATTCCTGACTGCAAACCTCCTAACTGGTGATCAGCATGGTGGAGACAATGCGTTCGTGTTTCAGGTACTTGTTGCTAACAGGTTGTACAGCAAGTGCTATGACAGAACTCGATCTGTACCTTGGTGCCTCGTCAAGTTTAGGGGTTCGATTTGTGTACAGATTATAATATTTCAGTACGATAATTTACTTTACATCTGGTGCGGCAATTAAAGTACATTGGTATGTTGTGTGCTGTAGTTTGTAGAGGAAAAAATTGTTTGTTCGTGGGGAACACCCTATCGGTCACCTTTCCATGCCCGTCCCAACGCCACGCCTGCAAGCTTCGAGCTGGGACAGAGTTCCAGTTTTATAGCAATTACGTATTCAGCACCGCAAACACAGACACTTCAAGATATAGCACACTCGGTGTTTTCCTCTTTTATCTTTCTTTTTCGTCAACAAGCATCTTGCTTAGTGCGTAAAATGATGGATCGTGCGGTTATCATAATGAGCACACTTTGCGTTCGCAGCAAGACGTTTGCGTTCCTGTGACAAAGTGCTTTTGAATTTGTTGTACGTGCACGCATTTATCTTGTACGGTACTTTTTTGTTGAGGAAATCTTACTGCCCTCGTGGTCAAAAAACTTCGTGAAATACAACTGGTGGCCTGTTTTTAGATCCTCATGGAGGATCTCCTTAGAAGTCTGACTCACGTTGTTGTTCTTGTGGACTTTTTTGTTTCACAGCCTACAGTTTTCATCGAAACTTCCTGAAACTTGGCATATATATGTAAAAATACCCTGCGCAGACAGTAACCATCTCCGATTTTGAAAATTCCTCCTAGAAAAAAAGTTATGACCTTAAAATATCTCCGCGAATGGAAATCGCTGAAAATATTATCTCCGAAACAAGGCAAGCTTTTTGAATTCTGTTTGCGGGAATCGAGCAGGGCATTAGCAGAGATGAATTACCGCCCATATGATACATCACTATGACGTCATATAAATTTTTATGACGTCATTCCTATTTTTTGACATTTTTTGTTTCACAACCCAGAGTTTTCATCGGATCTTCGTGAAACTTGCCATGTATATGTAGAAAGCCCACGCACAGGCAGTAACCATCTTCCATTTTGGAAATTCGTCATAGAAAAAAAAGTTGACGTCATAATATCGCCGCTAATGGAAATCGCCTATACCATTATCTCCGAAACTAGGCAAGCTGTTTGAATTTTGTTTGCGGGAATCAAGCCGGCAATTAGCACAGATAATTTATCGCAAACCTGATACATCACAATGACGTCATATTCGCTTTTTATGACGTCATCATGAAGAGGACGAGGATCTTAGCTCATTTGAGCTTGTTAATTAATTAGTTTATTTATTTACTTATTTTTGCATGAATTGGTTAAGGGGTCTTGATTAATGGGTTTGGGGTAGAAATAAGAAATGAAAGAGTACACGGTGGATGTGGTTACGATGGGGGTGAAAGGGGGGACGCGAACGGTTGAAAGTTTTTAGTGCAGAGTAAGTTGTAAAATGAAATAAAGTTACGAAGTCTGAACTGGTGCTGGTGGCTTCGGCCAAACTTGGTTATAGGTAGATTCGGCTTTTGGTATGTAGTATGACAATAGAAATTTGCCGTTTGGCCCACCATGCCTGTGCTATTTCCACAATTTGTCTACCTTTCTCGCGTCAAAAATCCCGTTTTCACAATCAATTTCATTTAATAGCACTCATCCGTGTACTTAACATGAGTATCTCATCTTGATCCATACAAACAGGGAAGTATAGCACACGGTGGCCTGCTCTTTTTGAAAGATTACCAGGATTTTCACCCATAACTAGCAGATGGGACAGCCAGCTTTACTTCCCCAGCCCAAGCATTGTGTATGCTCTGAGATACAGCACCCCCTTATGTTTTTCCACCAGAAGGGCAGTTTTAGTTGGCTTCAGCTCCACAACAGCGCAAATGCAGGACCGTCAACATTGCAGGTGATTGTGTTACTAACCGAGTTGGCCTGCCACCCCTTCATAACCAAGGGTTAGATGTACATAATGTTAAAGTGTTTCAAGATGGGTGGGATCAACGAGTCCATGTTGATAATAGATCTGGAGTAGAGGAATACTTCAGGGTATAGACTACCGGACAAAGGCTTTCTTTGTTCTCTGCGAGAGATTGAAGTGCCAATGAAAGCTTTGCCATAAAGAAGTATACTCGGGAGGGCACGTGGCAAGGAAAGCATATTTCTGACGCTCACCCCTTCAGAGGAGTTGTTTGAATGTGTCGACTGAGTGAACGTGGATTTGATTTTGAGTTCCCTGCATATGCCAATAGAGCAAGAGAGGATTACATTTCTCATCCTCCTTTCATTCTTCTTTCGCATGCAGCTCGTGGCTGCGGCCCTGCGAGCAGCATAATTTGCTGGGTGCGCAGCGGTGCCGCTGCAGGTGCAATGCCCCCATATAGGTTCGAGCAGGAATTTGGAATTTGTTCAGGGTGCCGGAGATAGCTTGCCTCCTCTTCGCAAATGACACCGACACTGTGCGATCTTTAACGTCCACCAATGCTGGCAGATGGGACGTTCCGTTTAAGGTCCATCCGAGGGACGGCGTACACATTGATGCCTCACTCTGCCTGTGAAACACCAGGGTGACAGTTTGTAGCTAGGTCGAGGGTCGAACCCAGGCTAGACATCTCGGAGGCAAGCAGGTGTGACATCTCTCTTAATGACGAGGTTAAAGATGTTCCTGCTGTTGAATTGGATTACAGCATGATAGTGTTCAAGTGGGGGAAGTTCCTGATGCCATTTTTAGCCCGTCCCCTGCGCAGTGGAACACTGAGGGTTTGCAATCACTTCTGTGTGTTTGTGTGTCTGTCTGTCTGTCTGTCTGTCTGTCTGTGCCGTTACATTTTCTTTTTACCATTTGAGCTTTTATCATCAAATTTTCAACAAAGATTCATCACCAAAATGTGGAGAAGACGAATTAATAATTTTCTTAAAATAATAATAATAATTATAACAAGCCGGTAGGCGACGAGGGATTCGCTAGGATCGAAGCGCTGGATACGATGCTTTTCATTCTGACCGATCCACCGACCAAGATTCATTGCCAAGACGTATAAATTCACATACAATTGTTCCTCTGCCTGGCAAGATTTTTCCTGTTGCGTATTTTGCCAACTGGCACTCCTCATAAAAAATGATGGTAAATAGACACCCTATTTTTGAAGGACTACCATTTGAAAAATAATGGGTTTGCTGGTTTGTGCTGTGGAGCCTCGCGTTGCAGACACACGCACACACACACACACACACACACACACACACACACACACACACACACACACACACACACACACACACACACACACACACACACACACACACACACACACACACACACACACGAGGGCCGGATTTACCACGTGGGGGGCCGTGGGCACAATGATTGTGGGGGGCCCCCAAATTTGGAGATTAATCAACAACTTAAATTATAACTGCTTTTTCATCAACAACTGAACTCGTATCTATAGATTTGGCAGATCCTGATCAGGAATGATTTGGCAAATATGTTCACAAATTACAATGAAATCTGACAATATGACAAGATGGACGGATTGTTATTGATATGGCTCGTGACTTATCTATGAGCTGATGAGTTATCTCTGAGCTCATTCTAAAATCAAATCACAAAAATGCTGTTGCTGCAAGAGTAAGAGATAGAGATGGACCAATATAAGAAAATAACAAACGACACGCTGTCATTAATCATACGACGAACTTCGACTAAAAATCTTCTAACTTCTAAAAATCCTCTGGACAAGAGAAATCCGAACTGGTGATTAATAGCCGACTTCCAGCGACCGTAAATATACGGCAGTGTCATCCACATCAATGAACATACACACGGTGCCTTAATCAATGGACGAGCTTCCTGCGCGACTTCGCGGCAGTGAACTCGGATATGATACTGTCAACCTGCATGGAATTGAGCACATCAGATTCGGTTGAAATGATGGTCAGATTGACCAGTCTCTGCTGCCCCATCGTGGAGCGAAGATGGTTCTTGATAAGCTTGAGTTTCGAAAACGAGGGCTCCCCGGAGCAGTTCGACACCATCAGTGAGAGGTAAATCCGAAGCAGCACTTCCACGTTTGGGAAAGTATCGGTGAGTTTTTGCTCGATGAGAAAACTGTACATCTCGAGTTCAGTACGGCCCGAGTCTGGCTCTGACTCCTTCATCATGGCTTGGAACTGAATCATTTGTTCTGTGAGGTCAGGTGATAGATCTTCCCGATACAGCTCGACGAGCTTCGAGCATGACTCTCGAATCTGAACAAGAGCACGCAGGAATCCAAATCTGTCGCTCATCTCGCTGTAAGTGTTCGTACGCTTTTCCAACTGCGACAGCAGTACGTCGATCACTGCAACGCATCGACTGATGTGAAAGGACTCCTTGGCATCTAGTTCTACTTCTGGAGTGCGTCCGTAGTCCAAGCCAAGGGAGCGAGGCGGATATTACGCTTTCGTCTACGCGATCCGCGAGTGAATTCCTCCGTACCTGAGTGCTCCACTCCGTCAACAACGAATGTATCAAACTGATCGTGTAATGACTGCACAAAGCTTGCCAGTGACTTGAGGAGCTGCACAGCTGTGTTGAGATCAGTAGCTTGCGACTGAAGGGATTTACTCGTACGATCAAATCTACCAAGGACAGTAGACCAGAAACCAGCATAGAACCTTATCTCGAGCGTGCACATCGTTTGGTGAAGTGTCTCGGCGGTGTTTCTCGTTTCACTATTCAGTTGTTCATCGTTGGCGATTTCATCGAGGACATCCATGATTTCGCTGTAACCGTCTACAAGAGCTCGGGTTGCATCAGAATGAGCCGACCAGCGAGTGTCGCCGAGGCGCTTTGGTACTTGCAGACCTTTGGCTTTCAGGGCATCAAATAATCTGGCGTAGCGCAACGTGGAAGCTGTAAAAAAATACGTACACTTGTTCCACAAATTCAAAGAATGCTGCTACAGGTCTACAGCATCCCACGGCCGACTGACCGACTAAGTTCAGTGAGTGCGTCACGCATGGCACAAATATTACGAGAGGGTTCTCCTGTTTGATCATTCCCTGCATCCCATTGTATCGGCCACTCATATTAGATGCGTTATCGTAAGATTGTCCTCGGCTGTTAGCAATGTCCAATCCAGTGGCTTTCAAAAAATCCAGGAATGCCGTCACTTGCTGGAGTCCAGTGTGTCCTGTGTTGCTCAGAAAGGTCATGAAATGCTCCACTGGAGCCTCGTTCTCGATGTATCGTAGAATAACTGTGAGCTGGTTGATGTGGTTTATGTCAGGAGTAGAATCGACTGACACAGAGAAGTATTTTGCCTCTTTCACACGAGCGACGATGTTATCCAGAACAGATTTTCCGATGATGGAAACTAACTCTTCACATGTTGTAGATGATAAGTAGTTGGTGTGGCCACTACCTTGTTTGGCATATTTCTGAATGTGCTGCGCCAAAAATGGATCGTATTCTGCAAGTAATTCCATTAAACCAAGGAGGTTACCATTCGTCCGTGACCCAACAATTTCATCAGATCCACGGAACGCAAGACAACGCTCAGCGAGAAACAATATCACGCTCACACTTCGTTTCAGCACCTCCCTCCAATAGGACGCAATCTCACTCACCTGTTTGACGAGTTCAGTGTCCACACGACCTGCGGATGTTGCTCTGTCTGACAAGCAGATGATATTCACACAATGTACATGCGAACGCTCATGCACCTCAATAGAATGACTGGTATGCTTCCAGTCATCGAATCCTTCCCCGCCCAGGGCAGTAGCGCCTCCAAAGAGCTTGCAAGCGATGCAGTACAGTTTTCCGGTTGATGTGGAGAAGTAAAGCCAGGACCTTTTCACGGACTCTCCGTTTTGTAGTCTACGGTAAAAAAGATTCTTGGAGCAGTAGCGTTTCCCACCTTCAACGAACTGTATGGATGAATCAAAGGGACCAGTCGAATTCTGCAGGGGCTCCAAATCTCGTGATGACCAGTAGTCGATCATCTCTGACGACAGTCGCTCAGGAGGCCAACTTGCAATGCAATTGGCAAGGCCAGGTCCACGATCAGTCAGTATGTCTCGCGCTTCTTCATCTGATGCATGTTGTTCATCAGTGGAACCTTCCGAGATGTTGGGCAAATCTTGACGAGGGGGTTGTGTTGTCAAATCCGCTTGTTCTGTCTCTGTTGGTGTTCCAGCCTCTGTCATGGACGAATCGCCTGTTTGTGCAGGAGTGAAAAACTCTGAGATTTTCTGGGTCTTGTCGACGACGGCCTTGTGTCTTTCATCTTTTTCCTTGGAACGTTTCCGCTTTTTGAGCACCACTGTCATATTTCCATGGAGCCCTCGATTTGTGCCTGTCGTCACCGAAGCCGCTCATTGTGGTTTCTGCAGCTGGTAGGTACCGAGTAACTGAAGGTACTGAAGGTAGGTACTGAAGAGATATTGTCAGAGTGCACGTGGGACATACCAGAATCACGAACAACAAGTATGTTTCACACACCTGGAACATAGAAAGTCACACCTTGTTACTGTGCTGTGCGCGCCAGTAAGCAGGGTACTGACAGCGTTCCCTGCCAGCCGCAGTTTCAGTGTTATGTGTACAATCCTACCCCTGCCGGCCGTGTGCTGTGCTGGCCTGGCCTAGTTTTAACACGTCGACTTTCACCTTTTCATCTCTCCTCTGGCTGGACCTCTTTCTTCCGTCTGTGCTTGCTGGGCTCTGGCGGGCAGTGCCGTAGTTAGTTGGTCACGCTCAACCATCCGAAGCATCGATGAACGATCCAAAAAAAGATCCGAATGCGGGCCCCCAATGCCCGAAGCTTGCCCTGGGAATTTTTGACCATGTTGGATCCGTTCTGTGGACTCGTGGAAGAAATGGCTTGAAAAAGCCAAAGCTTGAAAAGGACCCTCACAATGATGGACAATTTTGAAAAGATATCCTTACAAAGAGTTTACAATCTTCATTCACCGACAATAAAACTTTAGAAGCACATTTTCAACGGATTTTCAAAATGTCATCGAAATTGTGAGGGGCCCCTAATGTGGGGGGCCCCGGGGCCATGGCCCCACCTGGCCACCCTAAATCCGGTAGTGACACACACACACACATACACACACACACACACACATACACACACACACACACACACACACACAGACGGAAAACCCAATAAACTTCTCTCAATGCTCTTGTTTGACCACACGTCCTGAGCCGCACAATATTTTCATAAGCCACGCCCACTTTCCATAAGCCACGCCTACTTTCCTACGCCACTCCCACTTTTCATCAACCACGTCCACTCTCCCTAAGCTCCGCCCACTTTCCTAAGCCCCTCATAAAAAATGACGGTGAATAGACACCCGATTTTTGAAGGACTACCATTTGAAAAATAAAACCTCAATCAAAAATCGGATCAAGTAAAATTTTCTAAATATCTCGACGTGTTTAATTCCGAAGTCTCGCTTCTCTACATTCAAAACTGAAGGACAAGTATTGAAAATACTGTACGCGGTTTTTCGGCCGCTGCACAGCAACGAAATTCAAACGCGCACCTTCCCACACCATATGGCACCTCTTGGCAAAGTTTCATCGAAAACGGTTCGCTGGTTCGTGCTGTGGAGCCTCGCGTTGCAGGCACACATACACACACACACACACACACACACACACACACACACACACACACACACACACACACACACACACACACACACACACACACACACACACACACACACACACACACGGAAAACCCGACAACAAGGGATATCTAGCATATATCACGAATCCAATTATTGTTATTAGGATTATTATTGTTATGATTACCCTTGCCAGAGGAGAGGGTATTGCATTTGGATCCGTTTGTTTTGTTCGTCTGTTTGTCTGCACAGAACATAAGTGTTTTACTCTGCAACAGCTTGTCAGATTGAGACGAAATTCCCACTCTCGGAACCACTAATCAAATAGAATGTTTTAATGATAATTATGAGGTCAGAGGTCACGTGTTGTGGCAGCCATGTGGGAAAAAGGGGGAAAAAATTTGGACCTCTGCATCTATCGATAATTCCAGCAATGTGTGTGTGTGTGTGTGTGTGTGTGTGTGTGTGTGTGTGTGTGTGTGTGTGTGTGTGTGTGTGTGTGTGTGTGTGTGACCGCTGTTTCTCGACAACTGCTGGTCCGATCTAATTGAAACTTGCCAGGTATATTGCTGGGGCCCTGTGGATGTGCCTTTTCAAGGTTTGATATTAATCGGACAAGTGGTTCCCAAGTTATGGCCATTTGTTTTCCAAGCCAATGACAGGACACGGTGCTATGACGTCATGATTGACGTCACAATTCCTCTTCTTTCTTTCTTTTTTTTTGCACGTACGGCCACGCACGTACGGGCATGCGAGAGCGAATGAACGGCCTGTGTGGTTGTTGTTTCTGGCACATGGTTTGAAAGTTTTTTTTTTGTTTTGTTTTTTTCCACGCACGTGTGGGCAAGCCTGTACGGGCCCGCACTAGTCTCTGAAATTGCACCAAAGGAAATATTGGAACTTAGTACGTAGCAAGTACTCAACATGGGGAATAAGTGATTTTTGTGACGTCATAGGTGCCTTTGTTATGATGTCATAATTGCATATGCAGAACGCTACATCCGATCAGTATGAAATTTTTTGAAATTCAATTAGAGATAGATTGATCCACAGAAAAAAAAATTGATGACGTCATCAGGCACGTGATTCGACAGCCATATTGTTATGTTTTTTTTTAACATTCAAAAATCTTCTCTGAAATGGCTGACCAGATCGAGCCAAAACTTTACAAGTATTACTGCCTATCCATGAGAAACAAAACGTTCACACGTATGATGTCATAGTGTTGCGAATCTGGAAGCCATGAGCACACAGACATTCAGGTTCCTATAGCTTAGTTATTTCGATAAGTATGTGTTTTCTAGTTAGAATCCACCCCCTAGTCTAATGGGTGAATAAATGTAAATATGTTGTGAAGTTATTTTAATAATCAGGTTTTCTTTTATTTAACAACACCAACGATAACAATGCCATCTTCACTTCCATCCTGATGCCATGACGCTCGCGGCATTCTTCTCGCGCTCGCCAGCGGAGCGTGCGTGGGCAGAGTCTAGCGCAGGCATGGCGTCCTTCCTTAGCCAATTGGCAAGGAGCGGGCGTCTCACCCTCCCCGTTTCCGACTCAACCCGATCGCCATTAAGCACGCGGCCAGGGGTGAGGAGGAGGGCGGAGCCACAAACGCCTCCGCTCGGGCTCCGCCCAGGAGGGTGGGAGTTTCCCCGCCGACCGTGCGTCTGTCCAATGGAGGGTGGCCAGGGAATCGCGCGATGGTTCCGGCCAATCAAGAGGCGAGTGGTCAGGAGAAGAGGCCCCTCCCTCCGAGAAAAAAAAGGTTGGTGATCTTTGGACGAGGAAGAGAGATTGGTCTGATCCTGTCACCGGCGTCTACTCTCGTCCTGTCGCCGGCGTCTGCGCTCATCCGTACTTTTCCGAAGTTTTCCGAAGAAGTACGATCTGAATTCCGGGCGATCGGTCGAGCTGACTCTGTAGCTCCATGTAGCGGTCGTGCTCGCGGCCGACGCCTGGCCCCACAACAATAGGTCACATGGTTTGGCAGCCAGATTGGATTTATCCAAAAACCTATTAAAATCTTCTCCAGAATGACTGGACATATCGAGGGGAAACTTCACACAAATGTTCCCCAAGCATTGGAGATACCAGGATATTCACGAATAATAAATAAGTCACATGATTTGTTAGCCTTATTGGATTGAGCAAAAATCTATTTAAAAATTATTTATCTTGAACCGCTTCATCAATCGACGTGAAACTTCACAATTATGATATAGTAATGATGGAAAATGCATGTTTTAAATTTCAACCTGATCAGCCACATCGTGTGGCAGCCAGAATTACTTAATTTTTTGAATCTGGGTTCTTTTTGATTTTTTTTTTTTAATGAGGTGCACTTGGCTGTGCTGGGATGGGATTGAGGGTAGTGCAGTAGCAGTTGAAGCCTGAATCCAATCCAGCTTCCTCCTGATGACTTCATCTTTGCTTCTTGCTTGTTTAGGTTCTTTCTGATTACTCCCCAATGCAGGACTGTACCTATTTGGCCTTCCATTTGATTTGGATTGAATTCTTTGTAATCCCATTCTGAATTAAATTGAAAAATGAGAAATAATAACAATAATACGAAACGTCATCGGTCAGGATCAGGTGTCCGATCAAAGCAAGACGTCTTGGTACCTGTTCATCACTGTTAGCAGTTATAAAGTGTCAGTTCTAGTTTTGTCTATTATCAATTACGTAACACACCAGTACACAAAATACACCACACAAAACTACACAAGTAGGTCAGGTCAGGTAGGGAGCATGCGCCAAGGCAGCGCGTCGCTGCGTCCACTTTCCACCGTACTCCAGGGGCCTCAGTCTGGCCATCCCCCAGGCAGATGCCTTGCCCATCCCCATCCCCTTGAGTAGCCGATCAACCTGCTGCAACCACGAGGCACGTGGTCGACCCATTGGCATCCTCCACTCAAGAGACTCCCTCGCTGAGAGAATCTGGTGAGCAGGATCAGCGTCAGGAAAACGAGCCACTTGTCTATACAGCCGCAGCTGACGCTCACGGACTATGCAAGTAACAAATCTCATTTGACTCTCTCTCTCTCTCTCTCTCTCTCTCTCTCTCTCTCTCTCTCTCTCTCTCTCTCTCTCTCTCTCTCTCTCTCTCTCTCAGCAACCGCTCATTGGACACAAAGTCCGACCAGTGATAGCCAAGAATTTTCCGAAGAGACCTGGCACCAAAGGAATTAAGTCTCCATCTCAGATCCCTGGTCAGAGTCCAAGTGTCGCATCTATAGAGCAAGACTGGAAGCACCAAGGACCTGAAGACTCGGACTTTCGTCCTCCCGCACAGGTACCGGCAGCGCCACACCCCATTATCCAGTGAATCCATGACTCCCCAGGCCCGACCCAGACGTCTATTGACCTCTGACTCACATCCAGCAGAGACATGAATATCACTGCCAAGGTAAGTGAATCTCTCCACGACCTCACCATGCTCACCACAAACAGGCACACAGGACAGCAGCATCCAAGATGTCATTGAAAGCCTGGATCTTAGTTTTGACCCAGGAAACCCGTAATCCTAGCGGCTCTGACTCCTCATTCAGCACTTCGAGGGCCCCCAAAAGGATATCTAGAGTCTCCGAAAAGATGACTGCATCATCTGCTAAATCAACGTCAGAGATCTTGACATTCCCAAACGAACACAAACACCACACAAAACAAGTCCTGGCGAGGGTCTGCAATCTTTGATTGCTCTTTTTCTTGTTATTATTGTTATTCTTCAACCCCTTTTTTGGCCTTTTTCACATTTTTGTCTCAGCAATCACTTGTCCTATTTACACAATTTTCAGGGGAGGAACAACCCCTCCCACCCCCCTCGGACAACATTTTAATGATAATTGTGATGTCATACTCCACTTGGTATGGTAGCCATCTTGGATTAAATGCAAAAAATAAAACATCTTTGAAACCGCAGATCGGAAAAATTTGAAACTTGGCACACTCATTCCACTTCCAATGGGGTATAAAAGATTGTAAGGATGACGTCATCAGTGAATTGGTGGACCAGCCATAAATGTTTTAATCAAAATCCTTATTTACCTTTGAGATTCAGTGTTCGTCCAAGCTGTAACATTTTTACCAAATGAGCTTTTATCATCAAATTTTCAACAAATCTTTATTGTGAGATGATGGAGAACACAAATGAATAAAATGTACAATTTTTTTTAAAAACTGCGGTTTTCGTCAAACTTGGTTTGAGTACAAAGTGTGTGCCTTCGGGCTTTGCATTTTCAGATGCTTTCTGGGTTTTTTTTTTTGTTTGTTTCGGCATTATCACTGCGCAGAATTGTATGCTGTAGTTATTTGTAATGTTAATATTGCACAACTTATAACTCCTTCAATTAATGTGATGTGAATGAGGTATGCATCATTCACATAAACCAACCACATTGTAACAGTTGACATCATGTCATGTAGAAGGAGCGTCAACTCTTTTGACGGTTTAGAGCTCGTCGGGAGTGGAGGGTACATCAGGTGCTGTTGGTGCCAGACCTTAAAAAAAAATGCCTTGACATGTCAAACGAGACATATTTTTTAATCATGTCTGGGATTTGAAGATGTTAATCTGTTCCTGCAGATGTAATAATAGCACGTTCAGGTTTGTACGCCTGGGATACGATCCAGTTTATGTTGGAAGTCATTGGGATGAATAAGATGCAGTTTATGCATCATCACCTTGCTCGCAATGGGGAAAGGCTTGCTTGGCGATGATTTGGATTAAACAGCAGAATAATTGTTGCTTAAATTTGTTTGACTGTATCCACATACTGTATACGTTTTATGAAACATATTTAACAGCAAGGACGATGGCTGTGTAATGTGTATTTTGTAGTCTGCACCACTGTTGCTGCTGGTTTTCACAGACAAATGATTTTCATGCAGACTGCATCTTCTACAAGCCGATCAGACTTGTATTACCGATGTGGATTTTTTTTGTCTTGTCTAAAACTCTTGGAAGAACTTATACATGTACGGTGTTACATGCAAGGTGAGGAACATTTGTATAACATTTCTACTTTCAAGTTGTATCAGAACTTGGTAAAAGACTGGGGTTGACTTAACGGTTAAGGTGGCTGGCATAAGATCTTCGGATCTTGAGTTTAAGCCCCATTTGCCCCATTAAATAACGCAAGGTTGGTTAACTCAGCTTGTCATCCTTCCAAGGTCGACAGAATGACTACCAGCTTACTGGTAACAGGGGCACTACATCAGCGGCACAGCCGCACTCCCAGCAATGATGCAACCAGCAGCCACAAGCTGCATACGAAATGATGATGACCAAAACTTAGTTGGTTTTCAGAATGCCCGAGCCAAACGTATTGTTTAATAATAATATATCTGACACTGCACCGTGGCTTCCTTTTCAGGGGGAGATAAGGCAATGAGGAGCACAACTTGAGGTTAGGGCATGGTCACGATGCCGTGTGGCCAGTTTGGTTTTGATCCGGTTGTCAGTTATGAGAAGAAGATTTGCGAATGAAATACGAATATTTGGGGCAAAACACACCTTTCACCCCTTTTAAATGAGCAGATATGGGTGGGTAGCACCACCCCATGAGACCTTGCTGTCCTGATGCATTGCACCAAATTTTGTCCAAATCGCTCACGTAGTTGTGGAGAAGGTGTTTTTGTGAAAATGAGGGATTTTGGAGAGGGAGCCCGTGGCCCCTTTTCCGGGGGAGGTACGGCCAAAAGGAGCACAACTTAAAGTTAGGGCATGGTTCCAACGCCGAGTGGTGAGTTTGGTCTGGATCTGTCTCGCAGTTTCTGAGAAGAAGATTTTTAAATGAAATACCAATATTTGGGGCAAAACCCCCCTTTTCATCCCCTTCATAGTTATCCTGAGGAGGTGCCTTCGGGTGGGTGCTTGCAATGTCCTATCCATAAGAGAGGATTATCACATGTCTCTTATCTTCTGAGCTCATTGTTTGAACATTGCACTCTCTGAGGTTCGGACACCGGATAGTGGTGTGATTACAGTGGGTGGTTACACCTATTATTGATCTGTTCACTCTGATGGTTAACATGCCCAAGGAGTTGCTGTAGCTAAGTCCAATAAGTTGATTCCAATGATAATTGAGATAACACCAGTCAACGAGCGTATTATGAGACGAAGGGTTCGTCACTCCTTGGGTGTCGTTTCCTTGGTCTCTGTTTATGCTCCGACTGAGACGAGTGATCTCACCGTGAATGACGCATTCTATGACACGCTTGAGTCTGTGATTGATCAGTGCCCCAGGCGAGATACTCTTCTTGTCTTGGGGGATTTCAATGCATCAACTGGAACTGATAGGGATGGTTATGAGGCATGTGTTGGTCCCCATGGGTCTGGAAATGTGCACCAGAATAGCAATAAGTTCGTTGACTTTGCAAAAAGTCATGGATTTAGGGTGGCTGGTTCATGGTTTCAGCACCCACAGGCACATCGCTGGACGTGGTATTCCAACGCAGGTGGTGTAGCAAAGGAGATTGATCATGTGCTCATCGATGGTCACTGCAAGATCATCCAGAACTGCAGGATCTACCGGAGTACTCAGGTCCTCAATACCGACAACAGGTTTGTTGTAGCAACTCTGAAGTTGCAGCTTAAATCCAGGAGAATGGTACCGTCCCAGCCGAGGCTGAATGTTGGCAAGCTCAAGGATGAGAGGGTAGCTGAGGAGTTTGTGAACAGGCTGAGTGGGGATTTGGGGGTCTGGGTACTTTGGGGAATCCTGAAGAGTTGTAAAGTGCCTTCATCCTTGATGCTGCCGGTGGATGTCATGGAACTCACTGTAGGGCGACGAAAAATTTTGTCTCTCAAGCGACACTGGATACCATTGACCAGAGTCACAGGGCCAGGCTTAATGGCAGAGCTGAGCTGTTTAGGGAGTTGAGGCGTAAAACTGGACATGCGCTGAGGGTGAAGAAGGAGGTCTATGTGCTAGGAATCTGTGAGGGTGTAGAGCATCACCTGTGGTCAAGTGATTCTCGTCCTGCTTACAGGGGGAATTCGCGCATTGCATTCCTCCAAGCCCGTCCCTCTGTGTACTGCAGTCAGAGCGGAGGGTGGTGGGCAGGGCCGATGCCAGACTATTTTGTGCCCGAGGAAAGGTCAGCTACTTGCATCCCCCCCCAAAAATTGTCAACTTCGATTTTTAAAAACATCTATTGACGAAAAATATAAAGCACAAACTTGAAACTGCTAAATGAATTTTCCCACAATATTTTGCTTACAGTCAGACAGAGAAACAAACAAAAAACAGACAGAGTAAAATCGTCTCATAAAAGTTTCAATTTCAGACACATCAAAATCTCACTTTGCGTGCTTTTTCCTTTGAAAATTTTGCCACCAAGTCAACCAGAACAAGTGTTGATGCTTGGACATAATTTGCATGTGTTTTCTTAAAACAATAACTTGTCGCCAGTCGCCGACACCTGATCAGTCCCAGTCGCCGACTGGGAATCCTCCGTCGTGCTAAGTCCTTCCTCGGCCCTCTTGAGCTCCTGACCACTTACAAAGCTTTTGTCCGTAGCCTGATGGAGTACTGCTCTCCCCTCTGGGCTGGTGCTCCTGCCTCCCACCTTTCTCGGCTTAACGCTGTCGAAACCAGGGCATTTAAGATCATCGGCATCTCCCGCAATGAAGCTGAGTCTTTGGGCCTCTCACTCAATCACCGCAGGTTGGTCGGTGGTCTTTCTGTCTTCTACCGACTCCTCTCCAGCCTTGCCCCCCCTGCTCTCTCTGCGATTTGTCCCCACCACATTTCCACAGGGCGCTCAAGGTCCGCCAACAACCCCCTTCTGGTAAAACTACCAAAATCACGAATCACTGCTCATCTTCACTCTTTCATTCCTCTTTTTTCCCGCCTTTGGAATAAACTTCCTCGCTCTATTCTTTCCCATTCTTCCCTCCAGGCTTTCAAAACAGCTGTTCACCACCACCTCTTATCTTCCCCCATCCAAATCCTCGATCTTTTCTACCCCCGATAATCCACCCAAGCCCACTTCCTTCATTTCTCCTGCTTTCCTTCCTGAAAGTCCCTGAAATGTCCATCTTCTCTTCACCATGTTCCCCGTCCCATCCCCATCCCTCTCCCTTCCACAGTTCACCTAATGTGTCTGTTCCCCACTGTTTTGTCCCTTCCACTCCCGCCCCTCTTGTCTCATGCCTCTTTGCTGTGAGTTGTGTGTTTGCTCTCATACGAGCCTCGACCAAGGTATACAAAAAAAAAAAAAACCTTGCATAAAACTGTGACCCTTAAAGGTCAGTAATGCGCCCCTCTGAGGTCTGCGTCCGAGGCGCCTGCCAAGTTGGCCTTATGGTTGCGCCAGCCCTGGTGGTAGGCTCTTGACAGAGGAGTCCGAAGTGAGCGCCCGCTGGGCCGGTTACTTTGAACAGCTGTACCAGGCTGATCCACCAGCTGTTGAGTTGGATGTCAAGGGTGTTACTATTCCTATTGCTGACCCTACAATCAACTGTGATCCACCATCGTTTGTGGAAACACAGGCTGCGATGAACCGGTTGAAATGAGGTAAAGCTCCTGGGATCTGTGGCATCCATGCTGAACTTCTCAAGGCTGGTGGAAATGCTGTAGTCGTGTCATTGCATGCAGGTCTGTGCTTTACCTGGAGCACAGACATCATCCCAACTGACTGGAAGAGGGGCCTTGTTGTCCCTCTCTGGAAAGGGAAGGGTGATTGCCGGGACTGCAACAACTACCGAGGGGTGACGCTGCTCTCGGTGCCGGGCAAGGTCTTTACTCAGATAATTCTTGATAGGGTTCACCACCATCTGCTTGAGCACCAGTGTCCAGAGCAGTCAGGATTTACACCAAAGCGGTCAATGATTAACCATATCCTTGCTCTTCGTGTCCTCACCAAATGCAGACGAGAGTTTCAGCAGGGGCTGCTTCCAGTCTATATTGATCTCTGCAAAGCATTTGATTCAGTGAATCGGGATGCCCTCTGGAGGATTTTTGGTCTTCCTGGGGTGCACCAAAACTGATCGATCTGATGCCTGAACTATACTCTGGTACTAAGAGTGCTGTGAGATGTGGTGATGACATCTCTGACTTATTGCCAGTTCTTGCTGGAGTTCATCAGAGGTGCATACTGGCCACCACACTTTTCAGTGGTTGTGGGGAGGATGTCGGAGAGATCAAGCTGTGGTGCATAGTTTGAGAATTTCAAGATCTCTGACTTTGATTTCACAGATGATGCAGTCATCTTTGTAGAGACTCTGGATATCCTTTTGCGGGCCCTCAATGTGCTGAATGAGGTGTCAACACTGCTGGGATTATGGGTTTCCTGGGTCAAAAGTAAGATCCAGGCTTTCAATGACATATTGGATGCTGCTATCTTGTCTGTCCCTGTTTGTGGTGAGGATGTTGAGGTCACAGTGAGATTCACTTACCTTGGCAGTGATATTCATGTCTCTGCTGGCTGTGAGCCAGAGGTCAACATATGTCTGAGTCAGGCCAGGGGAGTCATGGATTCACTCGATCATGGGGTGTGGCACTGTCGGTACTTGTGCAGGAAGATGAAATTCCGAGTCTTCAGGTCTTTGGTGCTTCCAGTCTTGTTCTACGGATGTGAGACTGGAGTGTCGCTTGGGATCTGAGACAGAGACTTAATTCCTTTGGTAGCAGGTCTCTGTGGAGAATCTTTGGCTTTCGCTGGTCAGAATTCGTGTCCAATGAGCGGTTGCTGAGATTGACTCAAATGAGATTATTTACCTGCATGGTCCGTGAGCGTCAGCTGCGGCTGTATGGACACATGTTTCATTTTCCTGATGCTGATCCTGCTCACCAGATTCTCTCAGCGAGGGAGCCGCATGAGTGGAGGAGGCCAATGGGCCGACCACGTGCCTCATGGCTGCAGTAGGTTGATCGGCATCTCAAGGAGATGGGGATGGACCAGGCATCTGCCTGGGGGGATGGCCAGATGAAGGCCTCTGGAGAATTGGTGAAAAGTGGACGCATTGACCCACTGCTCCGGTGCATGCTCCCATACCTGACCTGACCTGACCTACAGGGGGCACATCCGGATGTGGAGCACAAATCCATGAGATCTTGCTGTCCTGGGGCATCACACCAAATTTGGTCGATACTGGTCAGGTAGTTTGTGAGGAAATGTTTTATTCAAGTGTTAACGGACGTACATACGGATGGACAGACACCTGGACCCACTCGAGGAGCATATTTCGGAGAAATAACCAAAATATATTGCAAATACATTTCTCACACCGAAAAACAAAAGTAATGAAAAAATTAATCTTGGAACTACTTAAGCTCCACATGTGTCGATTCAAAATCTTATTTCCCGTTAAAAAAATATGACAGGATAATAACGGATATTTATTTATTTTAATGTCAGATCGAAATAGAGCAATTGTCATGATGATGACGTAGTCAATTTTAATTGGTGAATTTGCTGTGCTTTGTCATGTACAGCTTTGTCAGGTGACAATAACGGATCAGTGGATTCCCATCCGATCCACTTTAGACAACCTAACAAACAGCATGAGATCCGGATCCAGCGAACCCCAAACTCCATGACATCTTAAAGTCGTGTTCACTACGACGTCCTGATGATCTTACACTGTTTGTGTGGTTACATCAAGCTTTTTAAAAATCAGTTCGTGCTCAAAAAGGATGCGGCGTACATTTATCATTTTCAAATGTCAGACGTTAAAATTTCACTAATTCAATCACCGTTGATACAAAATTTTTTGACGGCGCTGGGGGGGTTGAGGATGTTGGGGGGGGTGGGTGGGGGGAATAAATTTATCCCCTAAAGGGATGGCAATTTCAAGTGCACTGTCAAGGATAAAAAAACAAGCTCAAATGAGCTAAGATCCTCGTCCTCTTAATGATGACGTCATAAAACGAATATGACGTCATTGTGATGTATCAACTTTGCGATAAATTATCCGTGCTAATGCCCGGCTTGATTCCCACAAACAAAATTCAAACAGCTTGCCGAGTTTCGGAGATAATGGTATAGGCGATTTCCATTAGCGGCGATATTATGACATCATAACTTTTTTTTCTAGGAAGAATTTCCAAAATGGGAGATGGTTACTGCCTGCGCGTGGGCTTTCTACATATACATGGCAAGTTTCACGAAGATACGATGAAAACTCTGGGTTGTGAAACAAAAAATGTCAAAAAATAGGAATGACGTCATAACAAATTATATGACGTCAGAGTGATGCATCATATGTGCGGTAATTCATCTCTGCTAATGCCCTGTTCGATTCCCGCAAGCAAAATTCAAAAAGCTTTTGTAGTTTCGGAGATAATTTTTTAGGCGATTTACATTAGCGGAGATATTTTGACGTCATAACTTTTTTTTCTCGGAGGAATTTTCAAAATCGGAGATGGTTACTGTCTGCGCAGGGTATTTTTTACATATATATGCCAAGTTTCAGGAAGTTTCGATGAAAACTGTAGGCTGTGAAACAAAAAAGTCCACAAGAACAACAACGTGAGTAAGACTTGGAAATCCTCCACGAGGATCAAAAAATCAGAGCCAGGGAAATCCCCCCCCCCCATCCTCACGTCAAATCGCACCCTGCTGGCAGGACACCCGTTATTAAAGGGCACACAATTTGAAGCAGCACTTTCCGTAGTCGCATCTGTGACGTATGTCGCTCATCTTCTATTTTATTCTCTTTTTGTAGTTGATGAGATAGCTCATTTACATATTCAAAAAATGAAGGCATGATTGACTAGTTATAAATAGTTCACAGTCGGCAAGGCTCAGGTCCCATGTTTTCCCCACTAAGTGGTCTCGTCCAAGACTGTGCAGACATCGTCTTCCCGACGTTAATTATCTCCCAAGGTGAAGGAGGAATCGTGGTGGGGAGGGGTGAGGTGGGTGGAGAGGAAGAGAGGGTGTCTGTGGCACCACGTGACTGCAATATTGCAGATAATGAGACCTAAGGCCCTAATTATCGTTTTGGCCTCACTATCTGCATGTTGCAATCACGTGATGTCCCCTTCTCCCCATGAAGGGGGTATTTTATGCCCAGCACACAATGCCTGCACAGTTCTGAATGAAGACGAAACGTCAGACTCGAGCCTTGCCTACTGGACAGCTACACATACTTATTGGAGCTTGGTGGTGCTTTCATTTTTTTAATATGGACCTTTCCCATATAAATGCTAGCATTAGATGGTGGGTGTTAAGACCCCACTATGTATGTATTTTGCGAAGAAATGGTTCGCTATCACCGGCACCCTGAGCAAATTCAATTCCTGCCCTAACTTACAGGTCTACAAAATAAGTGGTCTCACCGCTACATCATAGAACAAGAAGGTGGTACAGAAAAAGCCCCACCGCTACATCAGCGGCATGGCCCATCAAAATGATGCCACCTGCCTCCATGGACTGGGTACGAAATCTGGAAAAGAAGAAGATGGACCTTCCAACTGGAAGCACCTTTTTGCAAACTCGTTTGCATCATCTATGATATAAAAGGAGCAGTGCGTGCATGCATGCGAGTTCCAGACCCCACTGGACCTTTAGACCTCTTGATACCCTGAAGACCCCTTCATACCCGAAGATCATTTAGACCCTTTAAATCCTAACACCCTTAAAACCTCGAAAACCGTTTAGACCTCGAAGACCATTAACACCCCCAAAACACTCAAGACCCTTTAAGACACATAAGATCCCAAAGACCCTTTTGACTTATTTAGGCACCTGAACCCCCCAGGACCTTATAAGACCCACAAGGCCCTAAGACCATTTCGTATTTTTGGACCCTTTAGATCTCTAAGATGCTTTAAAACCCTAAGATTATTTTGGACCCTAAGATCCTGTAGATCCTATAGACCCCATTAAAACCTTTGCACCCCGAAGGCGTACCAATACTCACAGCCAACAGACATGAATATCACTGGCAAGGTAAGTGAATATTTCTATGACTTCAACATCCTCACCACAAACAGGGACAGATGTCTGAAAGCCTTCTGCAGTAACACTTTAGGATCAACAGCTATAATCAAAAGGCCCCCACATTCGAAAACCACCTCAGTACCAAGCTAAGAGAGTGTAGCCACATGGCAAAGAAAAAGCCCACGTGGCAAAGAGAAAAGGTCCACTTGACAAAGAGAAAAGGTCCACTTGGCAAAGAGAAAAGGTCCACTTGACAAAGAGAAAAGGTCCACTTGGCAAAGAGAAAAGGTCCACTTGGCAAGGAGAAAAGGTCCACTTGGCAAGGAGAAAAGGTCCACGTGGCAAGGAGAAAAGGTCCACTTGGCAAAGAGAAAATCCCCATGTGGCAAAGAGAAAAGTCCCACGTGGCAAAGAAAAAAGGTCCACTTGGCAAAGAGAAAAGGTCCACTTGGCAAAGAGAAAAGGTCCACTTGGCAAGGAGAAAATCCCCACGTGGCAAAGAGAAAAGGTCCACTTGGCAAGGAGAAAATCCCCACGTGGCAAAGAGAAAAGGTCCACTTGGCAAAGACAAAAGCTCCACTTGGCAAGGAGAAAATCCCCACATGGCAAAGAGAAAAGGTCCACTTGGCAAAGAGAAAATCCCCACATGGCAAAGAGAAAATCCCCACATGGCAAAGAGAAAAGCTCCACTTGGCAAGGAGAAAATCCCCACGTGGCAAAGAGAAATGGTCCACTTGGCAAAGAGAAAAGGTCCACTTGGCAAAGAGAAAAGGTCCACTTGGCAAAGAGAAAAGGTCCACTTGGCAAAGAGAAAATCCCCACGTGGCAAAGAGAAAAGCTCCACTTGGCAAGGAGAAAATCCCCACATGGCAAAGAGAAAAGGTCCACTTGGCAAAGAGAAAATCCCCACATGGCAAAGAGAAAATCCCCACATGGCAAAGAGAAAAGCTCCACTTGGCAAGGAGAAAATCCCCACGTGGCAAAGAGAAATGGTCCACTTGGCAAAGAGAAAAGGTCCATTTGGCAAAGAGAAAAGGTCCACTTGGCAAAGAGAAAAGGTCCACTTGGCAAAGAGAAAATCCCCACGTGGCAAAGAGAAAAGCTCCACTTGGCAAGGAGAAAATCCCCACATGGCAAAGAGAAAAGGTCCACTTGGCAAAGAGAAAATCCCCACGTGGCAAAGAGAAAAGCTCCACTTGGCAAGGAGAAAATCCCCACGTGGCAAAGAGAAAAGGTCCACTTGGCAAAGAGAAAAGGTCCACTTGGCAAAGAGAAAAGGTCCACTTGGCAAAGAGAAAAGGTCCACTTGGCAAAGAGAAAATCCCCACGTGGCAAAGAGAAAACCGTGTCCATGACAACAATTTCACCCCGTAATCATCAAATGGGTTTTTTTGTGATTTTATTATTGCCAAACCTCAATAATTTTTCAAGCTATTTCATTCAAACTAACACAGCTTATTTGCACACATCTGTGGTATGTGTGTATAAAATCTGGTCAAAATTAGTCAAAGGTCAAGGTCAAAGGCATCTAAAACATGCAAAACACCTCTTCGGCCACAATTAGAAAATGTATAACACTAATTTGTTATGCATAACATTCCATCATGATCGGTCAAATTTTCCGAATCAACAAATTGCTGTTCCCATGGCAACTATTGTTTATTTGTATTTCGCAAGTATCGTGCTATGCATGACATATATATATATATATATATATATATATATATATATATATATATATATATATATATATATATCTTCTTTTTCTTTCGGCTGCTCCCGTTAGGGGTCGCCACAGAGGATAATCCATATGATCCGCATCGTGATTTGGCACACGTTTTACACCGGATGCCCTTCCTGACGCAACCCTGGTCGCCTCTTGCGACACAGGGATCTGGTACACCTACTTTAACCGGGGTATACACCGGGCCCAGTACACTGGTACTCATTTCGCCGACCTCGGAAGTATGACAGGCTGAGTCAATCCCCTGGTGTATTAATTCAGTGGCCCAACGGGGCTTGAACTCAGGACCTTTTGGATCCCAAGCCACTGCCCTAACCACTGCGCCAACACCAGGCTTATGCATGATATTGATATATATATATATATATATATATATATATATATATATATATATATATATATATATATATATATATATATATATATATATATATATATATATATATATATATATATATATATATATATATATATATATATATATATATATATATATATATATATATATATATATATATATATATATATATATATATTATATATATTATATATATATATATATATATATATATATATATATATATATATATATATATATATATATATATATATATATATATATATATATATATATATATATATATATATATAACTGCTCCTGTTCGGGGTCGCCACAGCGGATCATCCATATGATCCGCATAGTGATTTGGCACAAGTTTTTACACCGGATGCCCTTCCTGACGCAACCCTAATCGCCTCTTACCACACACAGGGATATCATATATGTATATATATATATATATATATATATATATATATATATATATATATATATATATATATATATATATATATATATATATATATATATATATATATAATCACTAACGATAGGTTTTTCTTCTGAGCCAAGCACCATTGCTTCCATGTAACATGTACCACGTGCCATGGTCCATGTCATCACTTTACATTGCATTGCCGTTTCTACCAATACACACTCCAAAAAATTGCTCATTTGAAGTAAGACGTCCACTATCATGTTGGAGATGGGTACCCAGCTATTACCTTGGAATTGGTACATCTGAACACTTGTTCTGGGTTGTCATTCACCATGGAAATTCTGATGTAACTAAGGATGCTGTCCTTCTGAGAGGAAATTTAGCTGGCTGTTAAGTTTACCTGCACTCGTTTGTGGAAGTGAACATTTCCATCACAAGCATAGCCCTCTGAGGTGGTTGCGGCCAAATTCCATGCAAGAGTTGAACATAGTTATTGCTCACATCTTTCCTCCTTCCTGCTCCTAAATTGCTTTGGGGGGGGGGGGAGCGGGGGGTGACGAGAACAAGCCAATTTGATTTTGGTGAAAGATCTGGATCCGGACCTTAACCAAAATCGAATCGGCTTGCTCTTGTCACCTACCCAACTCATCCACCAAATTTTGTCGTAGCCTGTCCATAACGTTTTTGAAATATTGTACGACACAGTATATCGTTTTGGCTCCATCTCACAATGAGTGAAAGAATTACTTAAAATTTTTTTTATCGAATTCGGATCTGAATCCGTATCTTCACCAAAATAGGATCAATTCGTCCTTGTCACACACCCAACCTGTCTACCAAGTTTCGGCCGAATCTGTCCACGACCTGTTGAGATATCTTGCTCAAAGACAAACAGACAGCATGGGATAAAAACAATCTCCGTCCCCCTTCGGTGATGGAAGGCACAATATTTTCTCATCCGTGGCATTAATGCACATCCCACCCACACCTGTTAATCACCACCATTTTCTGTTGTCCATATGAAATGGCATTGTTGTCCCTATGATGCAATGATTTTTTTTTTGTGGATGGTGGGGAGTTTCCTTGTTTTGATATCTAGTTTATTAATTTCTGATTGTGGCCAGTTTAATATTCCGCAGCTGTACTGGAATACTAATATTGTGAATTGGTTTATGGCTTTGATTTTGTTTCTTGGAGAAATGTATGTTTTCAGGATCAGCCTCATTCCACAGGGTGGCCATAAAGTCTGGAAACATTGGCGAATATACATTATAAATGGTTGATTGACATAATATTACAATACATGACATGTTCAATATGTTGTCCCTCATGAGACCTTCGCCTTTCCTTGTTGTTTGGTTGACGAGATCCAGTGTGGATTGTCTTGCGATCAGTACCGCGTGTTTTGCCTGTTCACCTCCCCGTTAACATATGTGAAGTATTGTTGATATTGTTCAACTCTCAACATCATTCACATATTATATGAACAAGGAGGTGATTTGTTCCTGGTCCCGGAACCTGGCAGGGCGTTGCAAGGACCGCTGTGGCCCAATGGAGGAGCAGGATTTGGGCCACAGCACGTCGCTTTTCGGTTTTCATCTGAGGCTTATAAAAGGGGAAGCGTGGAGCCGTTAGTCTCTCTCTCTTTCCTCTTCGCTCCTCACCCCTCGCCTCTCGCCTCTTTGCTTCGCTCCCTGTCTCGCTCTTCTCCCGAACACTATTGGTGTGCGATTGCAAGAACACGCTTCTCCTTTAAAAGTCTGATCCGGGGTGACGGCCGAGACTCCTTGCTGTGCTGTCAATGTCCGCCACCCATGTGCAGCCAGACAGACCAGTGCGGAGCACACATTTCCGCGAGCCCCGGTTAATAATTAAGGAGGAGATAATGCGCCATATCACAAGGTGGGAACGCTCAGGCGGAGCATCCCACGGAGGTACATGCTTCACATACAGACCTATACACAGTAGGTTAGGGATCTTTCTCCTTACACATCTATTCTCTCTCTCCCCCACTCTCTCTCTCTCTCCCCCACTCTCTCTCTCTCTCCCCCCACCCACTCTCTCTCTCCCCCCACTCTCTCTCTCTCTCTCTCTCTCTCTCTCTCTCTCTCTCTCTCTCTCTCTCTCTCTCTCTCTCTCTCTCTCTCTCTCTCTCTCTCTCTCTCTCTCTCTCTCTCTCTCTCTCTCTCTCTATCCACCCCTCTATCCTGTCTTCTTTGGATGCACAAAGAACATCATTAATTACTCACAATCCCATTTTTTCTCTCACACGATACCGCACCCCCATATTGCACGAGACCACACCTCCCACTACCACATCTTAGGCACCACCAGTATTCTTCCCATCTAATTCTCATTAAGCATTCTGGGTTGCGTTGCTCTGCTGACCGCGCAAGGTATTGATTGATCGTTTACCCTCACCTGCTTTCTTTCTCTCTGGGCTATTTAATCTTGTGTGTGTGTGTGTGTGTGTGTGTGTGTGTGTGTGTGTGTGTGTGTGTGTGTGTGTGTGTGTGTGTGTGTGTGTGTGTGTGTGTGTGTGTGTGTGTGTGTGTGTGTGTGTGTGTGTGTGTGTGTGAGATGGTGCCTGTCCTCGCACAAATTAAGATTATGGAAGATATAACAGGATAACTCTGCTCTGTGTCTGCTTTTTAAGGATTGCTTGTCTTTTGCCACACCCCACAAATTCTTTGCTATCCCCTGCTGTACATAAAATAAAACCCCATTCAATGTGCCACATACTTTCCCTCGCTTGATTGTAAATAAATGCATTGTATATAAATGTTCCCAGCTTCATGTTTTATTCCATTGGTCCAGCACGGCTCACACCCTCGTTTATCCGGGACATTATTCCCCAACAATCCGTTTCCTCGCCGGTACGTGCATGGTAGTTCGGCTCAGCTGTATCTGATCTGGTTCGGTGATCCGGTTTGAGGAAGTGCGTACCGATGGCCTGTCCCCAGGTAATTGGATCATGTGACCTTTCGGTAAACGGTTATTTGAAGAGGACCCTAAGTCACGTGGTCGAGTTATTGGCATTCGATTGGCGACCCGCCGCATCACAAAGTTATTCGTGTGGGACGGCCTATAATTCCGGAGAGTATGGTGGGAACCAGTGGTAGTTCACACCCTCGTGGTCTTCGCCCCTGACCCCGGATCCTCAACAATATCATATATTGAAATGTATTTTCAATAAACCATTTATAATGTATATTTGTCTATGTTTCCAGACTTTATGGCCACTCTGTAAGCAGGTATTCATTGGTAATTGTTTTGCGCATTTGTTTGTGACATATTTGGTGGCCCTCTTTTTCGCCAGGGTATTTGTATGATACTTCATTTTCTAGCTCCTGTATTGTTGTATTTTGGTCGATTTTTATGTTGTCTGGTTTTTTTTCGTCTACCTTGTATGAATATGCACTTGGTACAGTTATCTAAGCCAAATTCCATTTGATTGTCGTCGGAGTACTGTTTCACTAATTTCAGTTGTTCTGCTAGTTTTTCGCCATTTGGTGCAAATTGGTATAAATCATCCATGTACAGTAGATGTCACTTCCTGTCTCTTTGGACATTCTTTTATTGGATGTTAGGGTATATCCATGTCCTTGCTCATTTATGAAGTTGCTCAGTATGTCCAGAGGCAGGCAGAATAGGAGGGATGAGAGGCCATCTCCTTGGAAGATCCCTTGACATATCTTCACCCCTGGTAATTCAATATTTCCTTCTGAGCGCTGCAGTATCATTGTGGTACTCTAGAGTTCCATTGCCTTCTCAATCAGTTTGATTATTCTTTGATTGATTTTGTATATTTTCATGCATTTTATCATCCATGAATGTGGGACACGATCGAAAGCTTTCTTATTGTCTATCCATGCAGTGGACAATTTGGTTCTCACATTTTGCAGTTTTCAAGAACAGCCTTGTTCAGTAGTAGGTGGTCTATTGTTCTGTAACATCTGCTCTTACAGCCCTTCTGTTCTGTCTCTAACCCTCCTTGCTGTGTTAGGTGGTGGTACATCATTTCTGTGATGATTCCTGTCAGAAGTTTGTATGCTGTTGGTAGGCATGTTATTGGCCGATATTTGTGATGTAGGTGGGTTTCTTCTGATTTTGGGATGAGGAAGGTGTTTCCCTTTGTGAGCCATTCATCCATTGTCTTTTCCTCTTGGATAAGTTTGTTTAATGGAGTAGAGTTTGTGGAGAGCTTAATTGCTTCAGCCAAAAGCCTGGGACCCCATTCGGGCCAGGTGTTTTGAAGTTACTGTGTGCGCGTGTGTGTGTGTGTGTGTGTGTGTGTGTGTGTGTGTGTGTGTGTGTGTGTGTGTGTGTGTGTGTGTGTGTGTGTGTGTGTGTGTGTGTGTGTGTGTGTGTGTGTGTGTGTTTAATGTATTGTTATGTTTGTTGGGTGGATGGAAGAATCTCATAGAAAAGGTAGGATTGTTTTTTGTAGCTTGGTCCATGGTCATGGAGGAGATAAGACATCTCGATGTAAATTAACCCGGGAAACTGTGAGCTTAAGTTGTTATGTGTCATCCACATTTGGGGGAGAGGACGGGAGGGTTGGGGGGGGGGTGATGCTGTGTTAATTACGTAGGGGTTAAGGCTAATTTCTCCCAGTATGTGATTGCCTCCTGTGACCTTTTCCTATGTTTTTGCATTTCCAAGACTGGCGATAAAAAGGGATCATGTCCTTTAAACAACATCTGAGACAGACATTTCCAAGCAGGGGAAAACCGCACCTCCAGGAATGACAACTAGTAAACCACACCCCTGGAGTGGATGATTAATGGGCTTGACGAGAGCGGAGCGTTTGGATTGGAGCGGGACACAAAGAAGGTGCGGTATAGAAGCGAGTGAGGCAGGATCGGTGGTTGGAAGAGAAGGGCATTACGGCTGGCCTCCCCTTGACACGGTGAAGAAGGCTGCACAATTCTCGTGTTCATGCTGAGGCGAATTTGCCCACATGATTGAGCAAGACATGGCCACTGACTTAGGTTGGGTCGTGTGAGACCGCGACTTGAAGCTTCGTGTTGTGGCATCGGGGAAGAATACGGCGCTAGTTTGCAGAGGAGCGGCGTCGGCAAGTGTGATCGTGAAAAGAAGTTTCTCGGCTGCTTCTGAGCCCTGATGTTGAATATCACTGCCCGAATTGCCTCCTGTACATTTCCTGCCCAGAGAGTGACTGGGCACCATTTTGAGTGCATTTTCCCACGCAGTGATGACACGGTTTGGGAAACATCAAGCTCCAAAAAACTCATCTTTGGGCACACTACTCAGTGCCAGGAGAAAGGGAGGATTTTTTTTTTTATTCTACCACCCTTATCTGTATTATTAAAGTCTGTGTGGAGGTGCCTCAAATAGGAATGTAAGTTACCTGATGTTTCATTATTATTACCGGGTGCACCCGCTCCTTTATGGGAGCCGTCAAGGGGGTCATGTTCATGCCTATTTATTTTACTCCAAGGGGTCCCAGGATTACACAGCCAAAAAATGGTTGTGATCGGTTCAGCCGTTTTTGCGGTACCTGGGAACAGACGGACGGACAGACGGTGAATTATAATAAGATACTTTGAATTATAACTACTGTAAATATTTGATTTATTTTCATTAAACCCTGTATTTATTTAAGTTGCTTGTGTTGTCTACTTGTCGTGGGTTCGAGTATAAACCCGTGTACCCCTGTCCTTGGCATCCTTCCTTCCCGCGCACGCCATAATCTCCCGAGAATCTCGGCTGTTTGCCTCCAAGGTAGATAGAACCGTTCTGTTATCCATCCAGGTAGGGGCTAACCCCCATGGATACAACAATATGTATTAACAGGAAATGATATGAAATCAAAACCTCTCCATCTCATCTTCAGGTATTTCTCGTATTTCCCATATTTCCAGGAGTCCGATTTGTATTCAGGAACAGAACAATTATGGTTAACCATTTTGAAATTGCCTTTCTCTTTCTCTTTCTCTTTCTCTTTCTCTTTCTCTCTCTCTCGTCTAAATGCAGAAAATTATGTTTAAATGACGATTTGAATCAGATTTTGTGCTCGCAACAGCAGGTTAAAAGTGCTGGCAAGCAGAACCGAGTCAAAAAAAAAAAACACACACTTAATTGTACAATAAGTCTGGTGTTGGCTTCATGGTGAAGGTGGCTGGCTTAAGATGTTAGGGTCTTGAGTTTAATCCCCTTGTCCGTCCATTTAATTAACACCAGGTGGGTTGACTCAGCCTGTCATCCTTCCGAGGTTGGCAAAATGAGTACCGGCTTACTGGTCGCAGGGTGCACTGCATCAGTGGCACAGCTGTGCCACCAGAAAATGGTGCAGCCAAGCAGCCATTGGCTGCATACGAATACATAAATAAATTTTACAGTATCGGCTACTCTTAAAATATAATACAATTTAAAGGATTGCTGTAAATGATGTTAATTTCACAACATCCTTCGTTCAACTTTGTTTGAATCATTGCATCACAAACACACAGACTGATTGCAATTGTCTCTCCAGTCCCTCCATGAATGGACAAGGCTAACAAGGAAGTTTAGTCCTACAGAATCAAGATGCCTCTTGCCATCCTCCAGCTGTTTGACATGGGCATCGTGTTGGAATACGAGTCACATGTATTCCCTTGCCAAAATGTCTCAGGTTTCCAATGTGAACACCATCGTCTTGTTAAAGCACAGCCGAATCTCATACTGGGGCACCAATGCATCAGTATCATGCCGATATCCCATCCCATGATGTCTTATGCAAATACCGTGGAAATCCGTTGAGACATTAATTTAATAGTTTGAAACATTGGAAAAATCCACAAGTCATATGGGATTTGAACATGTGATCCCAGTATCATCAGCGTGCTCAGTTGGGAATGTCAAACAGGCCCACTCAATTTCATTGTAAAACGACAACTCTGCAATATTTCCAAATCATAGTATCTTGGTGTGTGCGGCTTGATTGAGAGCTTGCAGCAATGTGAACACCCCATTTGCAAAGAATGAGTGGTAGGGGTATTTTTTTTTTTATCTACCCTTGCAGTTTCTATTTTAAACTTTCAATTTCGTCCTCCTAATTATCCACACCACTTAACTTTTAAGTGCTCATATGACTCAGCAACACAAGGTCCTTATGGGTTCAGTCTCCACCATGGGTTCAGTCTCCACCATGGGTTCAGGTAAAGCAAGCAATGATGTTTTTGTTTTGCATCATTTTATCGGAACGTAACCACCAAGGAGTGCCACCGGTACACCTGTTGGTAGTTTCTCATCCCATTCTCTCAAAAAGATCTTCAATTTATCACAACGATGGACAACCATAATGGTTATTGGAGGCAATTTTAGCATCATATTCATCATTGATAAAATTGGATTGTCGGCTTTGTTTATTTATTTATTCATTTGTTTTGTTGGCAGTTCAGTTTGCTTCCGGAAAGCCGTTGGTTGCAACCTGTACATTGTAGGACATACCTAATTGCTAAAATCCAATTTAAAGATGAATATCACAATTACGACCGTATTCTGCCACCAGTATGCCTCCCAAGCAACTCAAGTATTTCCTGGACCTTCGTGAAGATGCTGGGTAATTGGAGGTGGTCCTCAGCAACAGGTGTGCAGAGTTTCATTGTTATCTCCACCACCGAAGGTGGATGGAGGTTATGTTTTCACAGCTATCTGACGTCTGTCTGTTTGTTACTTGCGAAAATCGAAGATTTTTCAAGTATATTGGTTGGTTGCGTGCGTTTGTCTGTCTCTGTTTGTTTATATATTTATCGCCAACAGGTCATAATTTTAAACCGATCTTCACGAAACTTCACCACACAATAGAGTTCATCATACGCAAGAAACCTATTGTTTTTGAGGTCAAAACGTCAGCATAGGCCAAAGGTCAACAACTTTGTTAAATTTCTAAAATCCTCAATTTTCATCCAATTGAGTAGAAATTTGAACAGGATTTGTATATCAGGTCACAGAATTCAATCACCAATTGTTTTGAGGTTATCTTAGGCCAAAATGTCAACATCGGCCAAATTTCCTAAATTATCAATTTTTCATCCGATTGACTTGAAATTTGAAGGTGTTGCATATTTGGTCATTGAATTCAAGAGTTCAATTATATTTGAGGTAAACAATCAACCAGAAGGTCAACATAGGTCAAAGGTCAACAACGAAGGTGAGATTTTTTTAATCCTCAATTTTCATCCAATTGACCTGAAATTTGAAGATGATATATATTTCAGGTCACTGGATTCAACCAGTGAATAATTTTTGAGATCAACATCGACAAAAAGGCCAACATAGGCCGGATTTCTAAAATTGTCAATTTTCATCCGATTGACTTGAAATGTGAAGAATCTTTGTGCATTTTGTTATTGAATTCAACCACCAATTACTTTTCAAGGTCAAATTTGTTTTATTGATTTCGCAAGTATCGTGCTATGCAAGACATCTTTCTTGTTTGTTTGTATGTCAATCGCCTACAGGTCACAATTTTAAACCGAACTTCATGAAACTTCACCACATGGTAGAGTTCGTCATCAGCAAGAA
>NC_140975.1:41421363-41423863 GCF_056783735.1 Eptatretus burgeri
GGACACTTTTCGGAAGAAAAACGTTAAGGTTATAACCTTCTTCCCGAACCTGTCTGGCTTTATAAACTCCTCAAAGCGTCTCCTCCTCAAGGCTGAACAACTTGGTGTGACTGAGTCACAAGTATTTCGCCTTAGGAAGTGTGTATTGAAAGCTCGGAAAGAGTTACAAGCACAACCCAACTTCCTTTTACCTGACAAACCCTCCCTACCTACACCATGACCTTCTCTATTGTAACTTTAAATATAAATGGGGGACGTTCACCCCTGCGCAAAGCTCAGGTAAAGTTGCTTGTCGAGCAAAAACATTTTGATGTTGTTCTTTTGCAAGAGACAAGATGTAGCTCTTCGTGCTCGAGCGAATGGACTCGCATCATGAAAGGACAATGGTTCTTCAGTAGCTTGACCTGTCCTAGTGCTGGAGTGGCTATTTATTTAAATCCTTCTTTCTGTCCTGAAAATGTCACTTTTAAGGAGATTATTAAAGGGCATTTAGTTGCAGTGAATTTCCTTTATAATGGTTATAAACACATTTTAATAAATGTATATTCACCAAGTACGAGCACAGACAGACTAGTTTTCTTCACACAGTTGGAATTGTTTCTCATACACCTTGATTTTGATGGTCTTGTTTGTCTGTGTGGGGACTTTAACTGCACATTGTATCCCACCGTTGATCGTAATGGAGTAGAGCCCCACCCACCAAGTACGGCACCCTTAAAGAGGGCATTGTCCAAATTCTCCCTTATGGATGTATGGAGACTCCAGAACCCATCTGCACGACAATACACGTGGTGCCGATGTGCAAATGGCCGGCTATCTCTTGAAATGATAGACAGATTTTACATCAATAATGACTCTTTTAATGTCATCGACCATGTTGACGTCACCCCAAGTGGCTTTTCAGACCATCACATGGTTGTTCTTCATATACTTTCCCCGGTTCGAAATCGTGGCACTGCCCATTGGACCTTCAATGCGAGGCTTCTGCAAGATGACGCTTTTCCTGTCGCCTTCCGAGCCTTTTGGGAAGTTTTATGACTACGGAAGCCTTTCTACTCCTGCCTCGCACAATGGTGGGACAATGCAAAAACCCATATCAGGACCTTTTGCCAGCAATATAGCTCCTTTTGTACCAAGAATGAATCTGCGCTGCAATCTCTAATTGCTAAAGAAATATTGTCTCTCCAGTCAACCTTTCAAACTCCCAGTGCTGAAAGGACTAGTTCTCTACTAACAACGAAGAAAGCCCCTCCTCGCTCAACTCTGTACTAAACAAGCCAGAGGGGCTCTAATAAGGCTGCGAATGGAGAACTACAGCTTTATCGATACTCCTTCCAAGTTTCTTTTTGCGTTGGAAGCGCAAAAAAGAGAAACCAGCAAATAACTTCGCTACGGGCACCAGGAGGCCGAGCAATACACGATCCAAAAGACATTAGGAGCTTGACCAAACAATACTTTTCTGACTTGTATTGTGCCAGAAACACTAAGGAAGACATGATTCGTTCCTTAACCACCTCTTTGCCCACCTTGTCTGAATCTGCATGTCAAAAACTTGAAAAGGAAGTGACTCTTGACGAACTTTCTATTGCTCTGCAAACTTTGCCGACAGGTAAAGCTTCTGGACTTGATGGAATCCCTGCAGAGTTTTACAAAGCCTTCTGGGATTTGTTGGGACCTGAGCTGCTTGACCTCCTGGTTGATAGCCTACGGTCAGGTTTGTTACCACTTAGCTGTCGCAGGGCCACATTCGCTCTTGTACCTAAGAAAGGAGACCTCCAGCAACTTAAAAATTGACGTTCCATTTCGCTCCTCTGCACAGACTACAAGATTTTCTCGAAAGTTCTTGCCAACCGCCTCAAACCTTTGATTGAGGAGATTGTACACCCCGATCAATCTTATTGCATTCTCAAAAGGGCAATACACGATAGTATTTTTATTGGCCGTGACATGGTCGATATTTGTATTGCTGAACATAGAAATGTTGGTCTGGTGTTTTTAGACCAAGAAAAAGCTTTCAACACAATTGATCATTCTTATCTCTGCTGTTTTACGGGGGTTTGGTTTTAAGGAAAATTTTACTTGCTATATCAAACTATTGTATAATAATATTTTTAGTGTGCTCAAAGTAAATAACATCCTAAGTCAGCCTTTCCCTGTTACCAGAGGTATCCGTCAAGGGTGCCCTCTGTCTGGCCTTCTATACTCCTTATCAATTGAACCTTTACTACATCGTTTACGCACGCAGTTACAAGGGTTTTATCCTCTGCCGTTAGAAAATCCCGTAAAAGCCATTGCTTATGCGGATGATCTCTGTGCAATTGTGCGCTCAGATGACGATGTTCGTGCTTTGGTTGAGTCTGTAAAGGAATTTAGCCTGGCTAGCTCGACTAAAGTTAATATGGAAAAGAGCAAAGCTTTTTATTTAGGTCCACAGAATGAGACTCCCCCTCCAACCCTGCCAGGGCAGCTTGAATGGACCAATGAAGGAATACACTACCTC
>NC_140975.1:41428863-41498863 GCF_056783735.1 Eptatretus burgeri
CCACCTTGTGACAATGCAAACACACGGTGTTCTTATACGGGCACATCTATCGCAGGTGCGGACCCCCGCACCCCCAGCACCCCTGGAAAGCCCCTTCGCTCCCGGTGCGACCGTGCTGCGGTGCCCCTCGTCCCGCACCGCCAGGCGCGCGTGCGACCTGCGGCACTTGAGCCATCGCTCGGACTCCGGGCTGCATGACCTGCGGCACTTGTGCGGTCACCGCGTGGACCTCGGGATTAGCCGACATGCCCCAGCTGGAGCTACTCATTACGTCCTGGCCAGCAATGGTCCGGACATCCGTGAGTGTCTGCTCGACAGACGAAGCAGTCGCGACCGCCGAGTCGAATGTGATGTCGGTCAACCGCAGGATGGCTGCTACCATCTTTGCGTCTCGCAGACCAGAAATAAAACGATCTCTGAGCCGTGCCGGACGCTCCTCTCTCGTGAATTTGCACGGCACAGCCGAATGCTTTACCCGTGCGACGAAGTCCGCAACGCGCTCCTCGCCACCCTTAGCGAGATGATCGAACTGGAACCGCGCGAGATGTAACGACTTCTCTGGCGCCAAGTGGGTCTTCATTTTCGCCACGATGTCCTAGAAAGGATAGCACGTCATCACTGGGCTTATTTGGAGCCACCAAATCACTCAGCAGTCGGTAGTGCTCCGTTGATAGCGAGGCGAGCAAGATCGCCTTGCGTTTCTCTTCATCCTCTACATCATTCGCCCGAAAGTAGCAACCTAACTGTTCAGAAAACAACTCGAACTCATCTCCCCCGATCCGTCGTGCCTCAACAAAATGAACAGTGAGCGCGGCCATTGCCCACTCGACGTGGCCGAAGTCGATTCCGACGAAGGCGGGCACGCGTTCGTTTGCCGTGCACCGACCCTCTGCCATGCTCGTGCCGGCGAGACCCTTGGCTCCGTAGCCTGGAAGCGCACGGGTCATTTGCCGCCCTGCACACGCCGATCCGAAGATCCTCGTCGCCAACTGTAATGTACTGATAGAAGATGCTTAGCAGGCAGACACGAGCGGGGGAACAGTCGAGCCGGGCTGTGTTGCACAAGCGCGAGCGCGGGCGTACTGTGCCCGCGGCTCTCCTTTATTACGTATGCACACGCACAAGCCGCGTTCGACTCCAGCATTCCTACGACGCCTCAGGCGGCGCGCACACCTTATATCCCTTGCAGATACGATGACCACTCCGACCACTCCTCCCATCATCACGCCCATCATGCATCATCATCATGCCCCTCCCCGTAGGCCCCGCAGACTACACCACAAATGGCACTGTGAAGGATTGACGGTTTCGTTTTGAATTTAAAACAGCTTTACAGTGTACCATGTACAAATCAGATTCAGAGTGAGCTTACCAGAGGGATGCAAAGGTCGCTGCATGTGCGAGCATGCATACAAGCCTTTGCCAGGTAGATAGCCTGGGTTTTAAATGCTCTCGCCCGGTTTTACATAAAGTTTTATACGTTGCTGTTTGGGTGTGTTTTATCGCCCTTCCCTCCCCCTCCCCTTCCTCATCCCCCCTCTCTCTCCCTCCCCTATCTTCTCTCTCACTCTCCTCCCTCCTCTCTTGCCTCTGTCTGCTCGCTCCTCTCTATCCCTCCCTCTCCTCCCTCCTCTCTTCCCTCCTCTCTTCCCTCCTCTCTTCCCTCCTCTCCTCCCTCCCTCCTCTCTCTCCCTCCCCCACTGGTAAACTAATGGGGGTGCAGGGAGGACAGTCTGTCCCGGGTGACAGCTGGGGGAGGGGGGTGCCATTGGGAGAATCAGTTTTAGTTGCAAGTGACATTCTCGTACTATTATTTACAGACAGAATAATAAAGACAGTAACTTGGAACTAAAACAATAGGTCTATCATCGTCCATGGAGCAGGAACACAGCATTACATTACAGGGTGGGAGGTGGTGGAAGTGGTGGTTAATGGGAGGAGGTGGCGGAGCTGATGATGTGTTTGGTACAGGTTCATTGGTGGATGAAACAGATGTTGATGGCTTCAAGTAGTTGCTGAGAGTAGACTGTTAACGTTTTTTTTTAATTTCTCCTCCCCGCCAGTATGTCGTTCCATCCTCGGTGTCTGTGTGGGCACGGAGTTACCGTGCAGGGGCCATTCTGGGCAAGCATGGTCTTGGCCCCATTGGGCACGTCGTGTGATGAGTGATATTAAAGTAGATGTCAACCTCATCAAGATTGGTGTTTTGACCGTGGTGCTCCGCTGGGGAATCCCGTTAACCTTTGTGGTCGAGATACGATTCCACACACTCTTCATCCTGGAGACGGTGATCAGCAGAACCTCACTGTTACGAGAGCCATCTTTGAACCCCAATCGCACCTCACAAGAAGGTGAGTGGCCAACCAGCTCACTCTGTAGCTGCTCCATAAACATCGTCTGTGCAACGTTCCAGTCACCAAAATGGCCACCACACACCGCGCACCAAAGCAGTGGTAACTCGGCAATGGAGTGAAATGGTGAACTCATTTGAATGTTGGAGACACAATTTCCTTCATATTTTATCGCTCGATCCCAACTTTGCCCCCTTCCTCACCGAGGGCATCACCTGGGAGAAGAAGAACAGAACGTTCCCTCTTTGTGGACTTGTGGATGATGTTGAGGATGTCCCTGTTGAGCGGCGTCGCACTGCCCGACAGAAAGTCACCGTACTGGAACTTATGCTGAGTCAGATTGCAAACTACTGCCCTGTGATATCCCGCAACACCATAGTCCGAAACGCCACTTCCGTAGCCAACATATGGCAGTCGATTCGACAACATTTTGGATTCCAGTCGACGGGTGCACACTTCATTGACTTTGCAGCGATACGCTATAACTCCGAGGAGCGCCATGAAGACTTGTACCAACGCCTGATGGCTCGGGCTGTCCTTATTTTATATTTTTCGGAAATTTCAAGGGGCCCACCCGAATTTAGGTTGATATTTATGAGAAAAAAAAATATGAACCCGAAAAAAAATATTTTAGGGATTGCTACCGTCCATCGAAATTTGAAAAAAAAGAAATTCATTTTATATATATATATATATTTTTTTTAATCTTATGCCAAAATGACATTAACATGTAATGTATGATGTTTTCTGGTGTATTAGAATCTGAAATACTGCAGAAAAATGTTGTTAAACATGGCAAAATTTTTCCAGTCCGTCTCAGTGAAACTTGAAAAGTTTTTTTAAAAACAAGATTTTATGTATTTTTCACGTTTTTTGAACTCCGCAGCTCGCAGACAGAGTCTTTGAACAGACGGGACAAGAGCTATAGTTCACTTGTTCAAAGTTGATTTCTTACAGTCCAGGAATAGTGTTCGGTGATCAGTTTCCGCTTGTAATAGGTTCTACTTTTGCTCCTCATCATACGTAATGAGACTGTTGTACTCAGTCGCCAGGGCGACACCACCCTCTGCAGTCATTCACAACTTTCAGCTTGCTGACGATAGTACGGCTCTGTACGAAACTATCTTCAGTTTCCCATTGATCCGGGTCTTTGTGTAGAAAGTCATAGTTCCAAGGCAGTACATCAAAAAAACTTCTGTTTCTCAGAGATGCGAAATCTTCCAGTTTTCGGCGCATGATATCTTTCTTGGGAACAACAGCTCTTTTCGGTGCTTCATCATCGTCATCGTCTTGTTCTTTTAGAGTTTGAGATATTTTTATTTTTGTCTCAATTGACACGTTTCGGTCAAATAGACATAATGGTATTTGATTTTGACACGTTTCGGTCAATTGACACGTTTTGGTCAAATAGACATTGTGTATTTGATTTTGACACGTTTCGGTCAAATAGACATTGTCTTCTCCAGTATTTGTTGCCAGTTACTGTCACCTACTTTCGTTATACATAACACCGAGAATGATAGTAGATGGATAAGCGTGAAAATGAAAGAAAAAGATGAAAAAAAAAGTGGTTACACCATTATGTTGTTCTGTCCTCCGTGTCTGTGTGGGCACGGGGTTACCGTGCAGGGGCCATTCTGGGCGAGCATGGTTTTGGCCCTGTCAGGCACGTTGTGTGATGAGTGATATTAAAATTGATGTCAACCTCATCAAGATTGGTGTTTTGGCCGTGGTGCTCCGCTGGGGAATCCCGTTAACCTTTGTGGCGCCTGAGTCCTCAAATGATTTTTTGTCATCGGCTTTGTCCACCAATTAGAAGCAAGTTTTCATCCGTTACCAGGGCATTATGCATTGTCGGAAAGGTCCTGATTCGTTCTTTGGGTTGACATCATTTTAAACTAATTTGCATACACCATACACGTCTCGGTCACGATGGTAGCTTGACGTGCTTTATGGGTTAACCCTTTCATTCTGAAAAGTTAATTTCATTGCTGTACTGTATTTGCAGGCCTTCTGAAAAGTTAATTTCCTCCATTAAATTGTTAATGGGCAGGAAAAACATCGTCATGGAAATGACGTTGTGCAATCGCCGGGCGTTCCTTGACACTCCCCCACCAGGAGGAGGTGCTACACAGTACACATTTACTGAGAAATTTTACAGCCCCCCTTCCCCCCCCCCACCTCTCACACACCACCAAGACCACTGGCAACGATTTAAAAAAAAACACCCCGAAACATTGATTGGGTTCATGCTGATCCTCTGTAGCAAGTCTGGATGAAATTGGTCCAGAAGTGAAGGAGTAGCATGACAAACAAACACACAAACACAGGTTTGTGAATCATAGTTTGGATAAATGCCAAGCAGTAGTACCTGTTTGTGAATTTTTAATGTCCTGCATTTTTCATATTCCCAATTTGCTTACTGCAGGTACAGATCTGTAATCCACTTGTAATTTTACTTGCAAACATGATATATGTTTTTTGTGTATTTAATTTTTAAAATTATTCATCTTGAGTGGAGGGGTGGGGGAGGGGGTGCCAAAGGTGTGGTCCGCCCCAGGTGCCAAATGCTCTGGGTACGCCCTTGCCCTCCCCTCGCATCTTTCCTCTCCCTCTCCTCTCCTCTCCTCTCTTCTCTTCGCGAAAGGATGGAGTGGAAGATGTAGGAAGGAATGTATTCCAAAGACGAACGGTGTGCCTAGAAATGAACGGCGAAGCGCAAAGGAGAGTGAAAGAAAGAAATGCAAGTGAACAAAGCGAAGCAAAAGGAATGACAGAGAGGTCGCAAAGAGAGAAGGACGAAAGGACCCTTGCATTCATGCGGTTAATAATAATCAAGCTCCCAACAGTCCACAAATCTTTCCGGTCCTCATAGTCTTTTTTTCTCTCCGGTCCTCATAGTCTTTTTTTTTCTCTCCAGTCCTCATAGTCTTTTTACACCCCGTTCCTTTACACCCTCCTCTCTCTCAGAGGCTTGACACACAGCCCTTTTATACATCTTCGAATCCCCCCCCCCATGCTCCATTTCGTCCCTCCCATCATCCACGGGAGAAGCAGCCTTCAAGCTGGGTCTTGGCATGATATTCTTCGGTAGGTGCTCACTAAACGTGTCCGAAACAGCCCTCGGGGTTCTCATGAAGACAATCGGCCCGCGAGCCTCGGGTTTTGGTGCAAACTTTTACAGGCATTCATGAATCGGTTTGAAACAGTTTCTGAGGCTGCGAGGATAAGGTGCTTGTGCCTGAAAAAATATGCGGCAGATGGTTTGTCGAAAGGAATGTGGAATGACAAAAAAAAATGATATTTGGGATTTCTAACAACACAATTGCAATGCAGATCTATCAACATGGACTTTAGACAGTTAAACTGAACAATATAACTGAAATAACTGCTTCAACTATGGAGGATCTCTTTGAGACTCCTCAAAACCATAATAGCATATCGTACTGTGCAAACGTTCGGGTTATTTTCACTTTTGTGGTGCTATTTCCCGTTAAACATTTATGGGAAGTTAGAAGCATCCAATATAGGTCAATAATAATTCAAGTTTCTGTGAAAGTCAATTGATATCACAGCTCAAGTATACAGGTATGAAAGTCAAGTATACAAAATAGATTGGGAAATTTGAACTTTCAAACTTGTCTCCCTCCTCTAACACCTGGCGGTGCCTTGTTATGTCTGTCTCTGTAGTATGCTCCCCTTCCCTCCCTTCCCTCTCTTCAAATGGCATTACAGCCGACTCCGCTCGTGAGAAGGCTGAATGCCTCAATTCTGTGTTTGCTTCTAAATCTTGTGTCCCCAACTCCTCACCCTCTATATGCACTGTTCTAAACATCCTATGCCTGGCACAGTCACTCCAAAAGTTGTGCCTGAAAGGCCAATATTACCCAAAAGCACCTAAAAGACAGATTATGAAGGATACAACATTTGAAAACTAGAAGGGCACTTGGTAGAGCGCATACCTCCGCCACGTAATGCCTGATCCACAAGAACATCGCGGGGCCCAATACATTTTTGAAATATCATGCTATACAGTACTATATCGTTTTTGGCCTGTCTCTCAATGGTGAAGAATCACTTTAAAAATTAAACAATTATCGTATCCAGATCCGGATTTGGATCTTCACCGAAATCGAATCAATTCGTCCTTGTGACACACCCAACCTGTCCACCGAGTTTCGTCCGAATCCGTCCACAACTTTTTGGAGATATCGTGCTCTATATCGGTTTAGCACTATCTCTCAATGGTGAAGAATCATTTAAAATATATCATCAGATCCCGATTCGGATCTTCAACAAAATTGAATCAATTCGTCCTTGTCACACGCCCAACGTGTCCAGCAAGTTTCATTCACGTCCGTCCACAACTTTTTTGAGATATCGTGCTATATATTAGTTTATCCCAATCTCTCAATGGTAAATAATCACTTTAATAATTCTAGTAGTCGTATCCGGATCTGGATCTTCACCAAATCTAATCAGTTCGTCCTCGTCACACACCCAACCTGTCCACAAGATTTCATCCAGATCCGTCCTTAACTTTTTGAGACATCCTGCACACACACAGACAAACAGACAGATAAGGGTGAAAACATGACCTCCTTCACCTTCTATGGCAGAGGTAATGACTGAAGGGAGAAGTGGTTTTAGACACAAACATGTGGAAGGAGCCCGCTTTCCATGCTGACATCGACGCATATTCATTTCACAGTTAACTTAACCTCACTCTTATGCTAAAACATGCAATAAAGGGAATAACTATTTCTAAGCAACACATTCTTAACCCCTAGAAGCCATCAGCGCAACAATATTAAAGGTTGAGATAGATATGTAGCAACTGCTTCCTTTCAACTGAATGAGAATCCTTGCTTTGTTTTCAACACCTATGTTCGGCCACGCACTTATTGATAAACCTTGAAAAGAATTGCGCAGATAAAAGTGAAGAATTAATAAACGTAATCCCTTATATTGTTATTTACCAAAATCCAAGGTTGTGCATTCGGCGTTGTTTGTACAAGCTTTTCAATATCCTTCTGAGGATTAACCATTCAAGTGTCCATGAGTGTATGTCTCAGAAATTAAGCTTCTGGGTGGGTCATATATTCTGTGCAATTCACCTCTGCTGTTCTCATTTTCTGTTTTTCTGCGTTTTTACATCCTCAATATAAATGTCTTAAAACGAAGCACCTTTCCCTCATTGGCGATGTCGTTCTTCTTTCGATCAGGTACACAAGTCAACCACAATGCATCAATGCGACGCGAAACACCCACTCCCTCCGAGAGCAGCCGGAGAGGCAGGAAGATGGGGGTTTATGTGTACGTCCAGGTAAACACCATTCGAAATAGTTCACTTACATTTGTATTCAAAGTCCTTTTCACCTTAATTATACATTTTCAAGCTCACTTAGCCTATGATGCTTTACACTTGGCCATGTTATTATCCTTATGATTATCACTGTTATAATTGTTAATATTATTATTATTGTGCTTCAGGGTGATATAGAAGTCTTCAGGCACCTGAAATATAGTTTATTTAGCTTGTTATGCTTACAGTAAAAGTTGTAAATGGTCTCTTTTTAACTTGCAGACGTGCATCCATCCACACGTCTTATTACCGCCGCCATCGAAGGTGGATGGAGGTTGTGTTTTCACCTGTCTGTCTGTCCGTCTGTTTGGCTGTGAACAGAATATCTCCAAATGTTGTGGATGGATTCGGATGAAATTTGTTGGGCAGGTTGGGTGTGTGACAACTGACAAGGACGAAATGATTTGACTTTGATGAAGATCCGCATCCAGATAATATAATTTTTTTTTTAAGTGATTCTTCACCATTGAGAGATGCAGCATCATCCATCCATCCGCTGGGACCATACTTTGTGCAGAGCGTTGGTGCTGCCTGAGAAGTCTCCTGGGCTATTGCGCACAATCCTGGACGGGTCACCACTCCGACACAGGATACCAGCAAGCTGGCGCTCATTTTGCCGACCTCAGAAGGATGACAGGCAGTCAACCCCACTGGGAATTGATTCAACAGCCGAGGGGGATTTGAACTCAGGATCCTCGGATACCAAGCCCACCATCCTAGCCATTAAGCCAACACCAGGCATATATATGGTACGATATCTCAAAAAGTTGTGGACGAGTTATGACAAAACTTAGTGAATGAGTTGGTTATGTGACGAGAACAAACCGATACGATTTTTAGTTCAGGTCCGGATCCAGTTCCAGCCTATCAGTGGGATACAAAACGTAAACTGTTGAGCCTGGTGGAGGCATGTGCTCCACCGAGTACCGTTCTCGTTTTATTCCTGAAAACACAGGTCACTGAAAGTTGCGAGATATTGCGGATGACATTGATGATGGCTTCCCTGAGTTCCTTGAGAGTGTGGGGATTATTTTTGTACACTTCACCTTTTAATGTTGTGCACAAATAATAAATTCCATTAAGAACGTCCTTGCTTTGAGAGTCAGAGCCATTTTCATCTGCGACTTAGTCGATCCTTTGGGGATACAGAAACCTTAATTAATATTTTCAGGTGCACAGGGACTTTTCGATTACCCTGTGTTGTCATTATTGTCGACGTACCATTTTGAACGAAAAAATGTCCTCCGAAGGTGAAATGCTCGATGTCTTGCTTTTTGTTCGTGTGACGTATGGACGGTGCTGTGTTAATATCCTTCTTCCTCTTTTGATTATTATTATTCTTTATCAACCACAATTATTCCCATATTCTTGTGGGGTTGGCCGGTGGAGGCTTGGCTTAAGTCTTTCACGAACTGGTTGACAAGGCCCGACGTTCAACTAAGGTTGGGGCAGGAATATATATATATTTTTTAATACAATGTCGAGGCTCGTATAAGAGCTAACACACAGAACATATAACAAAGGGAGTAGGAGACGAGATTGGCGGGAGAGGGAAGCACAGAACAGTGGGGAACAGAGACGTGAGGAGATCTGTGAAAGGGAGAGGGATGGGGCGGGTACATGGGGTAAACAAGATGGACAGAACAGGGTCTTTCAGGAAGGAAAATGGGGAATTTGAAGGAGGTGGGTTTGGGATGAATTAACGGGGGTAGAAAAGATCAGGATTTTGGATGGGAAAGATATGAGATGGTGGTGAACAGCTGTTTTGAACACCTGAAGGGAAGAACGGGATTGAAGAGAGTGTGGGAGTTTGTTCCAGAGGTGGGAATACGGAGGAATGAAAGAGTGAAGGTGAGCAGTGATTCTTGATTTTGGAAGTTTCACCAGAAGAGGGTTGCTGGCGGACCTTGAGCACCCTGCGGAAATATGGGGAGGGGGGGGACATATCGCAAACAGAGCAGGAGGGGCGAGGCCAGAGAGGAGATAGTGGAAGACACAAAGACCACCGACCTGCCTGCGGTGGGAGAGTGAGATTTGCAGGGTGCTGACGATAGCTCGCCCACTCTTTGTGAAGGACACCATGGGATCTTCAAGATCCACCAATGAATTATGGAACACGGGATGCCGGTTAAGCATCCATCTCAGAGACAGCACACATATTGATGAATCACCATGCCTGTGAAACACCGGGATGACAGTTTGTAGCTGCGTCAGCATTTGAACAGTTTGACAGGTGAGACAGTTTAGAGGAGAGTGTGAGTACCTCCGTACTATTTTGCCTGCCCCCGTGTTAATATTATTATTATTTTTATTATTAATATTATCATTATGTCATTATCTTCGGACGGAATTGACTGATCGATTTATGGTAATAATTTTGACGAAAAATCAAACTTGGATGAAGGAAGATGTATGAACAACCTAAGGTATGCTGATGATACCATTGTGTTGGCGGGAAGAGAGAGGACTTGATGAAATTGCTGCAGACAGTGAAGAAGGAAAGTGAAAAATCTGGTCTTTAATGAAACCTAAAAATATATTGAAATCTTGTCAAGCGAGAAGATCAAGGTGTTCAGAGTTGGAGAGGATCATGTGTAAATAATGAAACGTTTCATCTTCCTGGGTTCTAAGATTGAAGTGAGTGGAGAATGTGGAGGAGAAATTAATAGACGGTTAGTATTGGGGAGAACAGCAATGTCAGGATTAACAAAGATCTGGAAAGATAAAGATGTGACAAAACCAAACAAGAGGAGGATGGTGAATCCTCTGGTATCTGGTGAATCCTCCGGTATCTGGTGAATCCTCCGGTACCTGGTGAATCCTCCGGTATCTGGTGAATCTTATGGTATCTGGAGAATCCTCCGGTATCTGGTGAATCCTCCGGTATCTGGAGAATCCTCCGGTATCTGGAGAATCCTCCGGTATCTAGTGAATCCTCCGGTATCTGGTGAATCCTCCAGTATCTAGTGAATCCTACGGTATCTGGTGAATCCTCCAGTATCTAGTGAATCCTACGGTATCTGGAGAATCCTCCGGTATCTAGTGAATCCTCCGGTATCTGGAGAATCCTCCAGTATCTAGTGAATCCTACGGTATCTGGTGAATCCTCCAGTATCTAGTGAATCCTACGGTATCTGGTGAATCCTCCAGTATCTAGTGAATCCTACGGTATCTGGTGAATCCTCCGGTATCTGGTGAATCCTCCAGTATCTAGTGAATCCTCCGGTATCTGGTGAATCCTCCAGTATCTAGTGAATCCTCCGGTATCTGGTGAATCCTCCAGTATCTAGTGAATCCTCCGGTATCTGGTGAATCCTCCCGTGTTTCCAGTTGCAATGTATGGATGTGAGTTGTGGACAGTGAAAAAGAAAGAAAAGAAAGAAGATGAACAGTTTTGAAATGTGGCGTTTGAGTCGAATATTAAACATCCCATGAACTGCTAGAAGAACAAACAAATCGGTGCTTGAAGAAATTAGACCACCATGTACATTAGAAACACTGATGTTAAAACAGAAACTCTCATAGTTTGGACACATCATGTGTGTGGAAAACGAAAGCCTGGAGAAGTCCACCATGTGATGGGTGTGGTTAAGGGAAGAAGAGGAAGAGGCAGACCTAATCTGTGCCTGATGAAAGGGGTAAAGGCTGTAACTAAGCTGTCTCTGCCAAAGCTTCTGAAAGCAGTGCAGGATCGGGATGTCTGGACAATATTTTCCCCCTTAAGACTCCCACTCCACCCATTCCCCTTCGTTCGGACTCCCACCCCACATCACACCCCCTCCCTTTGCACTCCCACCCCTTTCCCTCCCTGCTCCCACCCCCTTCCTCCTTCGAGACTCCCATCCCCTCCCCTCCCTCCTCACTTCCACCACACCCCTTCTCCTCCCATATCCTCCCTCTGGAGTCCACCACATCACTTCCTCTCCCTCATCCCAGCTCCTTATACCCCACCCCTCTCTCCTCCCACACACCCCTTTCCTTGCCTCCTCCAACCCCTTCTCCATTCCTTCACCCACCTCCACCCCCTCTCTCCAGACTCCCACCCCACCCCCTCTCTCCGGACTCCCACCCCACCTCCTCCTATCCCACCCCCGACTTCCCTCCTCCCACCACACCCCCTTCCCCCTTCCCCTCCCTCCTCCCACCTCCCACCCTCCCCTGCCTCTACCACCCATTGCTTTGCTGACAGGAATAAGAGTTGGGAGGGGGGAGAGAAAAGAGGAGGGGAGAGGGAAGAGAGAGGATGGATTGGTGGAGGAGCAAGGAGGCTTGGGGAGCAAAGAAGGGAGGGGGAAGTGGGAAGCTGAAGGGGGTGTTCTGGTGTTTCATTTAGTAGGGGAACTTGAGGGAGAAAGGGAGCAAGAGGGGTTCTTCACTTGCATTTGGTTGGGGGACTTGACGGGAATGGGTGTGTGTGTGAGTAGGTGGGGATGGAGGGGGGGATGGAGTCTGCCGGTGTAGCGATTTCAAATTACCCCCTCCTTCATCTTGCCCCCCCCCCCGTAACTTGAAATAGCGTGAAAAAGATTTCATCCTACCCCCTACGATTGCAGATTATCCCCCTTAAGACATTTATTTATGTATGTTTATTTACAAAAATAGTAATTTAATTGATATATTGAAAACGACTTAGGGAAAAACCATTGACCACATGACATCCTTCAAAGAGTTTGCAATGAATTTTGATTTTATTATGAATGATTTTATTTTAATATTGTTAGAGTTAGCGTGAGGGTTAGTGTCTTTTAATTCACAATTTAGTTGTAATTCTGTATCCCTAATGAATATTCACTCTTGTAATTATTATATTTTTTCCTTCTAAATATCTCTTGTTCGGTTGAATATTTGTATATATTATGTCTATATATATATATGTATATATGTATATAGCCTGGTGTTGGCGCAGTGGTTAGGGCAGCGGCTTGGGATCCAAAAGGTCCTGAGTTCAAGCCCCGTTATGCCACTGAATTAATACACCAGGGGGTTGACTCAGCCTGTCATCCTTCCGAGGTCGGCGAAATGAGTACCAGTATACTGGGCCGGTGTATACCCCGGTTAAAATAGGTGTACCATATCCCTGTGTCGTAAGAGGCGACCAGGGTTGCGTCAGGAAGGGCATCCGGCGTAAAACATGTGCCAAATCACTATGCGGATCATACGGATGATCCGCTGTGGCGACCCCTAACGGGAGCAGCCGAAAGAAGAAGAAGAAGATATATGTATATATATATATATATATATATATATATATATATATATATGTATATATATATATATATATATATATATATATATATATATATATATATATATATATATATATATATATATATATATATATATATATATATATATATATATATATATATATATATATTGTTACGAATTTGGAATTCAATTGCACACAACATACAGGTTCCTTTAGTCAGCTATGTCGATAAGTGCTTGTTCCCCAGATAGCTCACCTTCCATTGTTTAAATGTTCAGAAATCGAATAGATGCACTGCGGATCGATTTAATAGTTAGGGAATGAACAATGGAGACATCCCTCCCCCTCTTCTGCGAAGAGGAAGAACCACCCTGCCGTCCCGTGGCTCATGATGTCAACAACTCCCTCCCACCTGTGGCTGAGCGGGGGATGGAGCACGAGGGCATGTCATGAGTCATGCCGGGAGTGGGGGAAGGGCGGGCGAAGGATAAGAGGAGATCTTTTCTTTTGTTCGTGGGCAGAGTTGGAGAAGGGAGTTGAGAGAGGAGCCGTTCAGGAGACCTTCGGGTCCTGTTTGGCTTGGGTTAGGGTTGAGGCCTTCGGAAGCTTTTTGCTTCGGCTGGCTCAGTGAGCTTCGGCTGAGGCCTGGCTTGGGAGGAGGCTTTTTGGAGGCTTTTTGCTTTGATGGTTCCGTGAGCTTTGACTTCTGCTTGACTCGGGAGAGCTTTTTGCTTTGAGCTGCTTTGCTTGGAAGGAAGTTAAGCCGGTCGCTCGGCTCGAGCTGCGATTGGTGGCTTCTTCTTCTTCTTGGTTCGTGGAGCTCTTTGTTCTCCATTTTGGTTCCCGACTTGGTGCGACTCATCGACCTCTTCTTGGAGGTGGTTCCTCGGGAAGCGATGCATCGACGGGAAGGATCGGTGCCTCGTCTCACCAGCATGTGTTGAGAAGCGCGGGAGGATTCGCGGGAGCTCGGGAAGGATCGGCACCTCGTCTCACTAGCATGTGTTGAGAAGCGCGGGAGGATTCGCGGGAGCTCGGGAAGGATCGCGGCTCTTCGCAATTGGATCCAGCTCGCTCTCGCTGGAGCCCGGGTCCGAACAACTTGAAGACCACACGAGGTGGAGAGGTTCGAGATAGTTTCTGGGTTTCAGCTCACCTGTCCTCCGAGCTGGAGCTCGTTATTATATTAAAGGCCTCTGCCACCATTTCATGGGTGTGTGTGTGTGTGCGTACGTGTGTCCGTGGGCCCGTCTAATAAGTAGGAACTGCTGTTAAGTGCAAGTGATTGTACATAATAAGTAGACGGTTGTAGTTCTTTTGTCGTGCTTTTGTTGCTTGTATAATTGCATTCGTGTTTTGCCTTGTTTAATTGCATACTTACTTTATTATAATAAATGTCCTTGTGTGAATGTAAACCTGTTCGTTGCGTCCATTCCCTCATTGAACGGCCCCATCTTGCACTCGGAATGTAGTTGGTTTTTAAATAGCCGGTAAAGTGATCGGGTCCAACGAGACTGCGCGATAATACCCCGCTCGGTTATCCCAAAAGGAAGCGAGCTGCTTAAGCGGCTCGTTTCCAAGCGGTCCCGTTGAGGTACAATCTCTCGGTCACCTACCCGCGCGAATAATTAGGTAAATCGAAGATTTGGCGATCGGACCCTGTAGCGCGGGTCGAGTGCGGACAAGGTTGTGGTGGGATTAAAAACCCACCCGTGACTGGTTTCTGGCGTTGTTCCAGAAAGTCACGACTGGATTGTCCGTTCGGTGGGCGAAGTGACCGCTATTGGTTAGACGCGGTCGTTCGCACGCCGACGGGTGGGAATTCTACAACAATACTATGTCATGCACTTTAAACAAGTGTATGAGTAGTTTTTATACAATTAACATTTTTGTTACATTTTTTATGTTTCCAGACTTTGAGACGAGCTTTCAATCTTGTATGTTTTACGTGTTCTATTCAATAAACGTATCATGAGTTGTGGGCATAAGAATTTATCATTTCAGCTCATTCAGGGATGGGGGGTAATGTCAAAGTGTGGGGGTAATATGAAATCAGGTTCAGGCTACCCCCGGGGGTAACTTGAAATCAATTTCAGATTACCGGGAGGTAACTTGAAAGGGGGGTAGCTTGAAGTCTTTACACCGGCATTAGTACAGAATTGAACAAAATGGGGTACATCAAAACAGCATGTTCAAACAGTGTAGCACATACTATTTTTATGTGCTATATTATATTTTTATGTGCTTTTATGTACTATTTTTATGTGCTAAACAGCACATGCTATTTTTTAAGGAGATTATAACATAGGCTTCCGTTGAGGGATGCTGCCACCCTGTGCACCCGCTCTGGGACTGGAAACTCTCTGAGGTGAGGGTCACATTTTAAACTGTCAGATTTAACTAAGACAACGGAACACACATTTATATATGTACTTAGTTTACTTTGATGTGAAATAGGCAAAGCCTAGAAATGAACAAACAATAAAAGAAAACGAAATTACTGAAAAATATGTACAGAATTCCAAACCTCGTTCGTTCCCGGTATCGCCCCCAACATGCGCTCAGCTCAAACAAATCTTTATCTGCAGTTTGTTATCCGAGTCGTGAATTGATTCAAACCACACAATTGCAACCAGAAACCAGTCTTGTGATCGGCCATCAGAGCATGCAAGGAAGCAAAGGTTCAGGACATTTTAATAATTTGATTATATATTTATTATGTATGTTAAAATATAGCATATATCTTATTAACTTAAATTGTTGTCTTTTAAGATACCGCACTTTTTTTTAATGTTTTCATTTAAAAAAGACAAATCCTGATATAATTTTCAACTATTGACGAAGTTTAAATCATCCAAGTCAAATGATATTTAAATCATCACAAAATGATTTTTATCAGATGGGTACGTGCATGAGATAACCGATCAGGGGCAAGTTTCCCCGATTCGTCGCAAGTTATTCTTCCCACGTTCCCACTCCGGTAGGACTGCCAAAATGATGCTTGCCACTTGCACATGGTGTGTGCATCGTGCTATCTGGAGAGTGGAGACTCCGTTCAACCTTCGGGATGCGATCTGACAGCTGTAAGCTCTGGGGCGCTGCACACGTGCACAACATCCTATGTGTCTTCGTTCACCGAACCGCGCAAGCCGACGACTGAAAATTTATTGTAAACCTCGTTTTAATTCGATGCTGATTCAACGATTATTTTCCAAACAATGTCAACAAGTCATTAGAAACGAGTTGCATGTAATTCACAAGCAAGTCGCAAGTCCTCGGGCATCAAGTCACAATGTTTTTGCCATTCGAGTCTGAGTCGCCAAATCTGCTTTCAAGTCTTGAGTTTTGTTTTGTTGCTGATCTCATGTCTGTTGTCCTCCTTTCTCAGTAAAATAACGTTATTTTTTTTACCTTCCTGCTTTGCTAACTGTAAATCCAAAGGTGCTTTGAAAGACCTGTGTACTTGATTTTGAGCAAAGTTATATGTTGTCCTTGTAATATTGTTCAATGACCGGATACATAACCCAGGCTCAAGCACTACCTACATAGATGTATTGGTGGAGTATGGGGATATTGACAAGATTTGTAGGTATCTTGTGTGTGGATGAGTGCCGGTTGCTGGGGTTGGTGCAGCACAGGAGTGATGGGCAGAATGGCCTCCCCCCCCCCCCCGCACCAATGTTCCTTGTATATCCTTGTAATGTACAGTTTCCTTCATTTTTCACTAGCTGAGGTTTCACAGTGTTGACAACCTCGACGCAGACCTTATCGAGGGATTTATCTGCACAGCTTTAAGCTTCTATATATATTGGCTTGAGATGGCTTTCTCCGAACCAGCAGATACCAGCATCGCCATGCATCCTGCTGCCTTGAATAGAATGTTCTCTTGTCATTCTCTCTCCATTTAACCTCGGCTTTGATCAAACACTACTTTTGTCATCCCTTCTGCAACAAGATGAAAATTTTATTCCACTCTGTCTCTGGGACAAGCCTCAACAGAAAGAAATCCAATTTCTAGCTCCTATTTAATCTCTATGGCAACAGTGAGTAGGTTTAAAATTACGTAAAAACCTTCCTTTTGTAACCTCAAATTCCTTTGATAATACCTTCAGCATGAGACAGCAACTTAGTGCCTTCACCTTGTGCAGAAAAGTCGTTTTATTAAGCAACCATTAAACTTGCTCTCCCTCTCTGAGCTCTTAAATTCCTCAGATCACAACCACATGTACCTAAAAAGACAATTGTAACTGTTGCAATAACACATGTTGCTAATGGCACAAACTTGAATTTATGATAAGAAGACTTTAAATAGTTCTATAATCCAGCCTGCTTTGAGAAGACCAGTCTTGGTTTCACACTAATCGCCTGCGTCTTGTGCAGCTGTGAAAGGGTTTTGATAGATGGACTGAAGAAATGGATGCAGGGTGGGATGTGGATGTGGTGTGCTTTGACTATAGTCTGGGATCCACATGGCCAAAAATGCTTTATTACCTCGACCACCGAAGGTGAAGGAGGTTATGTTTTCATCCCTTTCTGTCTGTTTGTAACTTGTCGAAGAAAAAATGTTTTTGCCAAGTATCTTGGACACTTGGTCTATTGCGTTTGTCTGTTTGTTTGTCTGTTTGTCACACGATTTTTGGCCACAGTTTTCAAGCAATCCTTTTGAAATTTTTGTTTGTGTAGTTGATATAAATTTTGGTGAAGATCCGATTCAGATCCGGACCTGAGAATGATTTAACTGATTCATCACAATTGAGAGATACCACCAAAAACGATATATAGCACAATATCTCAAAAAGGTTATGAATGGATTCACACGAAACTTGGTGGACAGGTTGGGAATGCCAGTCGGAAGAATTGATTCAATTTTGGTGAAGATCCGAATCCAGATTTGGAAACGAGTTATTTAATTTTTAACTGATTCTTCACCATTGAGAGATGGGGCTAAAAACGATATTGCATGTTATCTCAAAAGGTTGTAGACAGATTCGGATGAAACTTGGACACGTTGGGTGTGCGACGGGGACTAATTCATTCGATTTTGATGAAGATCAAAATCCGGATCTGGGATCGAGAATTTTTCAAGTGATTCTTCACCATTGAGAGATGTGGCCAAAAACTATGCATTGCATGTTATCTCTAACAGTTGTGGATGACTTGTGACAAAACGAGGTGGAAGAGTTAGTTTGGTGACGAGAACGAACAGATTCGATTTTGGTTGAGGTCTGGAATCAGATCCGACCAATCAGTGGCATAGAAACTGTAAACTATTCAGCCTGGCGGAGGTATGTTCTCCACGGAGTACTGTTCCGTTTTGCCAAGTTGTCACTCCACGAGTGATTTTTCGTTTGTTAATTGCCGGAATCCTTAGGATTTCAGCAATGATGTTGGTCGGTTGTGTGTGTCTCATTCTGTGTGTCTGTCTGTCTGTTGGGTGATCGCTAGACTACCCTTATTCTCAGGTTTTCCATCTGTCTTTATGTCTGTCTGTCTGTTTGTATGTAATGGACAGCTCTGGAGGCCAGAGGAGTCAACCGATTTTGATGAAACTTGACTGGTTGGTTCATACCAGGATCTAGTTGTATGCTTTTGAGCACCGTTTCTATGGACGCCACCGTTGCCTAGCAACGGGACTTAAAATTTTTTGAAAAAAATCCGAAATGTTTTTTTTTTCGAAAATCAAAAATCGGCTTCCACGTTTTTATGTGCACTATAATCAACCTCTTTGTCAAAAAATTTCAGCCCGATCCGTCAAAAACTGTATGACTAGTATGCAATTATATTACTATATATGCTTTCACCCCAACATTTGCGTTGGGATTTCCTAACGTAGGGTTAGGGAATCGAACACAAATGATGAATGGACAGTTGCTCGTCATGTTCCTATATGGAACAACGAATGGCGAAAATGCCACCTGATGTGTTCTCTTATCTACATATTTCAAATTCGCCTTAGTCTAGCCACCACCCATGTCACCTACCGGCTTGTTTGTGTGTTTGTTTACCCTGTAGCAGCCACACCGTTTCAGCGATCATGACCAAACTGGGTACAGACGTCGGCCATGGTCCAACTTAGACACTTGTCGTTTTTGGTGAATCTAGGTCAAAGGTCAAGGTCAAGGTCACTGGAAAACCGAAATTCTTATTTTCGCAATAACGTCCGCTAAAATGGTCTTATCGACTTCAAACCAAATCCAAAATGTGCATCTTCCAATTCTGCATCCAACCATACATCTCATTGGGGTGTCACACCAACACCCTTCTTAGCGGTCGGGGGTCGAATGTCAGGGGGGTCAGGTCAAAACTTTCAAATTGCGATAAACACGCCATTTCAAGTCCGATTGACTTCCAAGTTCTGATCATGACCAAACTCAGTGCAATAACTCATCAAACAGTAGCACTATCGACTTGTAAGAACCAAATTGATTTCCAGGTTTTTGATTTTTCAGAGATCATGGAGATATGACAAAGTCATTCCGGCAATGCCTTGCTCAACGAGAAATTTCATTTGTCTGCGTGTCTGTTTGTCTGCAGGATATCTCAAAAAGTTGTCGACGGATCCGCATGAAATTTTGTGGACAGGTTGGGTTTGTTGCAGGGACAACCTGATTAGATTTTACTGAAGATCGGGATCGGGATCTGATAATTTTTAAAGTGATTCTTCACCATTGAGAGATAGTGCTAAACCGATATATAGCACGATATCTCAAAAAGTTGTGGACAGATTCGGACGAAACTTGGTGGACAGGTTGGGTGTGTGGCAAGGACGAATTAATTCTATTTTGGCGAAGATCCGAATCCGGATCTGGATACGAGGATTATTTAATTTCAAAAGTGATTCTTGACCATTGAGAGATCAGACCAAAAACGATATAGTGCTGTATAGCATGATATTTCAAAAATGTATTTGGCCCAATATGTTCTCGTGTATCAGGCATTCCGTGGCGGAGGTATGCGCTCTACCGAGTGCCCTTCTAGTTTAGGGATGGACCGGACACCTCTTCCTATACTTTGCAGGTCACAATTTTATTTGTTTAATATCCATAGATTCAGAATCGACAGGCCTACTCAGCCACCTGTCTTCCGAAACCACCGTAATCGGGGTTTGAAGGTAGGTACCCAATCGTAAAATAGGTGCGATTTTCAACATTACTTGTTTCCCAAATAATGTTGATAACTACATAATACAAGAGATCTTATATCCTCTTTCAATTGGTGACCTAATATTTGACCTCTGATGACCTTCAGGTTCAAATGAGGTCATTTTCGTCATAAAATCATCAAAATTGTTTTTGAAACTTAAATTATCGAGTCAAGCAGTCCATTTTCATTTTAATATACAGCCAACGAATTACTGGTATGAAAGCCTAATGGTTGTCCATTTCATATATTTTCAGATAACCTGATCTTGAGGCTATACTACATGATGGATGATGTACGCAAGAGGAAACGGTTTTGTCACCAAAAATCACCAAAACTATTTATGAAACCCAAATTATCAGTTCAGTTCACTCTATTGTTCCATATTTTACCTTGTGAACATTCATTTAGTCAACAATTGATATAATTGTCATACATTGATACAGAGTTAACAAGTATAACAACATAACAAAGTAAGAATACATGTTTTATGCAATATAAGACTGGTTAACCACCAGGGTGAAATATGAAGGAACCTCATGGCAAGCAAAGCTCAGAGCATCGCTCATTGTAGAACAGTCCACTATCCAATCAAACAGTTCATTTTATAACGTCAATATAGTTCAAAAGTGCAACCAGTGCTTTGTATCAATAAGTTTACTCATCTTCATCATCATCATCATCATCATCATCATCATCATCATCAATGGTAGGAGCACCCTTGTTTGGATTCGCGGAACATTTACATGCTCCAAATATAGCTGCAGAATTCCATCATGGACATTTCACTGTGCGAGCAACTCGTGATAACTTCAATGCTGTTTGGACTGACATGGCTTCAGAACAGACATATAATCATGAAGCCAGGACACAGCTTTTCAAAGCGATCACTCAAAAAGCATCTGTTGCAGAGAAATATTTGAGAGCATTTCCAGCACTGATTGCTGTGTCAGTCAGTTAGTTTCACCAGTACACCTCCAGACTTTTGAGGAGAAAAGTCAAAAGAAAGCCAAACGTCAACAGACGAGAATATGCCAGGTAGAAATCAATGTCTTGCGGAGTCTCTCTTTTGTCCGAGACATGGACAAGGATGATTTCAACTATGAATGGACAGAATGTACAGCATTACCATTTGAACCAGAACAAGCCATGCTGCAAGGCCGACGACCTTGATGCTATGAAAGACCAGTTGAGTGATTCATGGGTTGAAAAAGACAATCTGCCTGCAACTGATGACAAAGTTCTTTTGATTGTAGATGCTATAGCTGTGGTGAATTGAGGTGAATTGAGGGACATGACGCGGGATCACATGTTGTGCGTCTCGCGTATAAGGGGAGGTCTCCGCGGCACGGGGTGATTGTCCCCGGGGCATTGCCATTTACATCGGCTGTTCACTTGGTGCTCGTTGACTGAAGGTGCTCATTGACTGGTGAGAATGGAGATTATATCGAACTCCGTGCTCACGCGGATTTAGTCTGCGATGATTAGTTGCACGTGTATACCTTACTGCTTATGTACTCCTAGCTGAACCTGTATTCCCCGGTGTGCCCGTAGAAGCGGCTCCAATCAAATGGAATAAAGCCTAAACTCTGAAGGTTCTTCTCTCGCTCTCATTTCAATTTATTCCATTTGGTTTTCTCGGCTCTCTCAACCAACGATGGACAAGATCTACAAACCAGAGAGGTTCGACGCAGACCCAAACGCGACTGACGCAGAAATGAAATGGTCGCATTGGTTCTGTTCCTTCTCACACTATCTGACCATCATCGAGGAGGGAGCTGACAAATTTGCCGCTCTCGTGAATCATGTCTCGCCCAGCGTGTACAGGCTCTTCTCGGAGTGCGACACTTACGAAGCAGCAATCGACGTGCTGCAGGCATTCTACCTGAAGCCCAAGAACGAGGTATACATACGACATCTTCTCAACACACGCAAGCAAGCAGCCGGGGAGACAATCGATCAGTTCCTGCAAGCTCTGAATCAGCTGGGAAAAGACGGCAGCTTCCGGGCCGTAAGCGCCGAGGAACACCGAAAGGAAGCAACATGGGAGGCATTCATCCAAGGACTCAGATCAGCCCACATACGGCAACGCTTACTAGAGAAAGCGCAACCCACTCTTGACAAGGTAGTCGATCAGGCACGAGCGATGGATACGGCTCAGCAGCAATCTGAGTCATTTGGGACACCGATGGTGCTAATGAACGCTGCTACGATGGGAACCCAAGGAACCCCACTGGCACAGACACAGCCAGACATAGGGGATGGAGAAACACCCGAGGAGCCGGATACCCAGGCCACGTCAAACTCCTCAGCAACTGCTCCGGTTGGTAAATGCTTCTTTTGTGGGTACAAAAGGCATCCTCGTCAAAAATGTCCCGCCAGAGATGCCACATGCATGAATTGCGACAAGAAAGGGCATTATGCCAGGGTATGTAAATCTACTCTAAGGAGAAATAAACCCACTTCTGCGGCTCTCTACTCGCAAAATAAATTAACTGCAGCCTCCCCGGGGAATCTATCCAAGACTATCATCAACGTACGAATTAACGGGCATATGGCTGAGGCACTGATTGATACCGGTAGCTCTGAAAGTTTCGTCAACAGCTCGCTAGTGAAGGGGAGGAAATGGATAATCCACCCGACAGACAATAAGGTATGCATGGCCGCCACCTCACTACAATCCCACGTACGAGGGTACTGCAATGTTGAATTGGACGTAAAAGGGTACACGCATCGGGATGTAAGGGTACTGGTGCTTCGTGATTTGTGCGCAGACGTAATTCTGGGTCATAATGTCCTCAAGCAGCACACGAGCGTCGAAATACCCTTTGGAGGAAGCAAGCCTCGTCTAATTTTAAATGCGTTGACCACCGCGGAGGTGACGTCCCCCTAGCTGTTCGCTAACCTGTCGCCGGTCTGCAAACCGATAGCGATCAAATCGCAGCGATATACCACTGCTGACATGAATTTCATCACTTCGGAAACCAAGCGATTACTGGAAGAAGGAATTATAGAACCGAGCGATTCGCCATGGCGCGCACAGGTGTTAGTAACCAGCAGTCAGAACCATAAGAAACGAATGGTTGTCGATTATTCCCAAACGGTCAATCGCTTTACCCAACTCGATGCCTACCCCCTGCCGCGCATAGACGAGATGGTCGAACGCGTGGCCAATTATAAGATATTCAGCACCATCGACTTGCGAAGCGCCTATCATCAAATTCCCATCCGAGAGGAAGACAAACCTTACACCGCATTCCAGGCAGGGAGGCGCCTCTACCAGTTCAGAAGGATACCATTCGGTGTCACGAGTGGAGTAGCTTGCTTCCAACGAGTTATGGACGACATCATTTCAGATGAAAACCTCAAAGACACTTTTGTTTACGTGGACAATGTCACAGTGTGCGGTAGGGATCAGGGGGAACATGATATGAATCTGGACAGATTCTTGGGCATTGCTAGAAAATATAATCTGACTCTCAACTATGAGAAATGCGTATTCTCGGCAAGGTCAATTGACCTTCTCGGCTACACAATAGCCGACGGCACAATTAAGCCTGATCCTGAACGATTGCGCCCGCTCCGTGAGCTACCACCACCTCAGGACCTGCAGACAATGCGCCGGGTGATCGGCATGTTCGCTTACTATGCAAGATGGATTTCCCAATACTCCGAGAAAATACATCCCCTAGTGCATTGCAAAAACTTTCCACCAGATGCCGCTGTTGTAAGAGCTTTCCACAACCTCAAGGATGATATCAGTAAGTCCGTGGTTTTATGGATCGATAGCTCGGTGCCCTTCGTGGTGGAAACCGACGCTTCAAATCACGCCATAGCTGCTCCGCTTAATCAGTCTGGGAGACCCGTCGCGTTCTTCTCGAGAACTCTCTCTAGAAGCGAGCAGAGACACTCAGCGATAGAGAAGGAAGCGTACGCCATCGTCGAAGCGCTGCGGAAATGGAGACATTATTTACTGGGAAACCACTTCACGCTCGTTACGGACCAACGATCCGTGGCATTCATGTTTGATGGGAAAAATAACGGGAATATTAAGAATGAAAAAATTATGAGATGGCGGATAGACCTAGCTTGCTACAGTTACGACGTTGTTTACCGGCCCGGGAAAGAAAACCCTGCTGCAGACACCTTCTCTCGGATCTACAGTTCGGCAACAATCAGTCGGGCTTTGCAAGACCTACACGTGTCTCTCTGCCACCCAGGGGTAAGCAGAATGGCACATTTCGTGCGCAGACAAAACCTGCCCTATTCTATTGAAGATATTAAACAAATGAATGCTTCATGCCCTGTATGTGCTGAACTAAAACTCAGATTCTTTGGCGCGGCATCTGGCAGACTGATCAAGGCCACTTCCCCCTTCGAGAGACTAAACATTGACTTCAAAGGGCCCCTGCCGACCGAGACAGACAACAGATACATATTCACTGTTGTTGATGAATATTCAAGGTTCCCTTTCGCATTTCCGTGCTCGGATATGACCTCGGGCACTGTCGTGAGATGTCTCTCTGACCTCTTCGCTATGTTTGGGAAACTTTCGTACATACATTCAGACAGAGGGCCGTGTTTCATGTCGGCCGGGTTAAAACAATTCCTACTAGAGCACGGCATAGCAACTAGTCGAACGACGGGTTACAACCCACAGGGTAACGGGCAGGTGGAACGGTATAACGGGGTTATTTGGAAAGCCGTAACTCTGGCGTTGAAATCAAGAGGACTGGGCCCCGAGCGGTGGGAGGTAGCCCTTCCCGACGCTCTGAATTCCATACGCTCTTTGCTCTGCACGTCCACCAATGCAACTCCTCACGAACGAATGTTTACTCACCAGCGACGTTATGTTGACGGTCAAACGGTGCCCAACTGGCTGACCCATCCCGGAACAGTGTTCATGAAACGCCCGGTATGACAAAGCAAGTATGAACCCCTGGTGGAGGGGGTCGAACTCATTGACACCAATCCAGAGTATGCTCATGTCAGGCTCCCGGATGGCAGGGAGACCACTGTGTCGGTTCGCCATTTGGCTCCCTCAGGTACTCCTCCCGCAGGTACACCACCTTCTGGCACTCCTCCTTCTGACATCCTCTCCCCAGGTGTTCCCCCCCCCAGGAACTCCACCGGGCGACGGGGCTGCCGCGTTCCACCCGAGAGCGATCGAGGAGTCATCCCCGGCACAAGTCGAGGCTCACCAAGAGGATCGGAAGCCTCCCTCAAGTGAAACTGCCATTTACTCCCGGAGAGGTCGACGAATAAGGCCCCCTCGACGACTCAATCTGTAAAGGGGATTATCGGCATTCTCGCTGCTCATGCTCCTATATGCTCATTATATCATATATCGATGCTCATTACCATGCTCCTACAACTCAAAATAATCACTGCTTGGCATGTATGCTTCTGTAGATCTATTAGTCCGCGTTGCTTGAAATGTATACTCCTATAGTGCTAAAGCAATCATGGTGCGTAAGCTGGGCCCCTAGTTGCATTTTAAAGGTGGGGAGAATGTGGTGAATTGAGGTGAATTGAGGGACATGACGCGGGATCACATGTTGTGCATCTCGCGTATAAGGGGAGGTCTCCGCGGCACGGGGTGATTGTCCCCGGGGCATTGCCATTTACATCGGCTGTTCACTTGGTGCTCGTTGACTGAAGGTGCTCATTGACTGGTGAGAATGGAGATTATATCGAACTCCGTGCTTACGCGGATTTATTCTGCGATGATTAATTGCACATGTATACGTTACTGCTTATGTACTCCTAGCTGAACCTGTATTCCCCGGTGTGCCCGTAGAAGCGGCTCCAATCAAATGGAATAAAGCCTAAACTCTGAAGGTTCTTCTCTCGCTCTCATTTCAATAGCATTCATCCACCATAACCAGGACATGGGGATGAAACAAATTTGTTGACCTTCAATCAAGGATCTTAGAAAAGTTGCTGCAAGCACGCTCTGCACAATGCACATGTGTGAATGTGGTTGGGGATCGACATGACATTGAATCATCCAAGAGCTTGAAGAGTGAAGAAATGGCCCGATGACAGAAAACTCAAGGATGGAGTCGAACGCATTATATCAAGGATAACTTGCCAATCCCACTGTGGAAATCATTCATTGTGAACCTTGTGAATGAAGCAGCTCTTCAGAATTACCTTGCAGACTCCTGGAGAAACAATTATGAACCTCAAGGTGTCAACTTGACTCTTGGTGGCCTCTGCAACGAATCAGATAAAGCTACTTGTTATTATCCTTACTACTGATGAGTCAGCTGTTTTACCAGCACTGACATGTGGAGATCATGAGGAAGCAGACACACGGATCTTTGCTAATATGTCTTGCTGTGTAAGCCGCTATGGATAGAAGCATGCTGTGATACAGGCTACGGACACAGACATACTCACTATGGCAATCTACTGTAGTGTTCGCATCCCCAAATTGAGACAGCTGTGGGTGCGGAAGGGCTCCGTCGACATCCCATTCCATCGAATCACAAGTCTGTTAGCTCAGAACAATCGTTTGCCAGTTGGACTCGTCACCTCAGCGCTTCTTCCAGGCCACATAAAGAGCGGATGTGATGCCGTCAGTTATGCATTTGTGAGAGGAACATCGTTCAAGGTTGCAATGACGAATGCATCTGACATGTCGGCCATAATGAAGTTTGGCGAAAACTCTGTTACCGTAACAGGAGCAGTGATCGAAGCGTGTTGGGCTTTCTTCTTGAAGCTCGAAGGTGATTTCTTGAATCTAAACCAGTTACATGCCCACACTTGCGGACGTACCAAGGGGAGAATAAGAAAACTACCTCCAACTGAGAGTGCTTTCAAATACAGTGTGATTCGAGGCCTGTATCAGATTTCCATATGCAAGACAGCTCATCGGTGTGACCTCAACTTGCCTGATGCCGCATCGTTCGGAAGAAAGCTCAGAGAGGGACAATCGGTTCCCATCATGATGGATAAACCACCCAGGCCTTCAATAGCCAAGCAAAAGCACGATTTTCAGTGTGACCATAGCCAGGGAGAACGGAATTGCTCTTGTGCTGTTGCTGGTGTGAGATGTGTCGTTTCATGTAAATGTTTAGCGAATCCAAACAAGGGTGCTCCTATCATTGATGATGATCATGAAGATGAGTAACCTTGTTGATACAAAGTACTGGTCGCATTGTTTAACTATTTTGACGTTGTAAAATGAACTGTTTGACTGGATAACGGACTGTTCTATGAGCGATGCTACAAGCTTTGCGTGGCATGAGGTTCCTTCATATTTCACCCCAATGGCGAAGCAGTCTTATATTGTTTAAAACATGTATTCTTACTTTGTTATATTCATATACTTGTTAACTCTGTATCAATGTCTGATCATTTTATCAACTGTTGACTAAATGAATGTTCAAATGGTAAAATATGGAACAATAGAGTGAACTGAACTGATAATTTGGGTTTCATAAACAGTTTTGATGATTTTTTTGAGTGATGAAACCGTTTCCTCTTGCGTACATCATCCACTATATCGCTTCAAGGTCAGATTGTCTGAAAATGTATGAAAAGGCCAACCATTAGGCATTCATACCAGGGATTCATTAGACTTTTATTGAAATGAAAATATACTGTTAGACGAGATAATTTAAGTTTCTTGAACAATTTTGATGATTTGATGACTAAAATGACCTCATTTGGACCTATCAAGGTCATCAGAGGTCAAAGATTAGGTCACCAACTGAAAGAGGATATAAGATTTCTTGTACGTCTCCCACCAGCTGGTTATCTTCATGTATTATGTAGTTATCCACATTATTTGGAAAACAAGCAATGCCGAAAAATCGCGCCTATTTTACGATTGGATACCTACCTTCAATCCCCTATTCTGGTGGTTTCACAAGACAGGTTGTAATATCCAAATAATAACCGGTCCCCGGAACCGGAAATATCCTCAGATGAGGACGGAATAAAGCTAGTGTTGAAACCAGCATGGCGTCCGGCTGACTCTTTATTACAACTGGCGACGAGGATGGGATTTTCGTTCTGGGTTCCCACCCAAACATGAGACGGTGTGATGTGAATAGAGTTGAGCAATGCAGGCTAGCTCGATACATGCGGAGGAACTTCTGTAACTCAATTCTCCACACGTCTGCGCACCATGGCGAAGACCTGCTTCAGCGAATTTGAGCCCGAAGTCATCAATGACTTAATCGGTGACCAGATCATTGACGCCGCCTGCAAGTCAAAGCGTCTACGCACCAAACTGCTGGCGCAGAAGAACCTGACGCTGAAGACCGCGCTGGAACTCGCCCAAGCAATGGAGGCCTCGGAGCGACAAGCCGCTGAGATGGCTCATGAACGCACCGATCCCGAGAAAGCGTACGCCGTCCACAGCGAGAGCCACAACACGCAGAAGCCATCCCAGCGAGGAGGTTGCAACAGCCGCCATGGTGGAAAACCACAACAACTGCCCCACACAGAATCCCGTCAGGATCATCGCAGACACACAATGCAATCGCTGTGGTCGGATGGGCCACACCGGTGATGACTGCAGATGCTCCCGAAATGTGACATGCTACAAGTGCAACCGCCTTGGTCATTTTGCCGTCATGTGCCGATCAAAAAACTCTGCGCCCGCCGTCCGATACGTTCATGAAGCCGCAATGAACCCGGTAGTGAATACCGAGAGTGACGCTAGTGACGAGTACGCCTATGCTGTAGGTGGCAGTCCAAACACCGAAATAACTGTCAACGGCATTATCGTCGACATGATCATTGACTCTGGCGCCACCTGCAACATCATCAATGGTGACATTGCAAAATCACTTGTGCACAGTGGTGCTGCAATGCAAAAGTGCAAACGCAAAATTCACCCATATGGTTCTGCGCCGATATCTTGCGACAACCTCATCCATGCAATTCTCTCAGTGGGAGACAACTCTGCTGCCGCTGAAATGCTAGTCGTTACAGGTAACACCCCAGCACTGCTCGGGAAGACTACTGGCGAAGCACTAAAAGTGCTCACCATTGGTCCACGTATGGACAAAGTCCATTGTGCGAATGAGGATATAGCTCCGATACTCAACAAATACCCCGGAATTGATGATGGCATTGATTGCTTCAAAGGCGAGGCAGTCATGCTACACATCGATCGAACCGTCCCGCCGATTAGCGAGAAAGCACAGCCGAGTGCCATTCCACCTGAGGACCAAAGTCGAAAAGGAGCTGAACAAGCTGCTCGAGGAGGACATTATCGAGCGAGTGACAGGGCCGACCGAGTGGGTCTCACGTATAGTAACACCTCCAAAGCCGAAAAATCCTGAAGAAATCCGAGTCTCCGTGGACATGCGAGAAGCTAACGCCGCGATAAAACGCACGTGACATGTCACCCCGACGATAGACGAGTTGGTGTCCGAATTGCAAGGATCCACAGTGTTCAGCAAAGTCGACCTGCATTGCGGGTATCACCAACTTAAACTCCACAAAAGTTGCCGTGACATTACAACTTTCTCGACACATGCCGGACTGTTCCGTTACAAACGCCTGAACTTTGGTGTTAGTTCCGCATCCGAAGTGTTCCAACACGTGATACAGACTGTTATCAGGGATATAAATGGTGGCCTTAGCGATGATACGATGATGATATAGCAGAAACATTAGCGATGATATCATCATCCACGGCGCTACAACCCGAGAACATGACATTGCGCTTGACCGCACCCTGTCCGCCCTGCACAGCAGTGGATTCACAGTTAATCTGTCGAAATGTGAATTCAGGCTGCCGAGAATCGAGTTCTTCGGCTACATATTCAGTGCAGAAGGCCTATCCCCCGATCCAAAAAAGCGCAAGCCCTGAGAGATGCGTCCGAGCCCAAAAACCCATCTGAGGCACGCTCTTTCTTGGGCATGGCGCAGTACAGTGCCAGATTCATCCGAAACTTCACGACCTTGACCGAGCCTCTGCGCCAGCTCACGAAACAAGGATCAGCATGGTCCTGGAGACCGACCGAAGTGAAGTCGTTCAACGACGTCAAGGAGGCGCTGTCCAAGGACACAACTACGCGATACTTCGACCTGAAGAAATTCACAGAGTTAGTGGTCGATGCTAGTCCAGTTGGCCTCAGAGCCATTCTCGCACAGGAAGGCAAGACCATTACATATGCCAGCCGCACGCCAAGCGACGTTGAACAGCGCTACTCCCAGACAGAGCGCGAAGCCCTAGCCGTCAGATGGGCATGTGAACACTTCAACATGTATATATCCGCCGCACCGTTCCGAGTAATCACCGATCACCAACCATTGGTTATGATCTGGAAAAAAACCAAATCCCGTTGTAACAACACCCGTTCCAGTTCCTCAACCACTAGTGGCGCCCTCAACGACAAGACCCGAATCCGCAACGCGCCCTAAAAGAACCGTTAAAAGGACGCGTCGACTCATTGAAGAACTCTAAGTCGGTTCGGACCCTCCACGGTGTTTTATACCTGTTTATTCCTTGTCCGAAGCACGCAGCATTTTCTTGCACAGTTAGAGAGGAAATGTACAATCTATGAAAATGATTTGTATGTTTGCATGTTCTTATAATTAGTTCCATTTTATTACCTTACCGTCTTACCGAATAGTTTGCATGGTATTTTGTTCTTATGCAAGTTGGAGAGGGATGTAATATCCAAATAATAACCAGTCCCCGGAACCGGAAGTACCCTCAGATGAGGACGGAATAAAGCTAGTGTTGAAATCAGCATGGCGTCCGGCTGACTCTTTATTACACAGGTGACTGAGCAGGCCTGTTGATTCTGAATCTACGGACATTAAACTGAAATATAATTGTGACCCACAAAGTATCGGAAGAGGTTTCCGGTCCATCCTAAAATCCTGGGTCTGGATCCTGGACTACTACTGAATAAGGCAGTTACCCCACATTCAATGATCAAGAAGGTAATAGCTCATCTTGTGGTATCTTGTGGTCGTATATCAGTTGCTTGATTTCCTTAAGAATCGATGATGAGGGTGGAATCGAAAGATGTACATCATCATGGTTTAATGTAGTCAGTATCATACCACAAAGTCGTGTTCTTCGCCTATCTATGGCACCCTCTTTTTGCGTAGAGCACACTTGTGCAGGATCTCGAACATGGAACAGCCTGGGACACGACAGGATGAAACGAATAGTGGAAAGAGGAGGGGATAGGAAGTTACATACCACCATCAGGGTAGAGGGACAAAATAGAGAGAAACTTTGAGGGAGAAAGGACCTGGGGAACAATGAGAGCAAGGGGAGATGGCAGAGGACACGGACTGTACAAGCTGGAAACAGTAGCAAACTCTCAATGACAGAAGTGCAAGGGAGGGGGAGGCTGATGGGTTGGCTCAGTGGTCTAATGAGGATAGAAAAGATCATGTGTAGAATTGATGGTGAACAGCCTGTCTTGTAGCCCTGGAGAGAAGAATGAGATTTAATAGACTGAGGAAGTCGGTTCCACAGTTGGGATAAAAAGAGAACGAATGAATGAAGGTGAGCAGTGAGCCTGGATTTTGGAAGTTTCATCACAAGTGAGTTATTGGCGGACCATCTTGGATTGGAGGGGAGTCAACGGGGGGTGGACAGAGCACAGAAAACTAGAAAGGCGGTCGGAGAAGACAGACAGAGCACCGACCTTTCTGCGATGTGAAAGTGATCGGCCCAGAGACTCAGCTTCATCCTGGGGGATTTCAATGATCTTTAAGGTCTTGGTTTCCAAGACTTCAAGATGAAAAAAAGTGTGAAGCAGGTCTGCCAGGCCCAGAGCGGAGAGCAGTACTCCGTAGTGACTCGTTAATTTTTCTTTACATTTGCTAATAACGGCAATCAGGTTGTGATGAGAATGAAACGAGTGTAAATATTAGTAGGCAATCCTGGAGTCCTGAAGAGCCATTAGGGGTTAGGGATACTGAGATCCCTGAACTCATCTCAGGACACCTTCAGCTTGCGAGGTGCCCTTTCCGTGCAGGACGTTTTAGTTTATTCCGAGAGTCAATATTCAATCGTGACTTTTATTCCCCACCAGCATCACGACCATTGAGTGAAGTGGATTTTGTTTGCTTGGCTGAGCAACCACGACGACAACAAACGATCACTTTCTTAGTTTGTGTCCGACACCAGCTTGCGTCCTTGTCATCTCAACACCAAGGAATGGAGAGCTGCTCGAGTGCCACGTACCCCAGGAGAGCCACTCGATGGTGATTTGGTTCACTTTTCAGCAATCCTGCAGTGGCGTCCTGTATGTGTTGATGTTCCTGAAAAATAAGATATGAAAAATGAAAAGAAATGAAATGAATCCATCCTTCGTCAGAAACAGCTGGAGAGACGACAGGAAGGATTTTTCATCAACTGGACTTCAGCTGAAGCACATCACTGCGTTTTAACTGTGAGTGAGCTTTCTTCTTGTCCTCGTTTATACACCAGTCCATTCATAACCAGCACACTAAAAGGGAACATCATCACAACCTCCAAGCTGTGGATACGGGCCTTGTAGGTGTTAATAAGTAAGCTTGTGTTCATTCGTGGTCGATGAAAATGTCAAGCACTTTTGGAATTTATCGCCGGTTGGCCGCAGCATGCGGGTGACTCTCCATGAAAGTTATACACGAGCTTACTTATGAACAAAAAGTCATCCTCAAAGTTCAACCATCCTTAATGAATGCCTTTAGTGTTCCAGGCTCATGGAAAGGTTGGATTTTTCACCGTTACATCTCCTCTGTGTTGAGCCAGCTGGCCTTAATCAGTACTGTCAGTCTGAAAAAGCGTAAATTGACTCCGTGCTCCATGATAACAAGATTTGTAACAAAAGAAAACAACGTAATGAATTCCCTGCCTGTTCTTCCTTCAACCATGCTGCACACTTCACACCCAAGGGTCACCGAAAAACATGCGGCGGGGCAGATGTGGTTTTCTCACTCTCACCGATCGCGTGCGTACACGCACATGTACATATCGATGATTGTTTTGTGCTTCTAGAGGACTTAGTTTCCTGGGATTTATAGGCTGTAACACAACTATTGTGTGTATCCTGTTGTAACCATAAGCGCAGGTATTTGGTGAGTAAACTTAACGAGTTTGGCAACGTTGGGCGTGACGCACAACTGGACTCTCTTTCAGCACAAAAAAGTAATTTAATGGCAAAAAAAACATTGCTCAAAGAAAGTTGGGAATCATTCAAGTGTGTCGTTTCTCTTGTGGCAAAAAAAATAATAATAAAAAATCCAATCACCTTGCGGTGCACACTGAAATCGTCTCATGGGATGTTGAATAGAAGACCAAGCGGCCTTTGTGATTGAGCGTCATTCAGCTGTGTCAATGCTGACTTGTGCTCTTTTGCAGTCAGGTGTTTGTCACTTTCGAAACGGTGCGACAGGTATTGAAATGGTGGGTGTCCTTAAACATCTTCGAACAGAAACTCAAATGAACAATGCAATTTAATGAGGAGATGTTTACCTGTACATCCATGGTCTGTCCTGCAAAGCTGAGCACTAACTATGATGATGTAGTGGTTATAAAGGGATTTCAAATTAGTATTCTTGCACTCATTTAACAAAGGCTTGCACCTTTTAATTACACAATCAGCCTGATTTTATTTTTGTATTGTTAGTCCAGGATGTATTGGTTGCATAACTCCCCCAACCTCACCCCCCCCCCCACCACCACTCCCTCCCCCCACCTCCCACTCCCTACCTTTCTCCCTTTTGTATTTGTAATCCTGTGTTTAATACCACATCTGCAGACATATTTTGTATGCACACACCTCTGTAATCAAGGGGATTAATTTAGCTTGAAGAGCCACATTGACCATGGATCCATTCTACCGTTTATCTCTCCTTCCTCTTTATCCTAACCACCTCCTCTCCGAAGGTGGACGAGGTGATGTTTTCAACGATGTCTCTGTCTGTTTGTCTGTCTGTCTCTCTGTTAACAGGATATTTCAAAAAGTTGTGGACGGATTCAGACAAAATTTGGCAGACAGGTTGGGTGTGTGACAAGGACGATAATTGATTATATCTTGCTGAAGATCCGGATCCGGATCCTCCTGCTAGAAATTTTAAAGTGATTCTCCATCATTGAGAGATCGGGCTGAAATGACGTATAGCACGATATCTAAAAAAAGTTGTGGACGGATTCGAACGAAACTTGGTGGACAGATTGGGTATTGGTGGGGCAACTGAGCATAACAATTGTGCATTTTGTGAGGAAAGCACTAAATTTGGCACACTAGTAGCCTATCATATTATGAACAGATTTGGATATTGGGCCATCTCAAAATTTTTCATGGCAGTGGAAAATGGCTGCCACAGACATCAGCGGCTGAATTTGAGATGGCCCGATATCCAAATCTGTTCATAATATGTAAGGCTACTAGTGTGCCAAATTGGGTGCTTTCCACACAAAATGTACAATTGTTATGCTATATTTAGCTAAGTTGCCCCACTATATGTGATAAAGACGAATCGATTCGATTTTGGTGAAGATCCGAATCTGGATCCGGATACGACAATTTATTATTTTTTTTTCAGTGATTCTTCATCTTTGAGAAATAGAGCCAAAAAAACATGTATAGCGTGATATTTCAAAAAGTGTTGGACGAGTTGTGACAAAAGTTGGTGCATGAGTTGGTTAGGTGAGAATAACAAGCCAATTCGATTTTGGTTGAGGTCCGGATCCGGTTCTGCTCGGCAGCTATACCAATTCCTGGAGTCCGAGGCACTATTGCCAGAGATTAAGAGATGGATGACCAGTCAGTGGAAGAGATGGTGGGCTGCATCGAGACCAATCTGCCCGATTAAACTGTCAGACACAGCGGTGCCTTTGTGGTTCCCTGAAGACCACTAAATAGACGGAAACTTTCATTAGTACTCTCTCTGAAAAGCCGAGGGAACCTGAGGAAGAGAAGAAAATGTTGGAGAAGCAGTTAGACATGGTCTGAGTCGAGCAGAGAGTGGGAGCCATGAGGAAAAGATAGGTTTGGAATCCAACACATTGGGTTAGATCACAAGTGTCACAAAAGGCCTGGGCTGTAATATCATGTACAGTTTGTGAGTATAGCTGAAATGCAGGCAGTTGAAGCAATGCAGGTGGAAAATTGTTTAGGTGGGGGATAGCAAGCAGTTGAGGTTGGTTGAGAGAGCCTCATATACATTCATCACAGTTTGGAGATCAGTGGACTATGCACATAAACATGACCTTGCTACAGAGAAGAACACTGATCCAGAGATATTGCTTGAGGATTGGGAGGGAGTTGGGGTGGGGTGGGGGGGGCAGGATTCTGATGTAGACGGAAACACTGCTACCAGTATGAACAGTCTTTCAAAGTGGTACAAAGAAGGGAGGGAGATGGGTGAGTCGGAGACATCCTGTGAAAGAAAAGTTTCTGTTGGACAGATGACATTTGTGGGCAAATGGCAAACTGTAGGGAGAGGTCTATGAGATTAGAGCACAAGCTTCTGATGTCCGTGGACCAGATAACGGGTTGAGTGGTGCTTAGTTAGTTGGGAAGGAGTGGTGATGAGTAGTGAAGGAAGGATGAGAGGTGGAGTTGAGTGTATGGCCTTGGGGGGTGGGATGTGGGCAATATTAGTGGTCATGGAAGCACAGGTAAGAGTAGGTAGGTGAGAGTTTAGAGAGAAGGATGCACCCATGTGTCTGCATTTGTGCCAAGGCGGTTTTCGTTTTATGACATCGAATGATAAATTGAGGGAAATGAAGAAAAGAAAGAGGATAGGAGAGAGAAAGTAGGTCATGAGAGGGTGAACGAGTAGGAGAAGGGAGAGGTGACGGGTGGGCCATGTACGGAGCATACAAGCCGGGGTCAAACATTGTGTCATGTTTGTTTACATCATAATTATATTGCCTCGAACACTAAAATACAAATGGAGATAATTAATCAGTCCAATTGGAAAGATAATTTTGACTACTCCAGAAAATTTTGTGCAAGTGTCACATTAGAGATGGGAAAGTTTTCGTTTCCATGGGATAAGGATCCCAGTTATCCTGATGGGAATTAAGACGACACCTTGAAATCATTGATCCAACACCTCCTGCAGCACCAAAATGTAGGCTGATTTTATAATGTCTAAAAACGTGTCAAATGTTTTCTTTGTTATAATAAACACTTTTTTTTTAATTAAAAAAACGACTTTTGAGTACCGTTAGTTAATGAGTGTGACAATTTGCAGAATGTTTCTTTCCAGGCGCTTCACTTGGCTGTCAGTTCATCATCATACCTTGGGGTTGTAACGTCATTGTGATGAGAATTTGTCTCAACAGCTCGGTTTAGCACCTCCAAGAATGCCGAGCTTGTGTATCTGCTTTTCAGGGTGAAAGGAGAAACATCTCTGATGCTTCAGGTTCGTGTGTGTGTGTGTGTGTGTGTGTGTGTGTGTGTGTGTGTGTGTGTGTGTGTGTGTGTGTGTGTGTGTGTGTGTGTGTGTGTGTGTGTGTGTGTGTGTGTTTTCTCGTATGTGTCACCATTTTTCTCAGAGCTTTCAGAGGTTCATCAGTGAGTGCCGAGCGAGGGAGTGTTTTCGGAAAAAAACTATTTTGGAGATGACTTACGATTTTGGGCAGGAGAAGACGACCTGCCAGTGCTCCCATTTCTGAAACCAAATAAACTTTATTTAGGCTTTGAATTGGTGTTTTTGTCAGTCAGATATTACAATAGTGGTGATTATTTCAGGGAAAAAAAAGGAAGATATTGGAGCAAAGAAGTTGGAAAGCATAAATTCTTTCAAATATTTCAGAAGAAAACATCACAGGAGATGGAAGATCCACCGTTGCAGTGAAGACAAGATTGGCCAACGCAACTGGGAAATTGGTAAAACTTCAAAGGATATGGACCAACGGAAGTACAGTAGAGTACAATACATCCCTGAAAATCAAAATTTAAATGTTCCGTCAGCCAGTTATTTATCGAGCATTAAATGTATGTGAAGCCTGCGGACACTCATGGCAGAGACAGAAACGAAGGATGATACAAACTTTCTATTATGAGGTGTTTTCGAAACCAACACTGTGAATTCCCTATACAGCCCACTGTGGGATAAATCAAAATGAGATGAAATCATCAAGGAAATGGAGGGAATATGAATCACTTTTGACAATCATAAAGAGGAGGGAACGTATGTAAAGGTTTGACCACGTGACACGTAAAACGCAAAGCGTAAAGAAGGGAAACTCGAGGTCCACATAGATAATGATTGCGATGACGTGGACTAAATGACGTCATTGTATCAGCTGATCCAGATGGCAAAATACACAGGGAGGATGGATTGAATTAAAGGCTGAAGCAACGTTGGCACCCCACAATCAACACGGTTTTATTATTTCGCATGCAGCCTGTGGCTACTGGTTGCATCATTGTTGGGAGGGCAGCAGTGCCACTGATGCAGTTCCCCCTGTTTCCAGTAAGCTGGTACTCATTTTGCCAACCTCAGAAGGATGGCAGGCTGAATCAACCCACCTGATGTTATTATAACAGCATGGCAGGGGCTCAAACTCAACATTCTAAGATCATAAGGCAGCTACCTTAACCATTAAGCCAACATCAGGCTTATCAATGCAGTCAAGGTACAGATGATGATGATTTTGAATAAAGATGTTAAGCCTCGTGGAATTTTTTCCAATGACTGTGAAAGATAAAGATTGTAACAGAGCTAAATTGGGGGAAAATAGCAAATCATCGGGGAAAGAAAAGTAGAGATGACAATGGGGGAAATGTCGATGGGGGAAGAAAATGAACATGAATGATAGTCAGATACCAATGGAGTTTACATAGTCATTAGAACACACACAAACGAGACAAATGGCTCCCGCAAGCCTTACGAACCACGACGGTGAAGGCTCCAAGACGAGCCACACAAAAAAGCGACACACCTCGTCTCCGTTATTTCTAGTTTACCGATCAAATGCGATTTTAAATAAATTTCATGAAAACTTTTCTTCCTGGCTGTTTACAAATGAGGATTACGCATCACATTATGTGGTCTTGTTGTAAACAATCATTTGAAGCCATGATAATGGAGGGGAAGCAGAAGTGGGAGTTAAAATGAGAAATGGGAGTTGTCCAAGCAATTTCTCAAAGCAGTAACATAACATGATGCTTCATTGGTGTCGTTTCCATGTACAGGGGCTGGTGCTGTGGCAAGTTGTTTACTGCAGTGCAAGTGTCTCGTAGAACTGGCACTCGAGTGCTTGGCATCTCAGCAATCCGACCATTTTCATGAAAGATGACATAATTAGACAATTTCTTTTATCGTATACCAGCAGTAACAAATAGATATGCCTAATGATTTGTGGTAATGGATCTGATGTCAAATTTCAAAACGAAGCTCATCTTGAAACCATGAGTTTCTGTTAATCGAGTTTTCGGGAAGTCATTTTGCTCTTTTGAAGATGAAATGGCACTGCGATCATGACACACTCATTACTTGGACACTGAACTAACTGGTGAGCTCTTGGGATGTAGCAGCACTGTGCATTTGATTGTGTTCACTTCTATGTGCTCTCTCGTCCTCAGTCTCCTGCCCCACCTTCCACCTCCTTCAACAAAGCTTTTCTTCCAGTGATAATATTCCTTATGGAGAGTTGTGTTGTTTTGGGGATCGTCATTGTTCTTGTAGTTGATCTTGCAGTTTTATTTTGCTTTCTTGCTGGACACATTAAGCAACCCATCTTCCATCTGGCTGCTTCCTTATATTTACCAAATCTTATTGTCTTAGTGATGGCTGTGGCCTGTGAGATGGAAATTTAGGAGTTTATACCAAGTAATCTCAAATCAACATGCTTGCAATGTTAAATCTGGGACTTGACACAGCCCTCAAGTTTGTTCGTTACTCTCCACCTCTTTGAGATTTCCAACATCATCTTTGTATATCTGTACCTCATATTTATATGTTGTGTTGGCTTCTGATGATTGAGGTGTAAGGTGGGAGGAGTGTGGGTAGGAAGGGAGTGGGTGGGGTGGTGTAGACTTCAGGGCAGTTGTAAAGTCAAGTTTTGAATGTGAAAGATCCCATTTTATCTGTTTAAAAGAATAGTAGTCAGGGATGTTAGGGCATTATAGGGACTGTTTGGTTCAGATTCTTCCAAAATCACTAAATTTGGCCCATATGTCGCCCATGCCATACTTTTTCGATTTTTGACTGGCGCCAGGACGGGCGCCCCCCGGGGCTGCTATATTGGCACAATCCAATTATGGCCGCCATCCGGGTTAGAGGTCAATCGTAGTTCAAAAAAACCAAAAGGGCTAGAATCATGAATAATACAAATTTTTAGGGGTTTTCAGGGTTGGGGAATCTGATTCTGATTTCATTTCAACGATTTGAGGTCAAGATCACCCCTCAAGGTCACCCTAAAGGTCATTTTGGGGTCAAACCCGGCGTTTTGGGGGCATCATTTCAAAAATGGCCTGCCTACGGCCTCTATGGCCTACCTGGGTTATCAATCAAAAGAACCCGTTAATCATTAAGAAAATAAGACTTGAATGTTTTAAATTTTGACTCGTAATGTCATAAACTTTTTGTTTCATTTTTAAGATAATACCAAGTCTGTGAGCGTCGACGTGTCCAGCAGCGGCGGTGGTGCATGATGCCATTCGGAGCTGTGACGTCTACCCTATCTCACGAGACTATCCTATCTCTGTTCTTGTGTGTTCAGGAGTGGATCCGGAACCTGCGACTCAGCCTGCTATCGTGTCACCATGATGATGAGACGAAAGTTAATCGCGACGACGAGCCTGCATAATATGAGGGTCGAACTATGTCCTCTACCGAAATTATGAATTGGGGACTCTGTTGTCTTTGTCAATCGGACAAAACTGGAGAAGCCTTGCAAACTCCTAAGGAGGAGGGACTTGTATCACTTGAGAGAGATCTGAAAGACATCAATGCCAATGATCTTCCTTCTGGAAGAAGATTTTACTTCTTGGAACTTCAACCTGCCAGGAACAAATGTCACGATTAGTCAGTTGAATGATGGCTCAGGTATTGTAGCAACTCTTAATTCGCATAAGGCTAGGTATCACAAAACTTGCAGGAGTTATTGTAGTAGTTCTCGTGTCAAACAGGCGAGAGAGAAGCTCGACAAAGAAGCTGGCTCTCAGAATAGTCCCAAAAAAATCAGGTCATCTGGGGAATTTCAGCCTCCAGCCAATGTCGTGTTGTGTAATCTGTGAGGGGGAGGACCAGGCCAACCTCCACAAGGAAGTAACCGATGTCGTAGATGCCAATCTAAAGAGTTGGGCGAAGACGAACAAAAACTTTCATTTACTTGGCAGACTGGTTGCCGTAGCGTCTGATGCACATGCGGCTGATGCCTATTACCATCAGTGTTATGTACGTTTGTGAGACTCCGCTCGTGCTACCGAGTGACTAAACTAGTGGGTGCCGCACCTCCTCCCATCGATCCCATCATCTGCGCTCAAATTGTAGCCCTGATCGAACATTTGGACACCACCGTATTTAAGCTCTTCGAGCTATGCGAGATGTATCAAAAGCTTATGAGTGATCAAGGTCGCCCATGCCGAGACAAAAAAGAGCCACACTCAACTCAATACAGGATCACCTTCTCGACCTCCGACCTGAATGAGCTGAGTTTTCCAAGGGGAATGAAGGCAGGAAGGATATTCACATATCTCGCAAACTGAATGTGGTTGGTGAGCTGGCCAAGACATATAGGTCTCAGATTGGTCAAGAGGACATACTTACGTTCATGCGGGCTGCGGTGATGATGCACAAGTTTTGCCTACAGAGTCAGGAGCCTTTCGACGGCTCCTTCCCCCTTAACTGCCTCACGGCTCCAGTCAATGAGGAGTTTCTTCAACGTAGTTGTCCGGGGGCCGTCAGCTCTTCGTGGACGTGAGAAGATCGGTGGCGACGCCAATCTGGATGCGCTGGAGAAGATCGCATGCAACATCTCACAACTGCTCATCTACAATACTAGTAAGGGTACGCACCATGCAGTCAAGACGTCTGCAGTACGGCACAACAAGGAGCGAGAAACCCCCTTCCCCCTGTATCGTGGCTTCAAGCTGCACGGACACACACGGGACAAAAACAGATTTGGGATTGACCAAGAACAGGGTATCTCGGTATCGTACAATCGCGTCATGGAAGTGAAGCGAGATGTTGCGCGCGCGGTGTGTGCTCACCATGCTCAGCATAGGGTGGTAGTACCCACCAACAGCCGTCTCAAGGTCTTCACCACCCACGATGTGGATAATATAGATAGTAAAGTTCAGGGCAACTTCTCACTGGACGAGTTCCACGGATATGTCCTGAGCGTACATAGCGGCGTTTTGTCAGCAGATGTTATTCCCAAAGTATTTTAATAAAAATTGTTCCTGAATAATTTTTGTTGAATTTTTAGTAGTACCACTTTTGATCTTTGACCTTTGAACCCAAAATGGGGTGACCATGACCTGAAATCATCAAAATGAGATCAGAATCCGATTCCCTGACCCCGAAAACCTCTAAAAAGTGGCATTATTCATGATTCTAGCCCTTTTGATTTTTTAACTACGATTGACCTCTAACCCGGATGGCGGCCATAATTGGATTTCGCCAATATGGCTGCCCGGGGGGGGGGGGGGCGCCCATCTTGGTGCCCATCTAAAATCGAAAAAAAGTATGGTATGGGCAACATATGGGCCAAATTTGGTGCTTTTGGAAGAATCTGAACCAAAAAATCCCTAACATCCTTGACTCTAGGTCATGTGTGAGTTCTCTGATGAAATTTTCTACTTGGGGTTAGCTCGCTCAATAATTATCCAAATTTATGGTATGGATGTAGTACACTTGTTTTTAAGTTGTTGAGTCTGGGTTTGATAGTCGACCTGACTATGAACTGCCGGATCGATACTCCACAGGAATCACAAAGTGCACTGTCCCTCCGATGGAGGTTAAAATGGGCGTCACATCTGCTAACATTAGTTGGTAGACGTTAAAGTTCCCATGGTGTCCTTTACTAAGAATAGGAGAGTGTTTGCCTGAACCCTGACCCAATTCCAAATTCCTTCCCTGACTACTGCTGGGAAGGCAAAGGCAAATCACTCATTGTCATCTCAGCCATCAGGTTGATTGGCAGCACTGAGCTTGCTGAGAGAAAAGAAAATATATAAATATTTAAATATATGTGTGAATCAAACCCATAACTTGACGAGACAGCAGGGCACAGATTGAGTCCCATCACTGCTTGCTGCACAACCTGCCAAGAACAAGTGTCACTGACCATGCGAGCACATTATCACTGCCCTGCTGATCACCAGTCAGGAGGTTTGCAGCCAGAAATATTAAATTCAATCAAAGAAGCCCACTGACCCAATGACATGATGCTGACGTCATGTCGATAAGTTATGCCAACACATCTCCAAACTAGAAGGCATCTGTATAGCACTCAAGCCTTTGCAGACTGAGATTGAAGCCTATGATGGTACTCGATGTGTGCCCCACTGCCTCGTCAAGTTAGGGGGTTCAATTTGGTTTATTAATGAGCCAAATGAGATATATTAATGAGATCAGCAGCATGCTGTTCTGATCAGCCCACAACAAGGGTGAAATCTAGTGACATATTTGCTTACATCTATTCGTGACCATAGGTTTTAAACTCAGTCTGCAAAGGCTTGAAAGCCATACAGATGCCTCCTAGTTTGGAGGTGATATGTTGGTGTAATTTATGTGCATGATGTATGTCAGTGTCATGTGGCATCTCGGGTCAATGTGCTCCTTTTAGTTTCATTGAACCTTTATGAAACCGCCATGAAAAACGTCCAAGCAGTGTTGGGCACCGATAACCAAAAAGTTAACTTCGATAACGATAACTACTTTTTAACAAAGATTCAAAAAAAAAACAAGGAAAAAGCTTCAAAACCCATAGAAAAGGCTTATTTATGCTAAACCCAAGAATAAAATAAGCATTATGCGTCTTTTTACCCCTCAGCCCGAATTGGGCTAAGGGAGATTGTCGTCACAGGCGTTGTCCGTCCGTCCGTCCATCTGTCAACTTTTGGTTTCCATCGATTTCGAGGAGAACGCCTTGTCCGATTAAATCCATTTTTGCAGGGTATGTTGGGGTTGAGTAGAGGAAGGTTCCTTTCGAAAATGGGCGCGCTGCGATTTTCAATGTGGCCTCCATGGCAGCCATCTTGAAATTGGTTTCCGTCGATTTTGAGAACGGCTTGGCTTGTCCGATTAAATCCATTTTTGCAGGGTGTGTTGGGGTTGAGGAGAGGAAGGTTCCTTTCGAAAATGGGCACGCTGCGATTTTCAATGTGGCCTCCATGGCAGCCATCTTGGAATTGGTTTCCGTCGATTTCGCGGAGAACGCCTTGTCCGATTAAATCCATTTTTGCAGTGTGTGTTGGGGTTGGGTAGAGGAAGGTTCCTTTCGATATAATCAGTACGATGCGATATCCAATATGGTGGCTCGGGCAGCGATCTTGAATTTGGTTTCCGGACAATAACTTGAGAACGGCTTGACAGATTGATTTTATTTTCATGGGGGTATAATGGGGGTGGTTAGAGGAAGGTTGCTTTCGATATACAGCACAATCCGATATCCAATATGGCGGCTAGAGCAGCCATCTTGAATTTGGTTTCCAGACAATAACTTGAGAATGGCTTGACAGATTGATTTTATTCTGGCGAGGTATAATGGGGTTGAGAAGAGGAAGGTTCCTTTCCAAAATGGGCACGCTGCGATTTTTACTGTGGTCGCCACGGCAGCCATCTTGAAATTGGTTTCCGTCAATTTTGAGGAGAACGCCTTGTCCGATTAAATCCATTTTTGCAGTGTGTGTTGGGGTTGAGTAAAGGAAGGTTCCTTTCGAAAATGGGCGCGCTGAGATTTTCAATGTGGCCACCATCTTGAAATTGGTTTGCATCAAGGAGCTTAGGGATTATGCCTGCTTTGTGGTGATATTTTTAGAGTCTATTACACTATGTGGTAAGAAAAAAATATATATTTTTCTTTTTAAAATTCTTCAATTTTAATGTATTTTCAACAAACACGAATCGTTTTTTTTTGTAATTACGTAAATATTGGTATTCCCGCCAGTGAACCGACGGTTCTTCCATGCTCGTAGTACTTATACAGCGCCTCGGCATTTTTTTTTGCGTCGGCTCGTATCGCCGTCGAGGAGTGCCGTGTGCGCATGCGCATAAAACTGTGTGAGCACAGACTCCGCCCCTTGTGCAAGTTTAATCTCGCGGGAAGTTGACTCGTTGTGTTGTTCTATTTCCTAAATCATGGCGGCGTCGGATCTCATCATTCTGATGGAGAAAAAAAGTAAAACGATAAAAATGTTATGGGTCAAAAAATTATCGGACTAAAAAAAATCGAGTTATCGGAAGTTAACTGGTCTGATAACGATAAATGGAAGTTAACTTCCGATAATAGTCCGATGAAAAAAGTAAACTTCGATAATTATCGGATTATCGCTTTTGTGCCCAACACTGCGTCCAAGAGAACCTTGATGAAACCTCCTGGATTGCTATTTTATACGCTCCGAGCAGGGCGCATCCCAGCGTTCTCAGCAAGTGTAACCGTGCCATGTGGCAACCAATCTCCTGACTCACAGTGGGGCAGTGTAAATCTCAGCAGGTGTAACCGTGCCATGTGGCAACCAATCTCCTGACTCACAGTGGGGCAGTGTAAATCTCAGCAGGTGTAACCGTGCCATGTGGCAACCAATCTCCTGACTCACAGTGGGGCAGTGTAAATCGCTCCACACTGGTAGCCCAAGCATCCTGGAGGGTCACAGATGGTTCCCCAGGCAGCGCGGTGGTTTCCGCCGACAGGGAGGAACAACAGAAATTCTAGCGCGAAGTTGCACGAGACTGCAGCGAGATTGGTTGGTCATGGTGTTTCGAGTGGGGGTGAGGCGGCACCCCAAGCAAGCGTGATCACTGATGGTGGTCAATACCGTCGCCATCGTCAATAAAAGGTGAGTGGTTGGTGGCTGGGGCAGTGTTTGGAGAAGCACCGAGGTGATAACGCGTTGTTTGAGGCTGAAGTGGGATGGCATGTCAGCAAAGGGAGACGATGGTTGTGGTTTTGTGGTGTGGTGGCGATGTCATTGAAAAGTGGTATGGTGGTTGAGTTGTGGTGCGGGATTGGAACAGGGTTTTGATGGCATACGCTAATGACATGTATAGTTTGAATGAGGTTTAAAATAAAAACTTTGAACAATGGGAAGAAAGTGAGGGAAAACAAGTCTGGAGACGGTGATGGTTCACGAGCAATGTACATGGTTCGCCTTTTTTATTGTTTGACCTTCGAGGGGACGCCACGGGCAAACTGGCGGGAATCGGGAAAAACGTAAATGATGAAGGTTGTAGTTCTCGAAGAGCACTACTTGCATACCAACTTTCATTCGAAACAGTTAAAAACCCTAGGAGCTCGATGCCCAATTTATTTATTTTTTTTGACATTTTCTAAGTTCGTGACATTGTGACCTTGACCTTGGGACGAAAATGAAAAATCGAGCTCCGTGGGGCTATGTAGGTGCCATTGGGCTAACCATATACCGAAACCCCTGCCAGATTTGACAAACCCCCTCGGAGAAGATTTAACTTGAAACCGGCTACCCCCTAAAAACGCATGTTTTTTGGGGCGTGGCTCCGCCCACAATGGGCGCACCACGCCCATTCTCCGGAAAACACAACTAGATCATGATATAAACCTCCCACCCAAATTTTATCAGGATCGGATCAAAACCCACGGAGCTCTGCTCGGGACGGACAGACAAACGGACACAGACAGATGGACAGACACACCACCATAACGAATATAGTGGTCACTTACTGACTCGTGAACCAATAACTATCTTGGGAACCACTGTATGTTGGTTGCCATTATTGGGGAGTGACAGTTCACAGAAGCATACCAATATGGATATGTATCTGCTTCACTGACAGGAATACTCAGAGAGTGGGGGAGAAAGAGGGGGTAGAGTCGTAGAGGGAGGCGAGAGAAAGGGAGAAGGGAGAGAGAGGGGTGGGGAAGGGAAGAGAGAAGGGGGGGAAGAGAGGGGAGGGGAGAGGGGGGGGAACAAGGAGGAGGGAGGTGAGAGAGGGGGGAGCAAGGAGGAGGGAGGAGAAATGGAGGAAGAGGGAATAGAGAGAGAGGAGAGTGAGGAAATAGGGTTGCAGGAGGGAGGGAGAGGAGAAGAGAGAGAGAGGAAGAGGAGGGAGAGGTCAGTGAGGAGGGGGAGGGGAAAGGGAGAAGCAGGAGGGGAGTGATGATAGGTGTGGAGAGTGAGGAGGGTGGCAGAAGGGAAGGCAGCATGAAGGAAGGGGAAGGCACGTGAGGCCGGTGTCGATATTCGTTTACCTCATGAGTGATTTGTATTTTTTGATATTAATGGTGTCGTATTAAGTTTGTGATTGGAATGACGCTGTTTAGAATGAAAATATGGAGGGATTGAGTTTGAAGGAAGAAGGAAAATGAGGAAATTATGTGAGGGTTTTCATCCATGACATTCGCAGATTCACCATTGCTTATATGCTGTTTCCACATTGTATGTTTGCTTTTGAACACTCCAAGGTGCAGCACATGTAGTGTGTGTGTGTGTGTGTGTGTGTGTGTGTGTGTGTGTGTGTGTGTGTGTGTGTGTGTGTGTGTGTGTGTGTGTGTGTGTGTGTGTGTGTGTGTGTGTGTGTGTGTGTGTGTGTGTGTGTGTGTGTGTGTGTGTGTGTGTGTGTGTGTGTGTGTACCCAAAAACTTTTTTTTGAAATGTAAAAACAACATACAGTGATGAAATCTCAAAAAAAACAACGAAACAAGTGCTGAAGAAAACTCAGTTTTCAGCCAGGTTTGAAATGTAACAGAGTTGAATAATTTATTCACGCCATCATGGGGAGAGGAACACAGTATTTGCGCAGAATCTTCCTGACTAAGTGCCCCAACTAATGTCCTTTTATACACATAAGTAAACAAGGATGCGGTTACATGTGTATGTTATGGTTAAACAAAATATCATTGATTTGACAATCAAGGCCAGAACCCAGCTGTCAGGCTAGGATGTGGCCAACCACTCAACTCCAATGTTCCCACACAAATTCCAATGGAATCAAAACATAGAAAAGTCATATCAGTCACATAGAAATTGAAAATATGTTTTCATAGGAACACACATATTTTACCTTGTATGTGTTTGTGTATGTGGGTGGGTGCATATGTGTGTGTGTGTGTGTGTGTGTGTGTGTGTGTGTGTGTGTGTGTGTGTGTGTGTGTGTGTGTGTGTGTGTATGTAAGTGTGCGTATTACTTCTACATATATGTACAAGAAAAAAAAACATTTTAAAAAAATGTAAAAATATAGAGGGATGAAATCTCAAAAAAAAAGCAAAAACCAAACAAGGTCGGAATGACACCACATTACGACACTACAATCCTCTTATGGATTACCATCATGACATCTTTTGACATTTTACTTTTGGTGTGGGATTGTGATGGATGAAGAAGAAGAACAATGAAAAATGACACCACATTATGATGCCACAATATGTCACCGCAATCCTCTTACAGATTAGAATCACTACTTTTTTTTGAAGTTTTACGTTTGTTGTGGGATTGTGATGGAACATACGATCCTCACAACATATTACTAGATCGCTCCCAGGAAAGAAAGAAAAAAACACAGGCAGTGGATAATCACAAGACACGATCGATGGCTGAACACCAATTATCTGGTTTTATCTGAGGTCAATTTGTTTTTATCCAAACATTGCCCTCGAGATGAAAGAGGAGGCCATCCAAAGTTTGGTTGCACCAGTTCCTGCAGGGTCCAAATGCATAAACAAGCAACCAAACAAACTTTCTTCATGTGTGTGTGTTTTTGTTTGTGTGTGTGTTATTATTTCGTATGCAGCCTGTGACTGCTGGTTGTATCATTGCTGGGAGTGCAGCTGTGCCAAGGATTGACCTCCTGTTTCCCATAAGCTAGTACTCATTTTGATGATCTCGGAAGGAGGGCAGCCTGCATAAACCCACCTCATGTTATATAACAACACATTATAGGGGTTCGAATTAAAGATGCTGAGACCTCAAGCCAGCCACCTTAACTATTAAGCCAACACTAGGATTATCAACATGGCCTAAATATAGATGATGATGATGATGATGATGATGATGATGATGATGATGATGATGATGATGAATGCAGATGTTAAGCCTCATGGAATTTTTGAAATTATTTTTCGTGTGTGTGTGCGTGCGTGCGCGCATGCCAGGAAGTGTTTTAGGCAGAAAAAAAACGCTGAATATTTTTTTATCGCTCTGTCGTGCCTAAGCCTTTGTAGCTTTGTGAAAGGTAAAATTAAGTGATCCCCGTCTCCATTCCTTTGGGGGTATAGGGAAGTGTTTTCGACACTCACAAAAAATAGAAAAGAAAAATCAAAATTTTATTTCTTCAAAATGCCAACAGGATTCAAACAGCACCAAGCAACACCGGGTACCCTTTGCTCATGTTTTATATGTGGATGGAAAGAGAGAGAGAGAGAGAGAGAGAGAGAGAGAGAGAGAGAGAGAGAGAGAGAGAGAGAGAGAGAGAGAGAGAGAGAGAGAGAGAGAGAGAGAGAGAGAAAGAGAAAGAAAGAGATATAGATATGTATAATTAGCTTTACCCTCAGCATTCGAGAGTGCTGGAATGTGAATATGACATAGGTGTGATGGGAGAAATAACCTCCTCCAGTGTTACTATTTTTATATTCTCAACGATGTGGCATTGGGTGCACTTGGGATATAATCTGATCGGTCCTCAAATATTCTCTGATAAGTCATAAATACACCAGATTTTGGGTTCATCATTTTCTTCCTGTAGCCTAGGATCCGTTTCGGCAGCACCAATGCTCTGCATCGGGCATGGTACATGATGACAAATTTTCTTCAGCCAAAACTGAACACGATGATGTCTTCCACTTTCCTTATCTGCATAAAGGTATGTGTTTATGCTTTGGCTTGTTCAATTGGGTTGTCTTCCAGTATTGAATGGCAGTTATGGTCAAAGGGATTAATTTTGAGGTTATTACCTATAAAGCGAGAGTAAATTGTCCTAAAGGTTAATAATAAGGGCAAGGTTGTTAAATGTCGAAAAGAGGTGAGAAATGTAAGGTGCTAAAGCGCAGTAACAGGGTACTCGACTAATGAGTTTGCTTTGATGAAGGGTCTTTGAAACCTAATGAATATGCAAATAAGGAAGATCTAACTCTGAGCGCTTCGTTAACTTCAAGCCTGCGGCTCTGTGACGTCATAAATCATCCTGGATTAAAAGCCGTTTTTCTGCTGAGCATTGTTTCGAAACGCGATGAGTTCTGGAAAAAAATTGGCCTTCCTATTCATCGTTTTGTTAGGGTTTTGTAGCTCTCACAAAACTCCTTCCCTTTAGTTAATCCAAGATGTGAAGTCAACTCAGAAATCTGGAGATTTTCCCAGCCATTTGTAAGTTTGGATCTGATTCAATTTTATCCCTTGGCATTGTCTGTCAATGAATGGAATAATGGTCGCACCTGAAGTTTGTTAAACTCGTACTGCCGATGTAGTATGCAACACGTTTGTTTTCATGCCTTTGCATCCACTAAAGATAAAGATAGATACATCGATAAAACTCCATTGACAATAACAGTGTGTATTTATCACAAGGCAAACCGCATGTAAACTATAATCTGGACAAACAAATATAAAACAACAATATTAATAATCATACATAGTTGTGCCAAGTCAAAAGCAACAAGAAAACACGTTGATCATGTCTAAAGGTTATTTTTTTATTATATATATGTATATATAAACATATAGCTACCGGACCGATTTCATCAATTATTCACTGGGGGGTGTGTATCATTGGGATTCTCATGTGTGTACTATGTGTGACCATCTTTACAATTGTTGAGGAACTCTGGGAAGGGTTTGAAACAGCATAGCACTTACCTTGTGTAGGTCAACTTGGGTTGCTTTACACAGCTTCTTCGGCTAAAGGAGTGTGGGAGGGGTCAATTATATGTACATATTTATATATTTTTTTATATGTATATACTGTATTTATGTGGCCGTAGCCCTGCTGGTCAAGTTAATTCCCCCGACCTAATTGTCGTGGATGGGTGGTTAACACTCACCTGACCAGATAGCTGAACGATTTCCCTTCGAGGTGAACAGCCAAGTTCCTTAGAGATTATAAGCACCCACAGGACGGGGGCAGCAAGAATGCGTAGCACATGGAGGCACACGGACAGAGGACAAGGACTTATACTCTTACAGTCTAACCCATAATGAATAGACAGACACAAGCAATCTTTAATAAATCGAGGTTTAATGGACATCAATCAAATATTCATCATGGAAATAAATCAAACGTGATTCTGCATCTGCCCACATCATCAGGTCATGTACAATTTTGGTGTTGACCCTTGCCGGTTATAACTATTCATTGGTTTACCACCCAGGTAAGGAAATGTACTGTGCTGATGCGCTCAGTCACTTGCCGCTTCTCGTAACCATCCCAGAACCTCCACAATCTGGCGATATCATTCATCTCATGGCTAACGTCAATCACGATGAGGCGCCCGTAACCACTAAGCAGATTGCTTGTGCAACCAATAGCAATCCAGATTTGTCACAAATTAAACGCTGTGTTCCATCAGATAATTTGGCATCACCTCCGAAATGGGTGAAACGTACCTCATCCTGAAGGATGGGTTCTCTATTGATGAAGACTGCCTGTTTTGCGGTAGCCAAGTGAAAAATTCCACCAAAACTCCGTGGGAAAATTATCAGTGAACTCCACAATGCTTATCCAGGCATCGTCACTGTGAAGGCTGTTGCCCGAGTCCATGTTTGGTGGCTTGGTTTGGACAGTGCCATTGAGTTGAGTGCACACCATTGTTAACTTGTCAAGCCCATGCCAAGACCGCCACAGTCTCATGTGGTCATGGCCATCAAAACCATGGTCCAGATTACACATTGACCATCAGGTCAGGTATGGGAGCATGCGCTGGAGCAGCGCGTTGCTGCGTCCACTTTCCGCCGGGACTCCAAAGGCCTCGACTGGACATCCCCCAGGCAGATGCCTGACCCATACCCATCTCCTTGAGATGTTGATCAATCTGCAACAACCATGAGACACGTGGTCGGCCCATTGGCCTACTCCACTCACGAGGCTCCCTTGCTGAGAGAATCTGGTGAGCAGGATCAGCGTCAGGAAAATGAGCCACATGACCATACAGCCGCAGCTGACGCTCATGGACTATGCAGGTAACAAATCTCATTTGAGTCTCTCTCAGGAACCGCTCGTTTGACACACAGTGTGACCAGCGAGAGCCAAGGATTCTCCAAAGAGACCTGGTACCAAAGGAATTAAGTCTCCATCTCAGATCCTTGGTCAGAGTCCAAGTCTCACATCCATAGAGCAACACTGGAAGCATTAAGGACCTGAAGACTCGGATTTTCATCCTGCACAGGTACCTTGGGATCCTAGGGTCCTGAGTTCAAATCCCGCTCAGCTGTTGAATTAATACCTGGTGGGGTTAAATCGACCTGTCATCCTTCCGAGGTCGGCAAAATGAGTGTCAGCATGCTGGTATACTATGTTGGAGTGGTGATCCGTCCAGGATTGTGCCCAATAGCCAAGGAGACTGCTTAAGCATCACCAACGCTCTGCACAGTGTGGTCCCAATCTCTCGCTCCCTCTCTCCCCCTCTCCCTCTCCCTCTCTCTCTCCCTCTCCCCCTCCCTCTTCCTCTCCCCCCCTCTCTCTCTCACAGGTACCAGCAACGCCACACCCCATGATCCAGTGAATCCATGACTCCCCAGGCCCGACACAGACGTCTGTTGACCACTGGCTCACAGCCAGCAGAGACACGAATATCACTGCCAAGGCAAGTAACTCTCTCCGTGACCTGTCATTGAAAGCCTGGATCTTAGTTTTGACAGAGGAAATCCGTAATCCGAGTGGCCCCGACTCCTCATTCAGCACCTCAAGGGCCCCCAAAAGAATATCTAGAGTCTGCAAAGATGACTGCATCATCTGCGAAATCAAGGTCAGAGATCTTGACATTCCCAGGCGATACACCGTAACTTGATCTCTCCGACATCCTCCCCAGAATCTAGTCCATACAAGTGCTGAAAAGTGTGGGGGGGGGCAGTACACACCCCTGATTGACTCTAGTAACAACTGGAAATAAGTCAGAGATGGTATCACCACATCTTACAGCACATCTTACAGATTGATCAGTTTTGGAGGCACCCAACAAAGGCCAAGAATCCTCCAGAGGGAATCCTAATTCACTGAATCGAATGTCAGGTCAGGTATGGGAGCATGTGCCAGAACAGCACGTCGCTGCGTCCACTTTCCGCCGGTACTCCAGGGGCCTCCGTCTGGCCATCCCCCAGGCAGATGCCACGCCCATCCCCATCTCCTTGAGATGATGTTCAACCTGTTGCAACCATGAGGCACGTGGTCGACCCACTGGCCTCCTCCACTCATGAGACTCCCTCGCTGAGAGAATCTGGTGAGCAGGATCAGAGTCAGGAAAACGAGCTACATGTCCATACAGCCGCAATTGACGCTCACGGACTATGCAGGTAACAAATCTCATCCGAGTCTCTCTCAGCAACCGCTCGTTGGACACAAAATCCGACCAGCGATAGCCAAGGATTCTCCGAAGAGACCTGGTACCAAAGGAATTAAGTCTCCGTCTCAGATCCTTGGTCAGAGTCCAAGTCTCGCACCCATAGAGCAAGACTGGAAGTACCAAGGACCTGAAGACTCGGACTTTCGTCCTCCCGCACAGGTACCGGCAGCGCCACACCCCATGATCCAGTGAATCCATGACTCCCCAGGCCCGATCCAGACGTCTATTGACCTCTGACTCGCAGCCAGCAGAGACATGAATATCACTGCCAAGGTAAGTGAATCTCTCCACAACCTCAACATCCTCACCACAAACAGACACAGACAGGACAGCAGCATCCAAGATGTCACCGAAAGCCTGGATCTTAGTTTTGACCCAAGAAACCCGTAATCCCAACAGCTCCGACTCCTCATTCAGCACCTCGAGGGCCCCCAAGAGGATGTCTAAAGTCTCCGCAAAGATGACTGCATCATCTGCAAAGTCAAGGTCCGAGATCTTGACATTCCCAAATGACGCACCGCAACTTGATCTCTCCGACATCCTCCCTAGAATCCAGTCCATACAAGTGCTGAAAAGTGTGGGGGCAAGTACACATCCCTGACGAACTCCAGTAACAACTGGAAATAAGTCAGAGATGGTACCACCACACTTCACAGCACTCTCAGTACCAGAGTAGAGTTCAGACATCAGATCGATCAGTTTTGGTGGCACCCCACGAAGACCAAGAATCCTCCAGAGGACATCCCGATTCACTGAATCGAACACTTTACAGAGATCAACATAGGCTGCAAGCAGCCCCTGCCGAAACTCTCGTCTGCGTTCGGTGAGGACACGAAGTGCAAGGATACGGTCAATCGTTGGCCTCTTTGGTGTAAAGCCTGACTGCTCTGGACGCTGGTGCTCAAGCAGATGGTGGCGAACCCTATCGAGAATTATCCGAGCAAAGACCTTGCCCGGCACTGAGAGCAGCGTCACCCCTCGGTAGTTGTTGCAGTCTTGCCGATCACCCTTCCCTTTCCAGAGAGGGACAACAAGGCCCCTCTTCCAGTCAGTTGGGATGATGCCTGTGTTCCAGGCAGAGCACAAAACTGCATGCAACGACACGAGTGCAGCATTTCCACCAGCCTTGAGAAGTTCGGCATGGATGCCACAGATCCCTGGAGCTTTGCCCCGTTTCAACTGGTTCACCGCAGCCCGTGTTTCCACAAGCGTAGGTGGACCACAGTTGATTCGAGGGTCAGCAACAGGGATTGTAACACCCTTGACGTCCAACTCGACAGTTGGGGGATCAGCCTGGTACAACCGCTCAAAGTAACCGGCCCAGCGGGCCTTCACTTCAGACTCCTCTGTCAAGAGCCTACCACTCTCTGCTCGAACTGTAGTGCTCCGAGGGATGGGCTTGGATGAACGTAATGCGCGAATTCCCCTGTAAGCGGGACGAGAATCACCTGTCCACAGGTGATGCTCTACCCCCTCACAGATTCCTCGCACATAGGCCTCCTTGTCCACCCTCAGTGCACGTACAGTTTTACGCCTCAGCTCCCTGAACAGCTCAGCTCTGCTATTCAGCCTGGCCCTGCGACTCTGGTCAATGGTATCCAGTGTCCCTTGAGAGACAAAATTCTTCTTTGCCCTGCGGTGAGCTCCAAGGCATCCACCGCCAACATCAAGGACGGTGGTCTTGAAGGCGCTCCACAACTCTTCAGGACCCCCAAAGCACCCAGACCCCCCAAGTGTCCACTCAGCCTGTTCGCAAACTCCTCAGCTACTCTCTCATCCCTGAGCTTGGCAACATCCAGCCTCGGCTGGGATGGTACCATTCTCCAGGATTTAAGGTGCAGCTTTAGAGTTGCTACAACAAGCCTGTGGTCAGTATTGAGGAACTGAGCACTCCGGTAGACCCTGCAGTTCTGGATCATCCTCCAACGACCGTCAATGAGGACATGGTCAATCTCCTTTGCCACACCGCCAGCGTTGGAATACCAAGTCCAGCGATGAGCTTGTGGGCGCTGAAACCATGAACCAGCCACCCTAAGTCCATGACTTCTTGCAAAGTCAAGGAACTTAGTGCTATTCTGGTTCATAGTTCCTGACCCATGGGGACCAACACACACCTCATAACCGTCCCTATCAGTTCCAGTCGATGCATTGAAATCCCCCAAGACTAGAAGTGTATCTCGTCTGGGGCACTGATCAACCACAGACTCGAGTGTGGCGTAGAATGCATCCTTCACGGTGAGATCACTCGCCTCAGTCGGAGCATAAACAGAGACCAGGGAAATGACACCTAAGGAGTGACGAATCCTTAATCTCATAATACGCTCGTTGACCAGTGTTACCTCAATTATCATTGGGGTCAGCTTATTGGACACAGCTACAGCAACTCCTTGGGTATGGTAGCTATCAGAGCGACCAGACCAATAGTTGGTGTAACCACCCACCATTATCTCGCCGCAATCCGGTCTCTGAACCTCAGAGAGAGCTGCAATCCCGATGTCCAAACGCTTGAGCTCAGATGATAACAGAGACAGGTGATCATCCTCTCTTAGGGATAGGACATTCCAGGCACCCACCCGAAGGGACCGCCTCAGGTTAACCCAAGGAGACCGCCGTCTGGTGGACGACACCTCAGCACCACTCCGACGCACTCTCCCGCAATCTGACCCAGGGATGTTACCCCGTGGTTTCCCTCCTATCAAAGATTGGGGGTCCCGAAGGCTTTGCCCCAATCCTGTCATCCGGTGAGCTGCCCTGCGAAGGGAAGCTGCACAGGAGGTACTCCCACGGAGTGGGTTTTCAGATTTTTTTGCGTTTTTGCGTTTTGCGGAATGAAGGGTTTTACGGTGGCTGGAGTGCAAATCCTGCCACCAACCTCCTAATAAGAAGTGACCCAACTCCAGGAGGACGTCCGCAGACACAGTTGGGCACTAGATATGGATGGCCGTTGGCTCACAAGGAGCTCCTCCGCCCTTTGATGGGCAGTACACACCCCTGATTGACTCTAGTAACAACTGGAAATAAGTCAGAGATGGTATCACCACATCTTACAGCACTCTCACTACCAGAGTATAGTTCAGACCTCAGATTGATCAGTTTTGGTGGCACCCAACAAAGGCCAAGAATCCTCCAGAGGGAATCCTAATTCACTGAATCGAATGCTTGACAGAGATCAACAAAGGTCGCAAGGAGCTCCTGCCGAAACTCTCGTCTGCGTTCGGTGAGGACTTGAAGACCAAGGATACGGTCAATCGTTGACCTTTTTGGTGTATAGCCTGACCGCTCTGGCCGCTGGTGCTCAAGCAGATGGTGGTGAACCCCAGCAAGAATTATCCGAACAAAGACCTTGCCCGGCACTGAGAGCATTGTCCCCTCTCGGTCGTTGTTGCAGTCTTGGCGATCACCCTTCCCTTTCCAGAGAGGGACAACATGGACCCTCTTCCAGTCAGTTGGGATGATGCCTGTGTTCCAGGAAGAGCACAGAACTGCATGCAACGACACAAGTACAGCATTTCCACCAGCCTTGAGAAGTTCAGCATGGATGCCACAGATCCCTGGAGCTTTGCCCCGTTTCAACTGGTTCACCGCAGCCTGTGTTTCAACAAACGAAGGTGGATCACAGTTGATTGGATGGTCAGCAAGTGGGATAGTAACACCCCTGACATCCAACTCAACAGCTGGTGGATCAGCCTGGTACAGCCGCTCAAAATAAACGGCCCAGCAGGCCTTCACATCGGACTCCTCTGTCAAGAGCACACTACCCACTGCTCTAACTGCAGGACACAGAGGGACGGGCTTGGAGGAACACAATATGTGAATTCCCTTGGAAGCAAGAGAATCACCTGACCACAGGTGATGCTCTATCCCCTCACAGATTCCTCACACATAGGCCTCGTTGTCCACCCTTAATGCAACTACAGTTTTACACCTCAGCCGCCTAAACAGCTCAGCTCTGCCATTCAGCCTGGCCCTGCGACTGGTCAATGGTCTCCGGTGTCACTTGAGAGACAAAATTCTTCTTCACCCTATGGTAAGTTCCAAGACATCCAACGGCAACATCAAGGACGGTGGTCTTGAAGGCGCTCCACAACTCTTCAGGACCCCCCAAAGCACCCAGACCCCCCAAGTGTCCACTCAGCCTGTTCGCAAACTCCTCAGCTACTCTCTCATCCCTGAGCTTGGCAACATCCAGCCTCGGCTGGGATGGTACCATTCTCCAGGATTTAAGGTGCAGCTTTAGAGTTGCTACAACAAGCCTGTGGTCAGTATTGAGGAACTGAGCACTCCGGTAGACCCTGTAGTTCTGGATCATCCTACAACGACCGTCAATGAGGACATGGTCAATCTCCTTTGCCACACCGCCAGTGTTGGAATACCAAGTCCAGCGATGAGCTTGTGGGCGCTGAAACAATGAACCAGCCACCCTAATTCCATGACTTCTTGCAAAGTCAAGGAACTTAGTGCTATTGTGGTTCATAGTTCCTGACCCATGGGGACCAACACACACCTCATAACCATCCCTATCAGTTCCAGTCGATGCATTGAAATCCCTCAAGACTAGAAGAGTATCTCACCTGGAGCAATGATCAACCACAGACTTGAGCATGGCATAGAATGCATCCATCAAGTGAGGTCACTCGCCTCAGTCGGAGCAAACACAGAGACCAGGAAAATGACACCCAAGGAGTGACGAATCATTCATCTCATGATACACTCGTTGACCATTGTTACCTCAATTATCATTGGAGTCAGCTTATTGGACATCGATACAGCAACTCTTTGGGCATGGTAACCATCAGAGCGACCAGACCAATAGTCGGTGTAACCACCCACCATAATTTCACCGCAATCTGTTCTTCGAACCTCATCGAGTGCTGCAATACTGATGTCCAAACACTTGAGCTCAGGTGATAACAGAGACAGCTGATCATCTTCTCTTCGGGATTCCCAGCACCCACCCGAAGGGACCGCCTCAGGTTAACCCAAGGAGACCGCTGTCTGGTAGACGACACCTCAGCACCACCCTGATCATCACACACTACCACAATCTGACCCTGGAAGGTTACCCCTTGGTTTCCCTCCCATCAAAGAGTGGGGGTCCCGAAGGCTTTGTCCCATTCCCGTGTTCCAGTGAGCTGCCCTGTGAATGGCAGTTGCACAGGAGGTACTCCCACAGAGGGGTTTTCAGATTTCTTTTTGCTTTTGGTATGTTTTGTGGAATGAAGTGTTTTATGGTGGCCGGAGTGCAAATCTCTCAACCAACCTCCTAATAAAAAGTAACCCAACTGCAGGAGGACGTCCGCAGATACAGTTGGGTACTAGATATGGATGGCCGTTGGCTCATAAGGAGCTCCTCCACCCTTTCACAGGTTTTGTTTTTAATCCTGCTGGGTGTCCATATCATACACCCTCCTCACCAAGAAACTTGGTGGAGGAGATGGTTTAGTAGCTGACAACCCGACCATCAATCCATTTCAAGGGAAGCTTTTCCTTGTCATAGTTGATTCCCACTCCAAATGGATTGAAGCTCTCGTGGTGCCATCCTCATCCTCTGCTGTAACAATGGAAGCTCTACGTACTATGTTCGCGCAACATGATGTTCCAAACTCCATTGTATCAGATAATGGATCGTCATTTAGGAGTTCAGAGTTTCAGAACTTTTGTAAAATGAATGGCATTTTGCACTACACATCTGCCCCCTGCAAACCTGCCACGAATGGTCAAGCTGAACGTGCTGTTCAGATCATCAGGAATGGTCCAAGCCACATCAAAGAAGGCTCCATTTGATCTCGTCTCGCTCATGTGTTGCTGAACTACCACACCAGACCACATCAAACCACCGGTCGCTCACTTGCCAAGCTTCTGATGGGTCGTGAATTAACTCCTCTCTCTTTCTCTCTTTCTCTCTTTCTCTCTCTTTCTCTCTTTCTCTCTTTCTCTCTTTCTCTCTCTTTCTCTTTCTCGAGCCATTGTTTACCTCCTCCAAAGTTCGGATGTTTAGACTCAAACGTTTCGCTCCATTAAAATCATCCCCAATTTGTTTAGGACCATGTGTGCAATTCTCATACCAACCCAAAATACAAAATTAAATCACAGATTAGGTAACAGTTTGATGAAACAGGTTCTACATGTGATCCCAGGAAGTACATGCTCTGATTCCATTTACTAAACACCTTATGCACATTGTCAGATATGTGAAGCTTATCAACCATAAAACCTGAGATATTTGTGACTGACCCCCAATTCAATTTGTTCCCCTTTAATTATGAAGGGCAACAATGGTTACACTCACCTCTTAGCTCTCGAGCCTGGGCTTGAACATTGGTCCTGCTATAAAGTGTCATCCTGGAGTTTCGCAAGCATCAACATGTGTGCTGTTCCTCTGGTGGATCTTAAACTGGGCATTCCATATGCCAGCATTAGTTGCTTGATGTTAAAGATCCCATGATGCACTTTGCGAAGAGAGGTGAGCTATCGCCTTCACCTTGAACAATTGACAACTTCCTGTACAGTCAAGTGTCCTGTGTCGGAATGGCGACCCATCCAGGATTGTAACTCCAGCTAAAGAAACTGTTTCAGTGGAAGCCATGCTCTGTATAAAGCATGGTGCACAAGATAAGGAGACAAGAAGACAAGAATTGTTATTTTGAACTTCTGAGATGAAAGTTCATGTCTAGTTTTTTTTAAAGTAATTTCCAAGAAGTTATCTTCGCACCAATTCTCAAGGTGTCTAGTTTCATCCATATAACCGGAGTCACCATTGTTGAGCAACCCAATCACAAGAATACAATCTGCGTACTTGAACAATATACAATTTTCATTGTTACTCTTGTCGTCACAGTCGTACATTGTAAAAAAAAGTTCGGAGAAAGTACACCATCCTGAGGGACACCACTGCAGCTAGAATAAGTTATGAGTACTGGAAAATTTGTTGGGTTTAATCTTACAAACTTTCACCTGTTTGTCAGGAAACTATAAAACCAAAGTATGTAAAATATGAGAAATAACATCCATGTCCATGAGTTTTCCCATTAAAATATGGGCTGTATATTGTTAAACGCTCCACTAAAACCGGTAAAAAGCACTCGATAGCATCGTTCCTAGGTCTCTCCACATGCTCGTAAAGAGCATCCTCAACATCAAGACCCTATCTATATGCAAAGTTGGTCTTCTCTCGAAACTCATAAGTAGCAACACAAAATTGTTTTGCTGCAATCCTTTCAAAACATTTCATAACAGGTGAAGTCAGATCAACAGCTTGAAAATTATTAACTCGAGGGTGGTTGCTCTTTCGGTACCTCGTACCATAAAGATCAACGATCATCATCAGTTTGCTGTAGACGCTCATTCTACCAATACCACTGGAAGTCTGCGTACCATTCCATGACATGGGTCATTCCAAAGGGGAGTCCGTGCCCTCGCGTCCCCCAAACCCCGAGTCTCGAAAGCATCACTGGGGAACGGTTTAAAAGCCTTTATTTGAGTACAAACCCTTTTATTATTATTATTTTTGTCCAATTGCAAATTTTTAATGGAGACATACATAGTATATAAGAGCAACCACCCAACAATTATTACTTATGAGTTTACTCTGAATCCTGTCCATGTGTTGCTGATGTAATTTGACTTTTTTATTTATTTAGAGGAGGAAGGCTCATGGAAGAGAAAGGCAGGACAGACAATGGACCAAGCATCAAGGGAATGAATAGAAAAATAGGAGAGAGGGGCTGGGAAGAAACAAACTAGCAAGTAAGATGGTTCAGCTTAAAAAGGTTAATAGGGTTAATAAAGATCAATGATCAGCATTGGAGATGACAAGAGATAGCGGTGTACTTTTGCTTGAAGTTCTGGAAGGAAGAGTGAGACAGAACAGCCCCTGGAAGGCAGTTCCATGGACGGGATAATCAAAGAAAGAAAAAAAGGATTGAGGTGTGCAGTCAGCCTGGATTTTCGAACTTTAACCAGGAGAGGGTTATTGGAAGAACTCTTGCAACCTGGAGGACTGAGAGAGCAATGACAGCAATATTGTAGAAAACAGAGACTACTTGACCTTCGTGTGATGTGGAGGGAACAATCCTTGTCCTTAAACCTCATCATGGCAGATTCCAATATTGTTGAGAGCTGTAGATTCCACAGAATCTAGAAGAGACAGATGTGATGTTGGGGCACCAACCCATAGCAGAGGGCAGTACTCCATTGAGCTATGGACGAAAGCTTTATCGACAGCGAGTATCTCTGATTTTGCAAGGAAAGACTTTAAGTGACAGAAACTCGACAGAACACTTGTCTTCCACTTTGTTCTTGAAATTTAACTTACTCTAAATTAGACTTTTCAACTCAGTTCAGAGCCTGGCATAACTGAACATTGAACTTTGACTTGTTTCTTTTGTATTTATTCCACCTTTGCTACATTGACTTACGGCTCAAGAAGGGTGTCATACTTTAATGATGAGGGACAAAGTCGTTTTGCTACAATAGATAAACTAAGGTTTGATGTGGAATTCTAGCTGCAGCTTGTGTTGTAGCTGTAAATGATGTACAAACACTTCCCGCTGCTTCCTCCATAGCTCCGGTGCTGTTTTCTCAGGTTTCATGTTTATCGTGTGAGTGTGGGTGCTTCCCCCCCCCCCACACCCACCTTGTTGGCATCACCTGTGTATTTGTTGTCTTTGTATTTATAGTCTCATCAATAGCATGATGATGTGATTCCAAAATGGGTATGATAATAACAATAATAACAATAACCAGCCATAATAGTCGGTTAATAAGGGTAGAAATAATTGAGAGAATAAGAAAGGATTATTGAGGGGAAAGTAGGTTTGGTGAGGAATCTGTTTTCCTTTTTTGTTTGGTTTGCTTAAGCCATATAAAGAGACTGCTTCATGACTGTACATTCTGAATAGACACTTCCTACATTTTCTATATTCATAGCAATTCAACAAACAAATACAAGGTGATTATAGAAAATATATGAAAGCGAAAGGACAACCAGGAAGCAGAGAGAACCCTGAAAATACCAATGGATGATCCTTTTCAATGCCAATTAGCAGCAGATAACACAAATGCCCTGAGTTTCCTTGCTTAAAAAAAAAAAATCTTCAGATGTTTCTATTTGAAGTGTGAAACAGATGAAAATTGGGTAAGCGGGAGGAAGTACGGAGGGGTGTTGCGAGGTGGGGGCAGATAAGGACAAAGATGCGTCTTGCAAAGAAGTGTTCTGAAATGGAACTTTTACCCGAGTAGCGAAAAACACTTGATGAGTCACACTGTGAACATCTTGGCATGTTCATCATGATGTGAGAAATTACCGTTCTTTAGAGAGATTGGCACTGAGAGAGCGTGGGGGGTGCTGGGCATGCGTTGTGGCCTTCATTGCTTGTGCACTTTAACGTGATAATTGTTACTATTACCAATTGTTATATGTATAATTATTATTTTCGGTGATTAATATCAAGCAATTCTTTCATTTTGTTGGGCACTCAAGTTTGTAATCTTCACAGATGAATAAAATCACCCACTTCATGGTGTTACAGGCTGCAAAGGAAGGTGTATGGAAGTTTTAAACTTTGCCATTATTCCTGCACACACGGCCTCCTGTTTTTTTTTAAGGATAATGTGAGATACAATATTTCATGCGCATGAGCGAAAGCAAACATCATGGACGGCCGACTTAATCTCTCCTCCAAAAGACATTGTGCTCCAACATACAGCACCCTTGTACAGGTGTTTCAAAAGCCTGCCATTCTAGTTTTACAACTATATTATAATAATTGCTCAAATTGCGAGACACTGCCACACATACATATATCAATCCTTGTATGAATGTTTGTTTGAACTTTTCTTAGCATTGACACATCAATGTTTAGCACATTCTAATTTCATTCTTCGGATCCCTTCTGGACGATGTAGGGGACCATTCTTTTCGGCCACGACGTCCTATCCACGTCAAAGTCATCGTCTGAAAAAGAGAGATTCCTGTGATTCCATACTTTTAAAACACCTTCTACATGGGGTCCAAGAAAGACAACTTCAAATGGTTTTAAATCAATTCAGTTTGAATCTAGACCAATCATGCAATTGTAAAATAGTACATTCCTGGCTCTCGATAATATAATTTGTCGTATTGGTGCTGTTTCTTTGCAATGATCATTACGACTTGGAGTGTGCATGCATTTTGAAACGTGGCAATGAGACCTGCGGCATGAAGGGCACTTGGATCTCATTCATATGTATGACGCCATCAAATGGAGCACATGAGGCGGCGTCTATTTACTACTGCAATATTCATGGTGCCCAATGGAAACCATCCGTCTTTCCTTGCTGTAGGGGGAGGTTATGTTCCAGAGGAATAGAGAGGAGTGAACATGGAGGTAATGATGGGTGCGGTTGGAGGGTGAATGTGCCATTGCAGGATGAAAATGAATAAGACAAGAATTACAAATACTTCGGCGAATTCGGTCTTGCATTGAACAGCCAGATTGGCCAAAAGCATAAAAGTTGGCTGTGGGTTTTCACTAAGGCAGATTTGTGGAGTAACAAGGTATGTAGCAAGCATAGCTTATCGGAGAGGGTGACACGCACCGATGACAGGTGAGGGCCGTTGTTTTAGGATAAATAAATAAATTTAGGGGGGAAGTTTTTTTTTTTGAATTTATTTTTTCATGCTTTGTAGAAGATCCCTTTATTAGTTGTTTCCAGATGTTTTGCTAACGGAGCTTGTCCCTAACGGAATCATTTCAGCATTGACCCATTATGTATTCATGTTTTCGATTGCAAACAGGTGTGTGGAGATTAGTTGAGAGATGAGGCACGTGGCCGGTCACAACTGCCATCATGGGGTGAGAGACATGATTGGCATCGTGTTTGAGAAAGGTTAACGGCAGAATTCGCATCGAGTTGTCAAGCCATTCAAAGCACCGGCATCTCATGATCGTTCGTTTTCGACAATGTGATACATTCCACGTGAATGATGTGTGTGCTGTCGGGGGGGCAACACAGTCTGCAATAAAAGGTCCACTTCCACCAACAGATGGAGATGGTCCAAGGGCTACCATACTTTCCTGAAATGTGCATTATTTCATACATATTTATTTATTTCCCTGAGACCAATGAGCTGGAAAGCTGAATGTAGTGACTGAGGCCTAAACTTGCTGTGTAATGAAAACCAAACATAGGAGATGGTATGATGTGTGACTTTTCTAGAAAGACAGCAGGGGCTCAAAACTCCAGCACGATAGGCCTGCAGTTAAGGCTTCCGTCGGCGTACAAGTGCCACGAAGAATGCACCAACCCAAAGGCCTAACTGCACTATCTGGTTTGTATGTTGGATGCATGTCTCATTAGTTTGCCGGCTGCATGTCCTGCAAATGTTTTATTGTGTTTTCTCACAGTGTTTATGGCTGGTGCAAGGCCCCTTCCCGGTACGGAGGCATGCTGCTCTGTTTAGTGGTGTGATGTTGGCATATCTGGGTTAACGTGCTCGGATCTTCCAATCATCAGTTTGCTGTAGACGCTCGTTCGACATATACCACTGGAAGTTTGCATACCTTTTCATGACATGGGTTATTCCAAAGGGGTGTCCGTGCCCTCACGTCCCCCAACCCAGAGTCTCGAAAGCATCGCAGGGGAATGGTTTAAAAGCCTTTATTTGAGCATAGTCCCTTTTATTATCATTTTGTGTTTTTTCGCAATTGCAAACCTTTAATGGAGACGGTTACTCTTGTGGTTTTTATTTCTATTTGACGTGTTTGCTTTCTTAAATGGAGGAATAACCACCTCCCATTTTAATTCAAATTTTCATTCATTCTTTTTCACACAAACGTTTGGGGGGGGGTTGCACAGCAATGTACTGTATCCCCCGGGGTATTGTTCAGGCTACGAGGTTTGTGAGTTTTTTGCAGCAAACGTTTGTTATTTTTTTCTGAAATGCGAGTTTGCATTTCTTGCTTGTATCTCCGGCAATTTCAGAAGCTGAAAGCCCAATAGAGGGCGGTTGATATTGGCTATTTGGATTCTCTCAGTTCCTTCTGCAGGGGAAATGCAGACCATCTTGTGTGACTCCGGGGCAATTCTGCGCGAATGAGATTGGATAACTTGCGGTGAAATTTCACGTTTTCTTTTGTTTTGCCCAACAAAGCAAGATTGAATTGTCGCAAGTATAATGGCCTATAATCGAGATAAGGTAAGTTGCAGGTGGACATGATTTTCTTTGTTGTAACAATTGGTCAAAAGTCTGCTCTGTTATAAGCATCTCTCAGGAAGCCAATCTTCTTGAACATCAAATGCACAGGCCTCAAATTCAGCCTTGTTGAATAAGTTTACCTGGCATACACTTGCTATTCCCAGGTCAATAAGATATTCTCAGGTCAATAAGACTCTAAGCAATTGTTGCCAGATTTTCTTGGAGAGTATGAATGACAGCTTATGGCCCAAATGGTCATAAATAAGATTATATGCAGAGGTTGAAGCTGCATTGAGTATCCATCTATCCCATCCATTGGGACCATACTCTGCAGAGCATTGGAGCTGCCTAAGCAGTCTCCTTGGCTATTGGACACAATCCTGGACGGGTCGCCACTCCAACACAGGCTACCAGCAAGCTGGCACTCATTTTGCCGACCTTGGAAGGATGACAGGCAAAGTCAACCCCATCTGGTATTAATTCAACAGCTGAGGGGGATTTGAACTCAGGATACATAGGATCCCAAGTCCACCACGCTAACCGTTAAGCCAACACCAGGCAAGCCCTGAGTATGTGAGTCTTTTTATGATGTAGCATCTCATCTAATCAAAAGATTCTCTGAAAGAGAGAAACGATCAATGTTTGGGTACAATACAAGTCCTATCCTCCTCAAAGGCATTATCTCATACTCTCCCTATCTCTCAATGAGAGGACTGTCTGGCAACCCCCCCCCCCCCCCCACACACACACACATACACACATACCCTCCAATGGACTTTCTTAACAATCCTCTTGAGGAAGTTCAGTCATTTAAACTCCTGGGGTTCACTCAATCAGCCATGATCTTTTTGGGCAAACCACATTTCAAAGTGGCCTCCAAAAGCCATCCGCCAACTGGGCATCCTCCGTCATACAAAGTCCTTCCTTGGCACGTGTGAACTAACCACCTCCAAGGCCTTCATCCGTAGCTTGATGGAACACTGCTCTCTCCTCTGGGCTGGCTCTCCTACCTCACATCTTTCTGAGCTTGATGCCGTGGAAAGGACTTCAAGATTATTGGAATCTCCTGCAATGAAGCTGAGTTTATGGGCCTATCACTTCACCATCACAGACTGGCCAGTGGTCCCTCTGTCTTCTACCACCTCCATTATGGTCTTGCATCCTCTGCTCTTTCCGTATTTTGTCCCCCCCCCCCACAGGTTTCTGCAGGGCACACATGGTCCTCCATCAGCCCCCTTCTGGTGAAACTACCATAATCTAGGATCACTGTCACCTTCAAATTTGCAGTTTTCTTTCCTGAGAGTTTCCCTCTATATCTATCTTGTCCACCCTATGCATCCTTTATCCTGCCCCTCATTCCTCCTCACACCCATTGTTTGTCCAAGTCTCCCTCTATCTTTGCCTTCAACTCTGCTGTTGGTGTTCCCCCCCTCTTTGTTCTTTTTGTCCTGTTGTGTTCTGATACATTCAGTGTACGAGTACTAGATCTTCCACGAGCCTAGACTATGTATCCAGAAAAAGTGGCTCATTCATTAATTTTGTGTGCAGAAAGTAGCTGTTAGTTTGCATCATTGCTGGGGGCATGGTTGTAACACTGATGCAGTGCCCCCTGTAGATTGGAGCAATAATCTGTAATTTTGTAAAGGTGCCTGCGATAGTTCGCCTACTCTTCTCGAAGGACATCAGGGGATCTTTAATGTCCACTAACTAATCCTGGGACACAGAACGCCCAGTTTAGCTTCTATCCGAAGGATGACACACAAACTGATGTCTTTCCTTGTATGAAAAAACACCAGTATGACAGTTTGTGCTTGAACTTAGGCTGGACAGCTTGGAGGTGAGTGTGCATACTTCCAGCCCAACCGGCCAGCCCACTACAAGTGGTTGAGACTAAATGAAAGGATTATTAAAACGTATTCATCATAAAAAAGTACAAGTCCTGGTAAAGGCTGGGTTGGCAGGTTAGCAGAAAGGTAGCCTCAATATTAGCTGATGAACAGTAAAAGGGGGCTGCTCACCTAAATGTGATTTTAAATATCTCCATGGACTTCGACTGCAGCCAATCACCCACAAGCAGCCCTTCCAAGGCCCTCAAACTTTGTATTTACAAACTATTGTAACTAGCTTTTACAATAGTTACAAACTATTGTAACTGTATTTACAAACTAGCAAAACGTTGCTTCTATACCAGGAAGCAGGCCTTGCGCCTCAACTTCTTGACACATCTCTTTGGAGCCACCAACCAGGAATCAGCACAAATGGGTGCTGAGATTTTGGATCCTTGAAAAATCAGAACTCCACACAGCCTTCAACGTCTTTGTATGAGGCGCAATGAAGTACGACTCTCTTCCTTTGGTTTTGGCATTTCCCTTGATGTTAAAGAAGCAAAATGTCTGTTGCTCTCCCATCTCAGCTAGGTGAGTAGTGTGTGTGTGTGTGTGTGTGTGTGTGTGTGTGTGTGTGTGTGTGTGTGTGTGTGTGTGTGTGTGTGTGTGTGTGTGTGTGTGTGTGTGTCTGTGTCTGTCTGTCTGTCTCTTTCTCTTTCTTTCTCTCTTTTTCTTTCTCTCTTTTTCTCTCTCTTTCTCTCTTTTTCTCTTTCTCTTTCTCTTTCTCCTCCAGTTTTGTGTGCTCTTCTCTCTCAGAGCTCTTACTCTCTGCATCCTCAAGGATGCATGCCTACTTCCAGTAAGCCCGTCATGGCTAAACTCCCAAAATCCAGACTTACTGCACCCCTCTGTTTTGTTCCTCTGTTTTCCCGTTTGTAGAACTGCCTTCCAGAGCTGGACCAGGCTTACTTATTCCTCCAAGCCTTCAAGTTTGCTCTCAACCATAATCTGATGTCGTCATCCATCACTATCAGCGATCTTTTTGACCTCCATTAACTCCCTCAACCTAGCTATCTTCGTGTGGGTTAGTATTTCCTCCAAACCTCTCCCTCTCTTTTTGGCCTGTTCATTCATTGACTTGCTTCTTGCATCCGCCGATTAATTGCCCCACTGTAAAACGATCAATGTGTTTCCTCGGCTGGCAAGACAGCTTGGAGGTATGCATATCTTCCACCTCGCTGTCTGGCCTCGATTGAATTTTAGCTCAGCTATAAATTGCCATCCTAGTGCTGTCCCTCAGATGGATGATAAATTGGGGGATCCATCTACTGGGACTATTTTGTGGACGTTAATATCCCAACGTGTCCTTCGCGAAGATTCGTCTTGTTTTTACCGGCACTCTGGCCAGTTTCCGAAATCCTGTTCTAACCTACAGGGGCATTGCATCAGTACAAACAGCCCCCAACCTCAACTCGTGATGATACTTTCAGCCGTGTTAGATATAGAGGAGGAAGAAGAAGAATATTGCCTTTTTACCATCTTTCATACCTCGCCCTTCCATGAGCTGAGATTTTGTATGTAACTATCTAACTATCTGTATTTGTATATATGTGTATGTGTATATATATATATATATATATATATATATATATATATATATATATATATATATATATATATATATATATATATATCTTCTTCTTCTTTCGGCTGCTCCCGTTAGAGGTTGCCACAGCGGATCATCCGTATGATCCTCATAGTGATTTGGCACATGTTTTACGCCGGATGCCCTTCCTGACGCAACCCTGGTCGCCTCTTACGACACAGGGATAACAGCCGAGGTATATATATATATATATATATATATATATATATATATATATATATATATATATATATATATATATATATATATATATATATATATATATATATATATATATATCTGTGTGTGTATATATAGTTACGGCTGTGGAAATTTGCAGAACACCAGAAAGGTTCCTGAGTTCAGTTAGATCGATAAGTCTGTGTTCAGTTAGATTTCCCCACCGTTGTTTAATGGGTTTAATTCGTGTTAACCGGGCTGCGACCCTTTGAGATAGCCGTTTTTCTTTACCTATCGTTATTTTGAACCTACACGCAAACAACAACCGCCACCAAGTACGCCGCAACGCCGAGCACACAACAAACCTACACACAAACAGCAATCGCCACCAAGTACGCCACAACGCCAAGCATGCAACAAACCTACACGCAACCAACAACCACGCTTGTTGTGAAGGGAAGGGGGCAGGGCAGCTCGCTGCCGATTGGTGGATGTGAGGCGGTCGGAGTGAGGGAATTCCCCTTTTCGGGAAACTTCTCGAAGGGAGGCGGAGCCAAAAACGGGGAGGAGCGAAGGGCGGAGCCCCGCGCTATATAAGGCGGAACGCACGCGGGCTCTCGCTCTCTTGGTGAATGTCAGGGTCGAGCTCTCTCTTGGTGGTCGAGGTCGAGTTCTCTCTCTCGTGGACGTCGGGTCGTGCTCCCTCTCCCTCCCTCTTGTCTTGGCGCTGATTTCTTCCCCTGTCTCCCGGTGATCCTGTTGAGCGACCTATTGGTGAAGGCGCGGGCCGGTGGCGAGTCCGGGCAACGCATCGGGGACGCAGACGGGAGGCGCAGCTCTGCCGGCTGTGTGGTGCGAACCTGTGCGTCTGGCGAGGAGCGCCGGAGAGAGCTTACCGCCCATCGTCGCAAGGCCTGGAGTCAGGCGCGGCCACGCTAGCTGCCGTGGGGAGCAGAAGTCATGACCTGCCCACCGAGACATCTCGAGAGTGCAGGTAACCTGCACGATCTTATGGGCCTTTTCGGTCATCCACGGCCCACGACCATAAAGGTCTCCGGACCCCATCTACCCCCTTGCCTGTGAGGAGGTCTTTCCATTTCTTTTGTTTTGTATGACTGCTGTGGCGCCGTGTCCCTGTAAATAGAACCTGTTGAGTAACTGTGCTGTAAATACACCCTTGCTTATAGTAGGTGGTATTGCTTTTGTTTTCTATTTCTTGCCTGTACATTGCATTACTGCCTTGCTTGTGTTGTGTGTGTAATACGTGCTTAGTGAATAAATGTCCTTGTGTGAAACGTATCCCGTTCGTCGCGTCCTCCTTTCACCCCATTGAAATGCCATCTTGCATCGCGGAATAAAGAGTGGTGGGTTTTAAACACCCGTTAAGGAGAATCGGATCCGTCGAGGTCGGCGATAATACCGCTCGGTTATCACTGTATTACGGAACGGACCGCTTAAGCGGTTCGTGTCCCA